>NC_090443.1:637475287-637778317 GCF_031143425.1 Pleurodeles waltl | reverse complement strand
TCAGAAGTTGCAAGAGAGCCAGAAATGGCTGCTAGGGAGCTCCTGTTGAGACAACCCCTCAAAAGCAGACATGATAAGAGATTTGTTTTGAAGCAAAGGTGTGTACACCAATAGAACAATAGAAGACTGACAAGTATGAAATAATGGGAATCTGTTCTGAAAAGTAAGTATTCTAATACTGTGTCTATGTATAGTCCTGAAATGATTAGTGAATAGTTTTCCATTCTAGAAGTCTCAGCATTGATATTACTCACAGTAGCTAATTCCTTCTTTTTTTAGTGCTTTTCTTCCAGAAGAATAGCCTATCACTGCTCTGTTTTTTTTTTCATTTGTCCCTATCCACACTCCTTCTAGTCTATAACACCTCATGTTTTACAAATTAACAGTAGGCTTCATGGTTTAGGAGGATAATTTGAACATACTAATCTTGTGATTGACATAGATAGGAAGTCAGATAAACATTTATTCTTGGTGATAGCTGGCGTCACTGGATTCAGCAAAGTGAACTACATTTCTCTTGTCACTGGATAAACCCTTTTAAGGCATGGCCCAACACCTACCCTTCAGCAAGCAAATGAGCATCTCATTTCAGATGGAAAAAAGGGTCATGGTCAAATTAGATATCATAATGTCTTTTTGTGTAATTGTGGTTCTATATGGGATAGTTATTCACAAGTAATAGAAAATAGAAGTGACATATTTTCTGTGGTATTCCTGCAAACCTTTAACCTTCACCCCTCCTGTTTGCTGAATTTGTTTTCATTGACTTTAGGACTCTGTGCACTTTACTACTACTAACCAGTGTTAAAGTGCTTAAACTCTCTCCTTCAAGCATGGTAAAATTGGCATACACCGAATTGGCAAATACAATATACTTGTATGCCTCTAGTAAATGGTACTTTATGTACCCAGGGCCTGTATATCTAATGCATCTACTGAGCCTACAGCACTCATTGTGCCGCCCACTTAAGTAGCCCTTCTAAACACGTCTTAGGCCTGCCACTGAATCCTGTAGTGCAGTTTAAAACTGTAATTTTGACCTGGCAAAATAAAACTTTTGCCAGTCCTAAATCTTCCTTTTTAAAACTTACAAGTCATCCCTATGGTAAATACTGAAGCGGATAGGGCAAGGTGCAATGTATTTAAAAAGTAGGATACTTGTCCTTACGTTTTACATATCCTAGAAGTGGAACCCTCCTAAAGTTGTTTTTCACTGTCTTTCTCTCCCATTGACCAACAGTCAGTATGTTGTTTACACTTCAATTCATTGTTTTTAAAATCCTCTTTAATGGTAAAATCAAATTTTAAGTTAGAATTCAATGAATTAATAAAGTACTTTCAAAGTGCACAATCACTCAAAAAAGAGCATTCCTGCACTAGCTCATACAGCGTACTGTCCAATCTGTTAGCCAAAAAACATTAGAACAAAGACTAGGCCTTGCCAGTGATACCGATATCTAGAAGATGCTGATGAAGTGTAGGATGAGAAATCAAATCAAACTTTGCTGATAGATCCAGTAGGATCAGAACAGTGTTGCTGTCGTTGTCTAGCATCATCATCTTGGTAGCCATAGAGACTTCTAGCAAGGCTGATTCTATGGAGTGCATATGTCTGGATTGACAAAAATGTAAGACCTTAGAAGTTTCTAGATAAGTGGTCAATTGTTTATTTACAATCTTTTCTAAGATTCTAACTAACACTGAGAGTAACGAGATAGGCCTAAAATTGGCCAAAATTGAGAGGTCTGCCAAGGTTTTTTTTTAGAAGACGTTTGACCACTGCCACTTTCCAAGGAGCTGGAACTTCATCCAGAGAAAGGGAAAGGGAAGTATTTAAGATCTGGTTTATAATCTGATTCACAGTTTCAATGGCCTGATGGCTAATGACAGACAGGCATGGATCATGGGGAGAACCAGCTTTACAAAAGAGAGCAGTTTGCTGAAATTGCAACAGAGAAATTGACTAAAAGCAGGTAAGGCAAAGTGGGTATGTGAGCCAGCCAATGCCTCTCCTTGTAGCTGACTTGCTTTAGGATGATTCATCTCAAAGCCCTGTTGCATTGTTAAGATTATGTTTCAGAGGACATTAGCAACCTTTCACCAAGAGACTGGGAAGGGAGAATATTCCTTGATAGGTCTTTGGGTTGTTAAAAGGACATAGAGATTTGAAAAAAAAGATTTCAGTCAAGGGTGGCTTGTTCCTCTTGGGTAGTATAATAAGGCATTTTGGCTTCCTTAATAGATTTATGGTATAGTTTCTGGGCAAACCTAAAACTACTTAAGTCCTCAGATTAATAGGCCAATTGCTATGCACGTTCAAGTTTCAGAGAAACTTTTCTTTGGCCAAGTTAGGCATTGACCAAGCTGCAAAGGGGAAGAGTGACATATAATGGGACCTACTAAGGGAGCTAATTAATCTTCAGCATTCTTGATCCACCAATTGAATGAAGAGGAACCTTCTCCTTAGGGAAAGGGGTTGTCATAGCCAGCCGGGCTATCAGAAGTCTACAAATTACACTTATAGAAAGTTGACATTTTGTTTTTCTAACCATTTGTGCCTTTCTGCCACTGTCCTAGGTCAAATAACTGGGAACGGGTCTGCTGTTGGGGTTTATGTATTGCTTTCAGACAGTAACATAAAGGGGACTTGTTAGTGTACAGGATGAGCCACCTGGGCAGGAAGGCCTGCCCTGCCTTATGTCACCCCGACAGTTTGGTGCATTGACAAACGAGGGGGAAGAACTTTCCAGATTCAGATGGGGGTAGGATATGGAGTCTCCACCACACAAAGGATGGCACCATGTATAAATACTGGATCTCCAGAGTCACTCATCAGAACACACATGAACATGAGAAACTTACAGAAGAAGGATTGTCCTGCTGCCAAAGGACTGCATTGTTGCTTGAGGGACTGCCTTACTGTCTGAGATATAAGGGTGGGCCTGCTTTCCCTCATCCTCGGCTAACCAGAGTGATTTTAATGGTCAGTTGGCTCACCTCCGGCTTGAGCTCCAGGGACACAACAGGTTTCAGATGCCTCCCTGCAAATGTTGAGCTGACCTTCTGGAAAAGGACCTCTTTGGACCTGCAACTGGATCCATCTGAGCCAACTGGCCTCTGCTGAAGGGAGTCCCTGATTCCTAAGAGGTGTCTCCCAAGGCCCTGGACCCTTGGGTAGCTTTAGAGTGTACTCCTCCTCAAGAAACAGTCACAATCCTGAAGCTTGGGCCCCTAGTAACTGTGAACGGGCCTGTTCATGCCATGACTCTGCCGCCAGCGACAGGGGGGTTAACCTTGTCCCTGTACCCGACCTGCACTTCATTGCAGTCCACCTGAACTTTTTCCCAATCCAGCACAACCACATGACTGAAAGTGGCAATTGTGCTTTTATGCACTAATTTCAGTTGAAACTTCGAAAATGAAGATATCTGGTTTTACTGAATGGATTTTTCTAAATGGGTTTGGTACTTTTTTCTGTTTTGATTTTATTTCTGTTTGTGTACTGCATAAATACTTTACAGATTGCCTCTAAGTTAAGCCTGACTGCCTTGCGTGAAACTACCAGAGGTTCAAGCACAGGTTAATTTAGTGACTTTTGTGGTTCACCCTGGCAAGGATGTGGTTGTTGACTGAGTAGGGCTTCTACTCTCTCAGCCAATAACCCAATTGCAGTGAGGCTCAGACACTTCTAATATGAGAGAATCAAGTGGACAAGAAGATGAGCTATGCAAGAAAAGTAAATAAATGTAGGTGGAAAATAGGATATTTTTTGAAACTGTAGTTGAGTTCCTAAATGCAAGACAGGACACCATAAAAGGCCAAACGCCTAATTATCCAGGCATCATGCAAGGTTATTGCCTTCTTGTTTATGCATGTGTTCGTGTGCGACTGCTGGGGAGGCCACATAAGTGACACACAGCTGTGGTAAAGGAATGAAAAGGTTTACAAAATGGAAGGAATTTTCCCAGTTCAATCTGAATGTGAGGTCTTTTATTCATCGATATTTAAATGCCTTTTCTTAGGACTAGTTCCAGTGCCATGCAGGCCTCAATCAAAGCACAGCTTTTCATTAAAGGAAAAATATTACTATCATAATCACACAGCTTCCTCTTGTGAATTATTTGCATTCAGAAATGCACCTCGTATTAGCTTCTTACTAAATGCAAATAGGACAGCAGGAACTCTCATTGAGCCCTTCTTATTATGATCCAGTTTTATGGGATCCATTTATTATTCCCCTTCCATTATCAAATTATATTAAAAAGTTACACTTGCCAATGCACAGACATTTCCTTCTTCTGCACTTGCCTCATTACAATGTGGATCAGTATATAGCACCTAATGCAGCCAATATAAATAATTAGCAAAAATGTAAAGTGAGTTCAAAGACAGGTATCAGATGTATCTGGCATATGCGCTGAATCCTTATTCACACAAAATGGACTTGCTATGTATTAATGTTCAATTCTGAAAAAAAGCAGCAACTAAAAGGGTATTGAGACGACACGTGCCACTATCAAAAATGTGAGAAAAACGCAATTATTGAGCCATACAATCTGGAAAAGGCTGCAGTGTACTAAATAGTCATTTCGGTATGTACACGCTTAAAAAAGCCAGACTTTATTTTCTTCTTGTTGAGCTGTTCCTCTGACAGGTTACTAGAACATTCCATCAACAGATTTTTTACCGGATGAAGCCATAGTGTCTTTGTAAAAGAAGGGTCATGCTGCTTGTTTGCATGTCAGATAAGGCGTATGTTCTAATGTTCCTAGTCATGGAGTAGTGAGTAAGGGCCAGATGTATCAAAATGTTTTTGCATTCGCAAACGGTGCGAATCGCAAAATTTGGCTGTTTGCGAATGCAAAAACGTGGTCTGTGATGCATGAAAGGCATTCGCAGACCAAAAATAAGAAATCGCTAAAATTTTGATTTTTAGCATTGCGACTTGGTTTTGCGAGTCACATCTTGCGTCTCGCAATTTGCGACATGAAATACTGAATTGCAATTAGCGATTTGGTATTTCAAGTAGGAAATTACAAGACACAAAATGCGACTCGCAAAACCAAGTCGCAATTCGATGCACCAAAAAATCGCAAATACCGATTTTTCACAGAATGGCATTTTGCAAATGCAAAATACCACTAAGTGAAACCAGGTGGTAACCAAATGCAACCTATATAAAGAGGCCCAGAAAGCCTCAGACTCTTTTCCACAATGGCTGCACTCTACGTCATGGCGAGGAGAATGAGGATCTTGGCTGGTTTATGGAGTGGGAGGAGGAGACAGGAGCGCATTTTCAGAGTGCACATTACACTTTTTGACCAGACTGAGGAGGGATACTTGACCTGATAGCTGAGCTACAACCCATATCGCAGCACACAACACATAGGACTCATAGCATCCCCTCCCATGTGCAGGTATTATGCTCACTCCACCTACTCGCCTCAGGGAGCTATCAAGGGGTCATAGCAGCAGCTGGAGGGGTCTCACAGAGTACCCTCTCTATATTTTTCAATGCATTTATCAATGCTATGCTGAGCAGAATACACCAGTACATCAGATTCCCCCACACCACTCAGGAAATACAGCAGACAAAAATAGATTTCTATCAGATAGCACAGTTCCCTCATGTCCTAGGTGCCATAGATGGGACACGTAGCAATCTGTCCACCATCAGCCACAGAGTATGTGTACTGCAACCGTAAATACCAACTTTCCATGAATATACAGGTGATATGCAATGCCTCCTATATCATAACTGATCTTGTGGCCAGGTACCAAGGGAGCACACATGATTCATACATCTTTCGCCACAGCGGCATTCACACAAGACTGCTATCTGGGGAGTTTGGTGAAGGATATCTGTCATGGCGCAGCTCCTGACACAGTTCCCTCGCTGCACTAGTCAGCTCCTCGTATCCTCCGATGCTTGGATCTGTCCCTCATGCAGCTGTTTGATGTTGGCATTGAGACACTCCAGCTGGTGATGCAGACCCCCATGTTTGTATTGTGTGCCTGCATCTGCCTTTTTAACGCAGAGATTTTTTGTTTTGCAGGCGCTGCTGCTTTAACATAGCCGATTCCAGGCCACCAAACACTGATGGTCCCTTGCCTGCCTCAAAAGCCTGTGCGCCTGCAAACGTAGGCATCCTTCGGGGTGTTGTGCTATGCTGTGGACGGGGCTCCTGCATCCGAGTGCATCTGCCACTTGGGGAAGGTGTGTGTGATTCATCCTGCTGCTCATCAGAGTCCTGGCTCAGTTCTGGTAGTGGCAGTGCCCTAGGCCTGCGTCGGATGGGCGCTATGTTCTGTGACTCGCTGGTATTGGAGTCAGAAGCAGGTTGGGTGTCTGTTTCCCCTGCAATGGCACATGCTGTAGCTGCTGGGCCTGGGCCACCTGCAACGACAATATGCAGCATGTCAGTTATGTATGTATCAATAAAGGTCACACAATGGTAATAAACGTAGAGTTACTTCTCATCACAATGTTGTGGGTGTTGTGGTATTCTGTGTGTCGCTCTGCCTATTACATTGTATGTGCTACTTTCAGCTCTGGGTTGTGGACTACCACTCCCATAAGGCATTGTTGTGCTGCTTCTAAGATGTGGAATAGACTACTTCTCACAATGCTTTGCCCTACTTGCTAATTCCTAAGGGGCTTTTGTGCATACACATATGGGGTTACATTTCAATATTGCACTTACCTTTACTTGTACTTGGCGTGCTGGATGTGTCAATGTCAGTGTCCCCACTGACTGCTTCTGGGAGGAGTGTGGACTCCACTAGGTCTTTCATCGGGGTGGAGGGTGTCTGTGTGGGTGGTCCGCCTCCTGTGCTCCTGGCCTCCTGCAGTAGTCTTGCCACCCTCTCCTTGGCACAGGACTGCAGATAGTACCACCTCTTCTTTATTTCCTCCACAGAGTGCTGCGCTACTCCACCAGCGCAGATTTTGGTCTGGATCTCTGCCCAGAGTCTGCGCTTTTCACTCTCAGGCACCTGGAGTGAACTTTTGCCGAACAAACGGTCATGGCTCCTGACCACCTCTTCTGTGAGGACCTTGCTCACTAAACTTTAGTTTGTGCTTCCTTTCTCCCTTCTCCTTTCTCTGTGCAGAGGTGTCCATGGTGGTTCTGCAGTGCTGCCTTCTTCAGAGACTTGCTCACTGTGGCTGGGCTGACTCTCTCTGAGTGCTAGTTTGGGTGTGGCACCTGCAAACTGCCTGGGATGACTCACTTCCTGCTTGTGATGTCATCAGGCTCCTCCAGGTGTGCATTCTCGCAATTTGCAATTTTCAATTACCGAATCGCAATTTGCGAGGACGCAAATTACGATTCGGTATTTGTGCCTGGCAAACCACAAATAGCAAATTTTAAGAAATCAGTATCTTCGATTTGCAATGGTGATAAATGGTCTATTGCGACTCGGAAATATCGATTTCTTAAAAATCGCTATTTGCGATTCACAAGACCATTTCATGATACATCTGGCCCTAAATCTTTATTATTAGCTGGGGTTTGTTTACTTTTGCTCTGTCTTCCTTCCGATATGTGACTTCTATTTCCTGCCGAGTCCAGTACTCAGGTCACTCCGCAGAGAAAAAGGGAAACATATGCATTCATGTGGAAGGGTGTTATCTAGATTTATTGTCTTCATGTCATTTTGGAAGTCACTTTACTATTCCCTATCGCAGACCATTGTATGCACAAAGTTTTTTTAAATTGTAGAAATCACATTAATTTTAGCCATTTCTTAGAAACCCTTTTATTGAGAGGAAAAACAATGTATGTGTAATATAATCTTGAATTTAACGTTATCATACATACGGAAAAGTGAAAGAAGAATTGTGAAGACATTCACCTCTTCTAAAACATTCTTGTAAACTTTGCGAAGTATTAATTGTAGTAACAAACCTACTTGAAAAGAAGCATTGGCAGAGCCAATAAGTCTGGTCTTGCAAGACTTTTTAGTTGTTTGTTGGCAAACGTATGCAATACGTTTTAAAAGTATAAAGGTAATTTAAAATATCATCTTGTGAATATATTGGTGGCTGAGCCTACTTTGAAACCTTCTAACCCACTCTGGGATATACAGGAAAGCTAAAATGTCCTAAAACAGAAGAAGGTCACAGCTAAATAGGACAATTGCCCAGTTATCTTGACCAGTTCAATGTAGTGCATGCTTTGCAGGTATTAAGTCAACACTATGATTCAACACTTCATAAAAATGGTATAATTATAAGGGCTAACAAAAACAATTAGAAAGGCATGTTCCTTTGGAAACGAAAGGCTTTAAAAAAACATCATATACTACAAACAGGGGAAATGATTGGGAGTATCATTACCCACATCCAGGAACAAGCATTTCCAAAGCCAATAGGTCTTGGCAATGTGAGAGGTATTGGTATTGTCAATGTCTTTTAGCCTTGTTATGTAGCAGCACTGCATAAAAGTGGGGCAACGAGGAGAAATATCTTTATTTCCCCTTGATTTTCCCCTCTTTCTATATGTGATGCATTTTGCAGCACACAAAGAAGGAGGACAATGCCATTAATTATTGTTTATGTGTAGAAAGGTGTTCCTTTCTACACGTAAACAATATTTCCTGCAATGCAGGCACCCTTGCATAATTGTACTTACTTGGCGCTAGGCAGCCAATTGTGCGCCAGCACTGAGGAAAGTACAGGGATGCTTCAAATTACTGTAAATACAATGCATCCCTCTCCTTTCCTAATGTCACATCTCTGCACTGCAAAATGGCTTGCAGCACCAGACTGCAGAATTATTTTGTAAATATGCCCATACATTTGTTTAGTGAGGGCTCACAGGATCCCTGTCTTCTTTAAAACTTGATATTTATTTAATTCTGTTAGCATATGATACTTGAATGATTTGCCCCTTAGTGGAGCCGAGGATAATTCACCTCCTCTTGTGCAGAGTAGATCTATAACATCCCCTTGTAGGGGACCACAGTCTTGTTGGAATTCTGCATATGATTTTCATTTCCAGATCTCTAATAAGGGCTCTTCTTTGACAGTTTTCTGCATGTCACTCCTGTAAAAGATAGTTTTAGAGTTAGAGCACTATTATAAATTGGCCATATACTCACCCTGCCATAGATGTAATTCACTGAGAAGGGGGAGAGCCATCAGGGTTTTCACAGTGAAACATCTGCTGCCTCCACTGTTAGAAGCCCATGACCTGGTAGCCCATCTGCCAGAGGGTTGTTGGGCTACATTGGCAGTAGATCTACTCTATAAAGGATAGGCACTGATTTCCCCTGCCTGACTTCGTAATGCAAGGCTAAAACTCCCTGTGTGCCAGGCCCATGTTGCTTTCTATTTTCCATTTATGGCTTATAGTCCACCACAAATAACAATGCCCCTATTATTGTTAGGTTCAGGAAAGGTTTCAGTAGTTATGGCACAAAGAAGAGAAAGTTTAACTTAAAAAATGTGTAAAACATTTAGAAGTGGCAAAGCAAAAACATGACACAGCACAATAAAAATCCCACTCCAAGTTATAAACACACAAAGTAAACGCAATGACACCAAACTGACGAAAATATGGAGTTATATATTTTTAGTTTTGAATAGAAATAGCACCAAAAAGTGTTAAGCATCAAATGTCAGCATCTGGTTGTGCTGGATAGCACCTTAGCAAGATTTAGGGCCAACCGCAATGGAGAGTGCCTCAGATACAGAAACCAGGTCTTACCTAATCAGAAGGGTTACTAAACTACTCCATGCCAATGGCGGAGGGACCTCCTGTCTAATGAATAAATGACTGCCAAGCAAGCAGTCATTTAAAATGGATTGGCAGGATTCCGATTAATGCATATTGCTTCCACTCAGTTTTCTTTCTTACTTTCAAAAAGAAATTCCCAAAATAGGATTTTCTTTTTGAAAATAAAAACGTAATGCACCCTTCACAATTGCCATGTTGGGGTGGTGAGCATTATTTGCTTTTTACTGTCCCTCACAGCCAGGTTTTGCTTCACAGTAAAAAAATGGCTACATGTCTGCTCATCCTGATTGTGTGGGTGGACATGTCCTGTGTTGATATTGCTTGATCTGTCAGCCGCCTCCAACATGGTGCCCCATCCCACTCTTCTTGCCCATCTCCGTGCCATTGGTATCAAGGGTCTAGCCTTGGACTGGCTGGCCTCTTTCCTGGAGGGTAGGGGTCAAGAGGTGTGGTGCCCTCCATTTTCTTCTGGGTTATGTGATCTCCAGGTGGGAGTACCACAAGGCTTGGCCGTGAGTCCCACCTTATTTAACATGTTTCTCACCCCTCTTGCATTTTTGGCTGAGTCCTAGGGAGCTAAAATAATCTCTTATGCTGATGATACCTATTTACTTTTTACCTGGAGGAAGATGAAATGTTCCCTGGGGATAAAATTGGATCCTGTCAATCATCAGTCTTTCAATGGATGATTCACCATCAGCTAAAATGTATTGCAGGAAACACAGAGTGACTCTTTTTTAGGTGAAGAACCGTTGAGCCCTGGGAAGCTTTCTGACCAGTAGAAGACCTTCCTCATATTCACCAAACAAGTGCGGTTAAAAATCTAGGCATCAACTTTGATGAGGATCTCTCCTTTTGGTCTCAGGTCAATGCTGTAGTTGGGACCTACTTTGGTCTGCTGTGAGTACCGAGGAATTTCTTGCATCGTCTTATCCTCCCTGCCCAGAAATTGGTAGTTCGGGCCTTAATTACATCTAGACTTGATTATAGTAATGCTCTGCACTTGTCGCTGCCTGATTATCTGGTGAACAAACTGCAGGTGGTCCTAAACACAGCAGCCCGTACTTTGTTAAGGCTACCACTAAAAGCACATATCTCTTCATACCTTAGATATTTGCATTGGTTACCTGTTAGAAAGAGAAGCTATTTCAAGACTCTGCTGTTGATATATAAGGCCCTTCATTGGTTTGGTGCTGGCTATCTGACAGATAGGATTGGCTTTTATGTGCCTCCTAGGCTCCTGCATGCCTCTCATTTTTCCTGGCCAAAATCCCTAGGACTCAGCATTGCAGAATTAGGAGAAAGCCCTTTTCTTTTCTGGGATCTTCCCTTTGAACAAACTTCCTGCAACTGGGCCCATTTACGCCAAGATTCTGCTGCCCATGACAACCATCAATGTGAAGCTCTGGTGAACCTGACTCTTTGCACTACAGTGACTGCCATAGATAACTAGCAATGTGAGTCCTGCATTTAGAGCTACGGCAATGACAGGCCATGGTGACCACCAATGCGTAGCTCTAGAAACGACTGTCACAATGCACTACCAGCTCTTTGCTCTACAGCAATTACATCCTGCGCTGTCTGGCCTGCTCTTTGGGCTACAGCAACGACCATCCACAACACTTTCCCTCCTCCTAGCAGCCTCCTTCACTGAGACTGGACCTTTTCATAATGGACTTAGGGGCAGCCACTTTTCTTGCACCCCATAGCGCCCCCCCTAACGCCACCATGTGTGTGCTGTATTTAATATACGGCTCACGATAGCGGTAGTTAGGGTGACTAGCATCATACATTTTTAGGCTAGTCCGGTGCTTTGCAGGATTAGCATAAAAAATGATGATGCTAATCCTGCAAAGCACCTAGAGGCTCAATGTAATCAATAGGAGCCTCTTTTTAATGCCTGCACTTAGAAGGCATTAAAAAAGGCTGATACAAATGGCGCAAAGAAATCTTATAGATTCCTTTTGCACCATTTTTATGGCCCCTCTGGTGCCGGAACACCATCCTTGCATACATTATGCCTGGCGCAAGCATTGTGCCACTTTGTAAATATGGCGCAGTGTTTTGCCCTTCCAACACCACAGTAGCGGAAAAACATTGCACTAATGTAGCGTTGGAATGGAGCAAGCCCTTCATAAATCTGGCCCTTAGGGAAGGAAACTTTTTTAGTTGGACTAACCTGTTCACTATCCGGCCTGCCCTCCACCGCGGTTGGCATTCAGTTGTGACTTTCCCGAGTCCAGCATAACTGGATGACCAGACAAGTGGTGCTTTGTTCTTTTTAGGGCTATATCTAAAAAAGCTTTGAAATTCAATATTTCTGGTCTTACTGGTTGGGTTTTTGTCATTTTTATATCATTTTATGTATCAAACTTTACACTATTGTTCCAAATTAGTTTGTAGTTTTTCTTGTGCTGTGTTTTCACTTCATTACTGTTGGTGTGCTGCATAAATACTTTACACTTCACCTCTAGGTTAAGCCTGACTGATTTGTGCAAAACTACCAGAGGGTAAAGCACAGGTTAATTTAGGGACTTTTGTGGTTCACCCTGACAAGGATTGTTGTTATTGCCTGAATGGGACTTCCACCCCTTGCAACCAATAACCAGATTTCTTATTAATCCTTCCCCACTGTTGTAGCAGTTCCTGTTTGTATTAATGCAAACTATACTACAGTTCCACCCTCTACCTACATCCAACATGGCAGAACTTTCTTTCCCAGTGGAGAGCTCCTGTGCCCACCCTATAGGTGTGGATACGGAAATGAGCAACCCCTCCTGCGTGGTCACTCAAATCTGGTTCTCTGTAGCCAGCTCCTGTCCAGCTGTGATCAGTGCCTGGTTGACTAGGGGGAAAAAGCATGGAACAGGCCCATGTGTTAGCTATATCCGCGTGTGACAGTGTAGGCCTCCTTGAAGTTGATTAGGTTCCTGGGCATATCCTAGATGGTCAGCCTGTCAGAGGAACAAAACATTTTCCCACACCCAAAGCCTTTGTCTCAACTCTTGAAGGAGCTATTCAGCTCCTGGGTGGCAGCTGAAAGCTCATATAAATGGACCTCTAGAGGCTTTAGGGAGATGAAAAGTACCTTTTGTAAAATATTTGTTACAAATGAATTCGATTTAAAAAAAATCTTTTACAATGTCCAAGAATGAATTTTTAATTGTTTCCTAGGCATAAATAAATGTATTAACGTTAATAAAATACCCTCATGATTTTCTAAGGAACAGCTAACCATGCTACGATGAAAATAACTTTTAAGTGAGATGTTAGTAAAAGGACACACTTAAAATTAAACATTTACATGTCTTGCTTTTAAATACCATGAACCTTAAACTATGGGCATTTAAGGACTGCTTAGGGGTGCCGTATTTACATTTAAAAGGAGGGTTTAGGAGAGGTTAAAAGTGGTTTCTTTGACAGGTCTAAATTGCACAGGCAGGGTACAGTAGGGGGCCTGCTGTCAGATTTTACACTATCTCTGTAGTGGGTGGCAAAATGCGTGCTGCAATCCACTAGTGACATTTAACTTAGAGGCATTGGGTACACTTTGTGACATATACTAGGTAAGTTAAATATACAAATTAGAAATACTGGCAATTGTGACCAGTTTTAGGGCTCAAAGCACATGCTGTGGACACTGGAAAGCAGTTCCCCAATGTTCAGAGTTAGCATTAATTCCTACCATAAAGTAGGGGTGACCACACGAAAATTTTCATTTTTACTTTTTTACTTCAATGGGCATTAATTAGGCATAACTTTTTATTATTAAAAATGATGGTTTAGGCCTGTCAAAGTCAGTTATTTTAACAGTTTGAATAAGCAGTTTTCAAACTGCACAGACAGGCTACAGTAGTAGGCCTGCAGTAATATTTCCACTGTGACTATAGTTGGTGGAACAATCAGTGCTGCAGTCCAGTAGTAACACTTAACTTACAGGCTCTGGGTACACTTGGCACTGGATACTAGGGATTTATAGTTGAAGTAAGGTGGCAGTATTATGTGCTATGACTGGGGGGAGTTACCATGTAATACTAACACATTACCCAGAAGTGGACCTCAGGTTCACACCAGCAAAGCTTATCTCAGTCCTAGTACAGTGTCAAAGAGCAGTCAGGCTACTTAGAGCAACATGTGTAAAGTGTTTCACAACACCAACATGGGCGATAAGTAATTGACACAAATCAAAAGAAATCCAACACCAATTTAGAAAAATAAAGCAAATTTTTATCCTAATTTAGACACCAAAACAAACTTTGTATCTTACATATAACAGAAGTGCTACCCCTTCCATTGTTGGGAAGTTTGAGCACCCTTCTTGGAGTCACCTCCAATATGGGTTTTGTTCAGAGGAACCCTTGACCTGACCCATTTGTCAACTCTCGTCCCCAGCTCTCTGGGAGAAGACAACTCAGAATCCACTATATGCTGTTGCAGTTTCTCTGTATAACAATTAGTCAAGATGTGCTCTTTCATAGAAAGATTATACAGGCCTTCATATGTATCAACTTTATTGCCCTTTATTCAGTCTTCTAGTGCCTTGACTGAGGAGCCAACAAAGTCTACCCAAGTTTGGACTCTGCCTTTTTGGGTATCCCTACACTTGACTCTGCACCCCTCAAGGCTGCAAACCATTTATCAATGTCATCTCCTGCTCTGTACATGGGGACAATCCATTTGGGGACCATAGGGTCAAAGAACCTTCACTTTCCCTAATTATTCTGCTTGCACCATCCTTGGGAACTAGTCCCAGGCTAACTCTTCTCTCCTCCAGGGCTAGACTCCTCTCTTCAAGTTGAAGCCCCCTCTCCTCCTGTTCTCAAGAGTCCTACACATCCTACCTGCGAAGGAGACTTCTGTCACTACCCACTGGTGAAGGGAGTCTTGGGAAGAGTAAAGAATTGTCCTTCCCATTCACTTTTTGGGACCAGGGCTTCATCTTTCACCTCTACAGGTCCTCCTTATGAGGAAGAAGCCTCTTCCCTTTGCTTGTTTTCCTCAAACGAGATGTGGGCCTCTACAAGGTCCTCTCTTTTAGCAGTAGCCCTGAGGCTAATGCCTCTACTCTTGCACAAGACCTAAAATCATTGATCTTGAGGATGGAAAGAATAGGCTGATCAAGACTCAGGATATTCTCCATTGTGCACTGTTAATCTACGACGTTTGGCACTTTTTGAAAAACTTTTATTAAAATACTTTCACCAAACTACCTAGATACTTTTCAATATTCGGTAACCTATTAAAAAACTTTAAAAAATTGTTTTTGGATCTAAACACAATTGAGGATTTCTCATCTACCGAAACATATACTTATGTTTAAGTAGTGATGTGAAATATAAGTTTAAGATCTGCACCACAGAAACACCAATGTAGCAAGGTGGCACTACTATGTAGTATGACGGAGATCTTACCATGTAATACTAACACATAACTTAGAAGTGGACCTCAGATTCCCATCAGTAAGCCTTAGCTCAGTCCTGGTAGAGTGGCCACGAGAAGTCAGGCTACTTAGAGGAACATATGTAAAGTATTTTACAAACCAATAAGGACGATAAGTAATTGACACAACTCAAAAGAAATGCAACACCAATTTAGAAAAATAAAGCAGATTGAGACTCCAAAATGAAATCTGCATCTTACATACAAATGGAGTTGTGGATTTTTAAAGCGTTTAAAAATAGATGCACTTTTATTTGTCAAACGAATATCCTTGAAATCAATGGGGGAAAGCTAGGTGTGCAGTCGGTCACTTGTGGGGTGGGTTCCGTGAAACCCACTTGGATTTTAGGTCTGAGGGGGTCCCTAGACCAGGTTTCTATAGACAGTACCTTTTTACCTTGCCCACAGAGTCTGAGTGCAGAGGTAGTCCTTAGAAAAGACCGGAAACCACGAGTGCTGTCAATCAAAGCTGCAGCACTCTGCAAAACCACACTTGCAGATGGAGTTACACTCTACCCTTGGAGAGTGAAGGCCTTTGGAGTCCAAGGACCTAGATTCCAAAGCTGACACTCTGCCACCACATTTGGCAGCTCCGGGTGCACAGGTGGCCTTGCAGCTGATAATCACGGGAGGGTCACGCCAAAGATGCTTTGCCACTTAGTCGAAGTTGCTTTCTTCAGGATGCAGTATTTCAGCAGTAGGGTCATTGCCAATGTCAGTCACTATTGCTGGGAGTTGCTCTGGAGTTAGTGACATACAGGGATGGGTTAGTTACCTGCCTGGTGACCAACAATCCTTGTCAATGGCAAAAGTAAACCACGGGTTGACAGCAGTGCTGTAGCGGCTCAAAACTTGGTGTGAGCCTTACTAAAACTCCTGGAGTGCAGGTCACCGATTTTCTTTGGGCTCACTCAAGAGGGGCCTAACGGTTGCACTTCTTGTATCACAGCACAACGATTCTTCTGCAGGTTGCAGGTAACTGGTTTTACCAGTCACTGGAGTCTGCATCAGTTTCTGGCATCCACATGGTCTCCTCAGGGCACTTAAGTGTCCTCTCTTTGCATTAGGAAGTCCCAAGTCCTGTTGGTGATGGCATCTTCTCTGTGCCTCGTCTTAGATTTAAAGTCATAACTGAGGTTCTGGTGCCAGGGGAGCCCCTTAAATCCTGGTTTAGGAGGCATTAAGGGTGTGGGAAGCAGTGGCCAATTGACTACTGGTCCCTGAGGCTAGTCTACCCCCAAGGGAATAACTTCCTATGGGTGTATGTCTTGTCTCTACCCAGAATCCTCTAATTCCAAAGTTTGCCAACATGGCAGAACCTTTCCTCTGCTGTACAGACCCCCTAGCCCGCCCTAAAGGTGTGGCTGGCATCTTTGATGTATACACCTCCTGAATAACTAATTTGCCCACCTGGTAGCCTAGAGAGGGCAGGAAGGGCTTCGACCTCAAGTGGGGGACAAGAGATTACATGTCAAGGGTAGTTAAAGCCTTTGAGGCTTACCACCTTGATCACTTAAACACTAGCCATCCTGGGACGGTGAAGGTGTGACCTCCTCCCTGCCCAGGTCCTTTGCCTCCATCCTGGGGGAAGTGCTAGCACACCTAACAGGAGGGATGACTCTTGTCTTGGTGACAAATGGCTCAGGGGAGCCTGCCAAGGCAAGAGAAGGCTGGCAACGTGGTTGCCATCCTCTAAGGATGCCACCATTGTATATGTTAGGTAATCCTGGGCATTAAAATTTTGCTCAGGGTTAAAAAGCACAGTGTTTGACAACAAACATGGGGGAAATTGGTTGGGCCATCATGGAGCTGAACAGGTTGGGTTTGCCCAGGTGTCAGCCCATGTTAGCCTATTCGTAGCTGGTCACTTGCGGTATCATTAAGTTTAAAATGCTATCACAGGGTCATATATGCTTGTGCATATATGTCCTCACTCATAACACAGTTCACTCTGCCTCCTAGACTACAGTAGGCCTGCCTTAGATGTGACTGACTTACACAAAGGTCAAGGAAGGGACTCTGTCTACACTGGTGTGGGCAGAGTCACAATCGAGCAGACAAGCTGCTCATGCAGGCTGACATGGCAGCTCTGCAGGCTCTGTTTCGTGACCGCTTTACCATCCCTGCCCTGGATACCACTGTACCATTTACTAGGGCCTTACAGGGGTGGTAAAGTCCTTGACAATTAGGATTACAAAATCATAGTACAATTTAAGGGAAAGAGCACTGGCATTGAGGTCTGATTAGCAGGTCTCATTGCACTTTCAGATAAATAATGATAGGATGGGAGGGGTCGACCATCCAAAAAGGGGACTTTACAACAATAGTTAAGTTAAATTTGCCATCACATTCACTGGGGCCTGGTTAAAGTGGTTTCAGTGGACAGTCAGACAACCAGAAGCATTAGTGCAAAGAAATTGAGAGGATCATGGAAAAAGAGGCATTTTCCGTCCAAGGTCAATAGTAATTTTGATTTTAGTAGCCCTTATAGATTCCTGCAAAGGCATACTAAAATTATGATAGTACGAGGTTGGACCAAGTAGTTTGAATAAGCAGGACAGGAAAAAACATATATTGTTCCACTCAGTTATTGTACTAAACCCATCTATAGGTAGGAGTTTCAAAATGTTTACTTCTATCATAACCTCAATATGAATGTTATGCATTGCATTATTTTTTTCGAGCTAATAGCCAGGGCCAACACTAATTAAAGTGAAAGCTTTGTCATACATCTTAGAATCATAGTCATACTTACATGCTTTCATCCTATTAGCATCACGTGACTTATGCAAGCTCTTTTACTAGTTGACATAAATTTAAATTGGGCGTTGTCAAAGTCATGTAGAAAAGGTATAGGGCCTTGAGGCATGCAATGATAGTTTACGAATGATCATCTTTGAATAAACACTCGACACACTCACCATGTGAAGAACAATAGACACCATCGTTTAATGTAATCTCTAGTAATTTTCAGAACAGCAATCATTTTGTTGATTCATTTAAGTATCCTAATTTCCCATTTTTTTTACAAACATTTGATATTGTGAAGTATTCCAAGCTTAAAAACATTGAAATTTGTGTTATGTTTGAGTGAAAGTATGTACTTTTGCATCAGTATTTAGTATTTTGTTGATGAACATATACTTTAGAAGAGTGTGCAGGTTTTAAATACAAAAATGGCAAAAGAAACAGAGATCCACCATGAATAAACTTATATCATCTGAAGTCATGCATTTCAAGATTTACATTTAGGAGAGCCTACCCCTTTCCACACCATTAATGGTGGTGGAGTGAATTTCCTCATTTTGCAAATCAAACACATTTAGCTGAAAAGTGTAAATTTCTAAGGTGAATAACACACACATAATGAATGCAAATTTATAGTAGGTAATAATACTTAGACATTGAAAGCACACATTAATGAATGGAATGTACTGACTTAAGTTAGCCTGACTTCCGAAGCCATATCAAATGTCAACTTTACACTTTAGGGATAAGAGGCCTCTTTTCACCATAGATTGATTGCCTTGTACAGAATGTTTTTCTCTTCCACTGCAGATACGGACACTTTCCAGAAGCCTTTTGTTATTTAGTGAATAAGCATTTGTAACATGTTGGGCAACTGATAGTGAGGTTCTCACTGAGAGGAGAGGAGATGGCAGGAAACGGGACTCCTGGGATGAACTGCCTGAACCACAAGATCTGACCAGTGTAACAATTCAAGGACTCTGTTCTGTACTTCCTTGTGAAAACATGAGCAACTAGGGAGTTTACCTCCTTCCACAGTTTGCTGAGGATTGATTGGCTGGTGGGAATGCGGAATACAAGATTGGTTGCAAAAATGTTTTGGCAGAATTATATTAGTGTGTGTTCCTTAGTTAAGTCAAGACTGGATAGGAAAGGCCCCATTTAAACCCTTCCCTTTTTCACTAAGAGACAGGTACGCCTGCTGATTTATAGCTGAGATACTATCTAGCTTTGCATTTTTCTATTGCTTAAGTGCCAAGGATTGGAGACTATGCATTTTCATTCCCTCATCTGAACTCTTCAATGCAGCTATTGAAACTGACACCTCACCTCACTTATTGAAGAAATTGATTTTCATGACTAACTCCCTAATAAATTATATTAGGGACTTCCTTTTTGGAACACACTTACCGTATTTTCTCTGTTTTATGTGTGATTCGTACTAATGTAGTATTTTATCTTGTTTTGAAATATCGACTAATGGATTATGGGCCTGATTCTAACTTTGGAGGACGGTGTTAAACCGTCCCAAAAGTGGCGGATATACCACCTACCGTATTACGAGTTCCATAGGATATAATGGACTCGTAATACGGTAGGTGGTATATCCGCCACTTTTGGGACGGTTTAACACCGTCCTCCAAAGTTAGAATCAGGCCCTATGTGTATCTGTAATGATGACGCCTAAAATGTCATATTTACTAAGTGAATAAATCAATTTTGAATTAATTTGTTAACAAAACCCTTCAACTCACATCAGCATGTCCTTCTCCCTCTCACTTAATCCTCTGTACACATTCTCTGACACTTTAATCTATCGCCCTCCTGGTCCCTCTGATGCTTTCATTCAATCTCTCCCTGACGTAGTTTCAGACTTAGGGGCATATTTTCACTCTTTTTGTGCTGAATTTGCGCCAAAAATCTTGACGCAAATTCAGCGCAATCCTAACACCATATTTATACTATGAAGCCCGACCCTGCGACCGCCAAAATTCCTCTGAGTGCGTTATTTTCTGGATGCGGGAAACCGCCTTGCGTTAATGACATGCAAGGTAGGCGTTCCCGTCCAAAAAATGACTTTAAGGCCTGTGCGGATTATTTATACTCTCGCGTCATTTTGATGCACAGGAAGGGGGCGGGCGAGCCTGATGTGTGCTGTTTTTTTAACGCCTCGGTGATGGCAGGTGTTAAGGGGCCTGTGGGCTCACTTCCATGGTCTCTGACCATGGAAGCAGTCCACAGGTGCCCTTCCCTGCCCCCAGGGACACCCCCTGCGAACCTCACCCACCCCTGGAGGGCACCCTTGGATGGGGGGACCCATCCCAGGTAAGTACAAGTAAGTAGAGGTAAGTATATATATATATTTTTTAAGTGGCATAGGGGGGCCTCACTTGGGCCCCTCTGCATGCCACTGTGCCCAACAGCCATGCCCAGGAGACAGAAGTCCCCTGGGCATGGCCATTGGGCAAGGGGGCATGACTCCTGTCTTTGCTGAGACAGGAGTCATTTCAATGGGGGATGGTGCCTCAAGAAATGGCGCAAGTTCGCTTAGAGCCATGATTTTTTACTCTAGCCTGACTTGCACCATTTTTTGACGCACAACCCCCATTTTTCACTACGCCGGCGCTGCCTGGTTAGAGTAATTTTTTTACTCTGACCAGCCTGCAGCACCTGCTAATGTCAAACCATAAATAAGGCACCCGCCTGGCGCGTTGGAATGGTGTGGTCATTTTTTTTACATAAACCAGCGCCGGCGCTGGATTGAGTCAAAAAGTATAAATATGGGCCTTAGTGTATAATAAACCAAACTTTACCCTTCTTGGGAACTTTAATATCCATGTAGATAAAATAAGCAATTCAGCCGCCAAAAGTCTTCTCCTAGATCTTGCAGCTTTAGACTTGGTTCAACTGATTAGCGGTCCTACTCACTCCACGGGTCATATTATCGACCTTGTGTTCAGCACTGTCACTGACTTGGCCACCCTGCCACCTCATCCCCTGATCTGGTCTGATCACTTCCTAATTACTCTGAAACTTCCTTTCCCTTCTTTCTCTAGACCACCCCCTGTAATAAAACAACTACAACGCTGCTGGCATAAGCTTACTGCCAATGACTGGACCGCCACTCTAGAAAGCCTGAAACCTAATCATATAGACCATACAACTCGCTTTTCTGAAAAGTTTAATGGGTGGATCACCAATGCTCTTGACACAGTATTACTGCTAGTCACTAAAATAGGAGGCTGATGCAAAAAAGGCACCCCATGGTTTTCTCCTCACCTACACCTTCAAAAAAAGGAATGTAAACACGTTGAGAGGTTTGGAGAAAGTCCTATTACAACTCTTTAAAAGTTGAGTATTGGAAAGTAATTAGACACTTTCACTCAGAAATCAGATGAGCGCAGGCATCCTGTCATGCTTCAAAAATGGAACAGGCTTTAAACGCTCTGAAGGAAGTCTTTCAAATTCTCAAAGAGATGGTTCACCCTGTCTCACACAATAATCAAATAGAAGCGTTGCAAGAATATAGCAACAATCTTGTCCACTTTTTTCAAAATAATTTATTCAGCTTTCCAGGATAATCCCTACTGGGTAACAGACTACCCCAGTCATTTTACATCACAACATCCCACTATCTTGGTCTTCCCTCCCCTCACAGAAGATTCGGTCACTAACCTTCGTCATTCTCTAAAGTCAGGTTCTCCACTGAACCCAGCACCTCCACACATCCTGGCCCTGGGGTCAGCAGTCATTGTTCTGGTCCTGACTAACCTCCTCAACTCCTCCCTAACCATGAGCCATGTTCCACACCATTGGAAACATGCTATAATTAAGCAACTGTTGAAAAAGCCCCATCTTGATGTTGGTCTTCTCAATAATTACAGGCCAACCTCCCTGCTGCTGGCTGTGTCCAAACTAATTGAAAAACACGTAAATGGTCATCTCACAAGCTTCTGTGAGGATCACGATATCCTCCACCCCACTCAAATGGGGTTCAGGCCTCAACACAGCACTGAGACATCATTGCTTACTGTCAGGGAAGAGGTCAGAAGTCGCCTCGATCAAGGGGGGGATGGCGGCCATTGTCTTACCCAATCTCAGTGTGCCCTTTGATATGGTTGACCACTCTATTCTGATTCGGAGAATGGAGGATGCCGGGGTCACTGGCAGTGCATTAAAATGTCTCTCCTCCTTTTTGGAGAATAGGACTTTTCAAGTTCACGATCGCTTGTACCTCTCTAACTGTGTCTCATTCAACTGTGGGGCTCCCCAGGGCTCCTCCCTGAGCCCCACACTGTTCAATCTCTATATGCATCCATTAGCAGAGATCATAAAACCATATGGTCTGTTGTTGGTGTCCTATGCAGATGATACTCAATTGGTCTTTTCCTTTTCCACCAAATCTAACATTGATCACTCCTCATTGACCCCTTGTCTTCAAGCCGTGACCAGAAGGATGTCTGACTGCGAATTTAGATTAAACAGAGACAAAACTGAGGTGATGTTGGGGGAATCAATTCATCCAGGGGCCCCAGTCACTTATCCCGGAGTGTCTGAAAGCTCTGCCTCCTCCTAAAGATAATATATAGAGTCTGGGAATCTGTCTTGACTTGCGGCTCACCATGGACCGTCAATCTAAAGAGACGGCCGACACCTGTTTTAGTCTTCTCCGATGTAGGAAGCTGGCTCTGTATTTACTATATCAAAATGAGATATAGGGGGTCATTCCAACCTCGGCGGTCGGTGTTAAAGCGGCGGCAAAACGGCTAACAGGCTGGCGGTAAAAAAAATGGAATTCCGACCCTGGCGGAAACCGCCAACAGAGCCCGCCACTTCAACACACCGCCCGCCATGGCGGGACAAACAAACAGTGCGGCGGTCAGCGCCAACAGACAGGCGGGAGACAATGTACCGCCCACCCTATCACAACCCACCAATCCGCCACCTTTTCCGGGGCGGTAGCCCCGCCGATAAAAACACGGCGGAAACAGCCATTTCAAATGGAAAACGCTCACCTCCATACACCCTACGAGGAATCTGGACAGCATGGAACCCGAACTCCACATCCTCCCAGCGATTGTCTTCCTGCTCCTCTACCAGGAGCACGAACGCCGGCGCAGAAGACAACGGTGAGTACTGCACCTACGACACAGGGGAGGGGGGAGGCAAAAAAGTACGGGGACACACATATGCGACACATCCACCATCACCCTCACCCACTACAACACACACATCAATGCATAGCAACACATCACAGTTACCCCCCCAACCCCCCGGAAGAATGCAAAGACAAAAGGAAATGATTATAAACTTTGGAATATATTGTATGACTGAGTATAAAATATATCACACATCTAAAACTTTATATACATAAATTGTCAAGTCCGATATGTGTATCAGGCATTGTTTGTGGGCCACTGGGCCCAAATCACATGGGCAAAGCCCACACAGGATACCTGACTCCAACGGAGAGAACACGGCAGGGGTATCAGATAGGAAAACTACAGGCACCTCAGGGGGAAGGGAAGGGGGGGCACCTCAGCCAGATGAGTCCACGACTCCAGATCCACCAGGGGCCTCCATGGCCACTGTTCCCTCCTGGGGAGTGCAAAGCCACAGTCTCTCAAGTCTCTACAGTGGGTGGCTTGCCCACTGTGCCATCCTGGGGAGTGCAAAGCCACAGTCTCTCAAGTCTCTACTGTGGGTTGCTTGCCCACTGTGCCATCCTGGGGAGTGCAAAGCCACAGTCTCTCAAGTCTCTACAGTGGGTGGCTTGCCCACTGTGCCATCCTGGGGAGTGCAAAGCCACAGTCTCTCAAGTCTCTACAGTGGGTGGCTTGCCCACTGTTACATCCTAGAGTGCAAAGCCACACTCTCTCAAGTCAATATCAGTCTCCACTGGTACTGGAGGGGGACTAGTGCCCAGAGTGCTTCGTACAGCCCTGCCCAACACAGATGCAGGCCTGCCCCTTCCGCCAATGGGCCAGCGGTGCTTGAGATGAAGTTCCCAGTGGAGCGGTGCTTGAGATGAAGGGCCCAGCGGAGCGGTGCTTGAGATGAAGGGCCCAGTTCAGCGGTGCTTCAGACGGCGGTGCCCAGCGGAGCGGTGCTTGAGATGAAGGGCCCATCGGAGCGGTGCTTGAGATGAAGGGCCCAGCGGAGCGGTGCTTGAGATGAAGGGCCCAGTTCAGCGGTGCTTGAGACGGCGGTGCCCAGCGGAGCGGTGCTTGAGATGAAGGGCCCAGCGGAGCGGTGCTTGAGATGAAGGGCCCAGTTCAGCGGTGCTTGAGACGGCGGTGCCCAGCGGAGCGGTGCTTGAGATGAAGGGCCCAGCGGAGCGGTGCTTGAGATGAAGGACCCAGCGGAGCGGTGCTTGAGATGAAGGGCCCAGTTCAGCGGTGCTTGAGACGGCGGTGCCCAGCGGAGCGGTGCTTGAGATGAAGGGCCCAGCAGAGCGGTGCTTGAGATGAAGGGCCCAGCGGAGCGGTGCTTGAGATGAAGGGCCCAGCGGAGCGGTGCTTGAGATGAAGGGCCCAGCGGAGCGGTGCTTGAGATGAAGGGCCAAGTTCAGCGGTGCTTGAGACGGCGGTGCCCAGCGGAGCGGTGCTTGAGATGAAGGGCCCAGCGGAGCGGTGCTTGAGTTGAAGGGCCCAGTTCAGCGGTGCTTGAGACGGCGGTGCCCAGCGGAGCGGTGCTTGCGATGAAGGGCCCAGCGGAGCGGTGCTTGAGATGAAGGGCCCAGCGGAGCGGTGCTTGAGATGAAGGGCCCAGCAGAGCGGTGCTTGAGATGAAGGGCCCAGTTCAGCGGTGCTTGAGACGGCGGTGCCCAGCGTAGCGGTGCTTGAGCTGAAGGACCCAGCAGAGCGGTGTTTGAGATGAAGGGCCCAGCAGAGCGGTGCTTGAGATGAAGGGCCCAGCGGAGCGGTGCTTGAGATGAAGGGCCCAGCTGAGCAGTGCTTGAGATGAAGGGCCCAGTTCAGCGGTGCTTAAGATGAAGGGCCCACTTCAGCGGTGCTTGAGATGAAGGGCCCAGCGGAGCGGTGCTTGAGATGAAGGGCCCAGCGGAGCGGTGCTTGAGATGAAGGGCCCAGTTCAGCGGTGCTTGAGACGGCGGTGCCCAGCGGAGCGGTGCTTGAGATGAAGGGCCCAGCGCAGTGGTGCTTCAGATGAAGGGCCCAGCGGAGCAGTGCTTGAGATGAAGGGCCCAGTAGAGCGGTGCCTGAGATGAAGGGTCCAGCAGAACGGTGCTTGAGATGAAGGGCCCAGTTCAGCGGTGCTTGAGACGGCGGTGCCCAGCGGAGCGGTGCTTGAGATGAAGGGCCCAGCGGAGCGGTGCTTGAGATGAAGGGCCCAGCGGAGCAGTGCTTGAGATGAAGGGCCCAGCGGAGCGGTGCTTGAGATGAAGGGCCCAGCAGAGCGGTGCTTGAGATGAAGGGCCCAGTTCAGCGGTGCTTGAGACGGCGGTGCCCAGCGGAGCGGTGCTTGAGATGAAGGGCCCAGCGGAGCGGTGCTTGAGATGAAGGGCCCAGCGGGGCGGTGCTTGAGATGAAAGGCCCAGCGGAGCGGTGCTTGAGATGAAGGGCCCAGAGGAGCGGTGCTTGAGACGGCAGTGCCCAGTGGAGCGGTGCTTGAGATGAAGGGCCCAGTTCAGCGGTGCTTGAGATGAAGGGCCCAGTTCAGCGGTGTTTGAGATGAAGGGCCCAGCGGAGCGGTGCTTGAGATGAAGGGCCCAGCGGAGCGATGCTTGAGATGAAGAGCCCAGCGGAGCGGTGCTTGAGATGAAGGGCCCAGCGGAGCGGTGCTTGAGACGTCGGTGCCCAGCGGAGCTGTGCTTGAGATGAAGGGCCCAGTTCAGCGGTGCTTGAGACGGCGGTGCCCAGCGGAGCGGTGCTTGAGATGAAGGGCCCAGCGGAGCGGTGCTTGAGATGAAGAGCCCAGCGGAGCGGTGCTTGAGACGGCGGTGCCCAGCGGAGCGGTGCTTGAGATGAAGGGCCCAGTTCAGCGGTGCTTGAGACGGCGGGGCCCAGTTCAGCGGATCAGCCCATGGCGTGGAGGTCATTCGCCACCTGACCTGTGGCTGGCTGCGCCTTCCTGCCCACCTGGGATGGGCCTGGTGGGGCCCTCCTGGGCTGCAGTACCGGGCCTGTTAGTGTCCTACTGCCCACCTGGGATGGGGCATACGGGGCCCTCCTGCACAGCAGGGCTGCTGGCGGTCTTGTCGGGCGTGCTGCCCTTCCCAGCCTTCCCTGGTCGCCTGTGTCCCTTCCCCACCGTTGGCGGTGTGCCAGGTGGCACCACACTCCCTGCCGGAGCCATGGTAGGGATTTTGGTCCCAGGTGTTTTAGGCCTCTCACGCCGGGCACTGACAATCTTCGCATGTTTTTGCGGCGGTGGGCTGACCGTGCCTCGGGTCCCTACTGAGCTGTCTGCCCTTGAGGGTTTGGGACTCCACAGTCCATGGCAGACTGTCTTCACAGGGCCCGCTGTTGTGGTGGCTGAGGTGCTGACTAGAGTCTTTTTAGATGGACGGGGTGGGGGAGTTGTTGGGAAGAGGTCAAGTTTGGAAAGGAAAATAAGTTTAGTAAGAGAGGGACGGGTAGGTGTAGTAGGTATGGGAGTGGAGGAAGAGGTTTTGGTTGTAGGAGTTTGAAGTCTGGTGTCTTTGGGTGCAGGTGCTTGGGCTGGAGGCTGTTGTGAGGTGGATGGCTGTTGGGTGGGTGGCTGCCTGCGTTTGTGTATCTTGGAAGAGGGGTTGACAGACACACTGGGAGAGGACACAGGGACGTGTGAATGGTAGTGGGGGTGGTGACTGCACGTGTGTGGGGGGTTCTGGTGGGTGTGCTGGTGATGGACGTAGTGGCTGAAGATGTTGTGCATGCAGGTGTGAGTGGAGACGTGACAGGGAGGGAGTAGGGAGACGAGGAGGAGGGGGACACAGTGGAGGCAGTGGGTGTTGGTATGTCTGTATGTGGATGTTGCATGTGTGAATGCTTGTGTGATGTGTGGTGCTTATGTCTGGATGAGCTTCCCTTGGGTGTTGAGGTGTGTGCAGGCTGGTCTGATGGTGTGTCTGGGATAGGCAGAGGTACAGGGGATTGGGTCTGGGTGGAGGAAGTTGGAGGGGGGAGGCTAGAGACAGGGACAATTGCTGCCATCAGTGCTGAGGCCAGAGTGTTGAATGATCGCTGATGGGCAGCCTGACCCGAATGAATGCCCTCCAGGTATGCATTACTCTGGTGCACCTCCCTTTCTACACCCTGGATGGCATTCAAAAGGGTATACTGCCCAACAATGATCGTCCTCAGGAGGTCAATGACCTCCTCACTGAGGGAAGCAGGGGTGACAGGGGCAGTGCCTGAGGTGCCTGGGGCGAAGGAGATGCCCACCTTCCTGGGTGAGTGGGCACGGGGCATACGCTGAGGGGCTGCTGGGAGGGCGGTGCTGGTGCGCTGGGTGGCGGCTGTACCTGTTGTAGCGGGGTGCACGGATGTTGCCGCCACCACAAGAGAGCTCCCTTCAGAGGACGAGTCGCTGTCACTGACATCCGCACGAGTCCCCACTGTGGAGCTCCCCTTGCCCTCCGTCTCACTGGTGAAATCCGAGTCAGTTGCATGGCCCGCCATGGCCATGTGAGATGCAGCTCCCTCGTGCTCCGATGCCACTTCTCCTCCGCCTGATGATGCTAATGCACAAATGAATAGGAAGACAACAAAAATAGGGGGGGTGGGGAAAAATAAAGAAATGTTGAGTGCATGCATTGGCGACACCGTTGGCGGACAGGACAGACACAGAAGCCCCCTGTACTACGCCGCGCACTTGGGGTCCACTACGCAATCCGTGGGATATGGCCTACAAGCCTATGGGCGACCCCTGCTCACATACATGACACAGGGCAATGAATAGCTGCACTTGGCACCCTACAGAGGTGGTGGGTGGGGGCACAGGGCCATGCCTTACGGAGGGGCCTAGCCTACAGATATCGCCCTGGCCTAGGGATACCCACAGCCCTCCTCCCCCACCCAGACACCTCCACTGCGCGCAAAGTCACCAGGATTTGAGTGTACTCACCCCCTTGTGTCTGCTGTGATGTCCTCACGCGCCCATACAAATCGGGGTAGGCCACCGCCAGGATCTGGGACATCAAGGGGGTCAAAGTACGCCTGGCACCCCTCCCACGTTGGGAGGCCATCCCCAGCTGAGCCTCTGCCGTCTTCCTGCTCCAGCGTCAGATGTCCTCCCATCTCTTCCTGCAGTGGGTGCCCTGTCTCTGGTGGACCCCCAGGGTCCGGACGTCCTTGGCGATGGCACGCCAAATAGCGATTTTCTGGTGGGCGCTGACCTATGTGACATGTACAGGGAGAGAAGAATAATCATCACCTTCTGCATGCTCGATGTGAGTGGCCCCCCCATCCCCACCCTTGCCATGTGGCACATGCTCTCATCCGTCGTTTGATCCATGCCTCAATCGCTCCCCTCCCCCCCATCTATTCATCCACCCCACTCAACACAGGCATTGGTCACAAAGCATGGTCCCAGTGTACTTACCTGTTGGTCTGGAGGACCGTAGAGTAGCGCATACTGGGGGAGGACCCCATCCACGAGTTTCTCCAACTCCTGAGCAGTGAAGGCAGGGGCCCTTTCCCCAGTCGCATGAGCCATTGTCTCTTCCAGACCGTGGTCACAGCAGCACTTGCAGTGTAGGTCCTCTCCTGTGGAAGATCAGGTATCGAGTGACTAAGCAGATAGAAAATGGCGGTGCGTACCGCGGCGGTGCGTACCGCGACCGCCGGCGCACATCGTCATTGGCTCCTGAGACCCATAGGCTTCAATGTTAACCAATGCAGCTTTGCGCCGCGGTCTTTGACCGCCTACCGCCACAGTGTCCCACGCCAGCGCATTGACCTCACATCCCATTGTCGCACTTCACAGGTCAGGCAGCCGCCATTTCAAGGGCCCACATGCCTTATTTTCTACTGCGTCACACATACCTAGGCCTTGCATCGACACTCATACAAGCCATTCAATGCATTGGGAATCGTGTTATGTACAAGCTGTGGTTACGTACCTGTGGGTTGTTTGACTCTGTGCTCGCTGTTGTCCTTCATAGGCAACGTCCGCTGGGACATGCGAGGAGATGGAGAAATCTTCCCGTGTACAGACCGCTGGTGGACCTGTCGACAATGGATGAAAGACATGTCATACTGACATACAGGCTTGACCGAGCCACTATACAGGAACTATGTACCCAGTTGGAGCCAGACCTGATGTCACCAATCCGCCAACCCACAGGGATCCCCCCTCTAGTGCAGGTGCTGTCAGTACTCCATTTCCTAGCAAGTGGGTCATTTCAAACAACAGTGGCCATATCATCAGGGATGTCCCAGCCCATGTTTTCCAAGGTGTTGTCCAGAGTGTTGTCTGCCCTGCTCAAACACATGCGGAGCTACATCGTCTTCCCTGAGGTGGGGGATTTGGCTACAGTGAAGGCTGATTTCTATGCCCTTGGACATACTGTATACCCAACATCATTGGTACCATTGATGGGACACATGTTGCTTTGGTCCCCCCCAGCCGGAGTGAACAGGTGTACAGGAACAGGAAGAGTTATCATTCCATGAATGTCCAGATGGTGTGTTTGGCTGACCAGTACATCTCCCATGTTAATGCCAAGTTCCCTGGGTCAGTGCATGACGCGTACATCATGCGGAATAGCAGCATCCCTTACGTGATGGGTCAACTCCAGAGGCACAGTGTGTGGCTAATTGGTGACTCTGGTTACCCCAACCTGTCATGGCTACTGACCCCAGTGAGGAATCCCAGGACAAGGGCAAAGGAACGGTACAATGAGGCCCAGGGGAGAACTAGGAGGGTGATAGAGCGGACCTTCGGCCTCCTGAAGGCCAGGTTTGGGTGCCTCCATATGACTGGTGGATCCCTAATGTACTCACCAAAGAAGGTGTGCCAGATCATCGTGGCCTGCTGTGTGCTTCACAACCTGGCTTTGCGATGCCAGGTGCCTTTTCTGCAGGAGGATGGTCCAGATGGTGGTGTTGTAGCAGCTGTGGAGCCTGTGGAGAGTGAAGAGGAGGAAGGCGAAGAGGACGACATAGACAACAGGAACACAGTAATACACCAGTATTTTCAATGACACACAGGTAAGAATCCACACCGGCATATTACATATACTTAAACCCTACTACCTCTCTACTGTCTGTCCTTTTCCCCCAGTGTATGGTAACTGAGTTGTGACTTTCCCTTCCGATTTCAGAGATGTGGGCCCCACTGCGTGACATCTGCTTTATTTCCCCATGGACTACAGCTGTGTGACATTGGTATGTTGGCATCAAATGTGTATATGCCATTTGGCACGGTAATGTCTAATACATTTGTACAAAATCCCAGCCAGACTCCAGATTGTTTTATGCAATAAGTGTGTTTATTACAGTGCTCAAAATTGGTGGGTGGTTGCAAATCGTTGAGGTGTGATGGTGGAGGATTGTCCATGGCAGAGTCCAGACTATAAGTATCACAGGTGCATTGTCCAGATGTCTGTGGAAAGTGGAGCAGGGGCAGTGTAAGGTTGGACAGGGTGTCAATGTGGGACAGTGGGATGACAATCAGGGAGGTATCCTTTGCTGGCGGGGGTCTTGGCCTCTTACTCTGTCTTCTTCCTGGATCTCAGGGCCCGCTTGCGGGGTGGTTCTCCTTCTGCAGGGGGTGGGGTTCTGGTGGCCTGTTGGTCTTGTGTCGGGGCCTCCTGTCCACTAGCGCCAGCGGAGGTGGTAGGCAGTTCTTGGTCCATGCTAGTGTCAGGGGCCCTTTGTGGTGCAACAGTGTCCCGCAATGTGGTGACTACCTGATTCAGAGCCACTACGATGGTGCCCATGGCGGTACTGATGTTTCTTAGTTCTTCCCTGAACCCCATATACTGTTGCTCCTGCAGAAGCTGGATCTCCTGAAACCTTGCCAGGACCGTGGCCATTGTCTCCTGGGAGTGGTGGTATGTTCCCATGATGGAGGAGAGGGCCTCGTGGAGGGTGGGTTCCCTGGGCCTGTCTCCCCCCTGTCGCACAGCAGCCCTCCCAGTTCCCCTGTTTCCCTGTGCCTCTGTCCCCTGGACTGTGTGCCCACTACCACTGCCCCCAGGTCCCTGTTGTTGTTGGGGTGGTGGGTTGACCTGGGTGCCCTGTAGGGGTGGACACACCGCTGATTGACGTGTCCTGGGGACAGAGCTATGGGCCCGCTGGGTGGGTGCTGTGCTGGTGTTCCCAGAGGGGGGAAGGTCTGCTGTGGCCTGTGGCTGTCTGAGGGGAACCAACTGTCCAGAGGTCACCGATGGGCCGGGCTGGTCATCTAGATCCAGGGAGACAGAGGTGCTGTCATCACTGTGGGCCTCTTCTGGGGGTGGAGTGGACATTTGTGGACCCTCCTGCGCGGTGACGTGGCGTTCGGGTCCTGCAGGGGTATAAATGTATGATTATTGCTTCTGTGTGTGCCATAGCGTGCATTGGGTGGGTGCCCGTGTGCCCCTGTGCTTGCATTCCTGTGTGGGGGCTTTTGTTACGGTGGATTGGGGGGGGGGATGGGTATGTGCAGTGGGCATGCTTAGGTGATGGGTGTCCATGCTTTGTGGTCGCATGCAGGGCTTGGTGTTGAGATGGGTGGGTTGTGAGGGTGAGACATTTGCAAGGAGTAGGTGTGATGGGGGTGGGGGTGAGGGTGGGGGTATGGGTTGGCATGCTGGTGTGGTTGGGGGGATGAAGTAGTTAAGATTTGACTTAGCAGAGTCCATTCCTCCGCCTGCTCCTGCGAGGCCATCAGGATGCAGGATCGCGAAGACCTGCTCCTCCCATGTTGTAAATTCTGGGGTAGGAGGTGGGGGTCCACCGCCAGTCTTCTGCACCGCGATGTTGTGCCTGGATACCATGGAACGCACTTTCCCCCGTAGGTCATTCCACCGCTTCCTGATGTCGTCCCTATTTCTTGGGTGCTGTCCCACAGCGTTGACCCTGTCCACTATTCTGCTCCATAGCTCCATCTTCCTGGCAATGGTGGTGTGCTGCACCTGTGTCCCGAAGAGCTGTGGCTCTACCCGTACAATTTCCTCCACCATGAGCCTGGATTCATCGTCAAAACCTAGGGTGTCTTTGCGGTGCCATGGGGTGGTTTGGGTGATGTGTGGGGTGGATTGTGTGGTGCTAAGTGTGGTGATGTGTATTTGTGTGTAGTTTGAAGTGCGTGGTAATATTGCTGGGTGACAGTGAATTGCGCGTCTGGGTGCTCGGGTCTCTTTTCTCTGTGCGTGTTCACGAATCTCTAGGAGTAGGGGTTTGTGGGTGATGTGGGTGTGTGTTTTATATTGTATTGGGTGTGTGGGAGTGGTGTGTGTATGTGTCTCAGGTGTGTGTATTTCGATTTATCCAATGTGGCTGTGTTTAGTAAGAGTGTGTGTATTTTGAGCGCGGCGGTGTGTACCGCCAATGGAATACCGTGGTTGAAAGACCACCGCGTGGATTCGTGTGTCGTGATAGTGTGGGCGTATTTCTGTTGGCGTGACAGTGGAGGTTTGGTCATCGCCAGTTTCTCGCTGGCCTTTGGTGTGGCGGACTTTTGTGGATGTCTGTATTTTGGCGGTTTGCCTGTTGTGGGTCAGAATGACCGTGGCGGTTTACCGCGGCCGCGGCGGTGTTATGGCGGTCTTCTGCACGGCGGTAAGCGCCTTTTACCGCCGAGGTTGGAATGACCCCCATAGTGTGCACAGAGTCCAGGGGTTCCCCAGAGGCTTATCAGATGCTACAATAGATTATACTAATGTTCTCTTTTGTGGTAGTGTGCTCGAGCAGTTAGATTTATCAGAGGGTAGTGCAAAGCATTTGTTGTACACACAGGCAATAGAAGAAGCACACACTCAGGGGCATATTTATACTCCGTTTGCGCCGAAATTGCGTCGTTTTTTTTGACGCAATTTCGACGCAAAACTAACGCCAACTAACGCCATATTTATACTATGGCGTTAGAGGCGAATAGCGCCAAAGTTCCCGGAATGTGCGTCATTTTTTAGCGTGAACCCCTTCCTTGCGTTAATGATATGCAAGGGAGGCGTTCCCGTCTAAAAAATGACTCCCAGGCCTTTACGTGGTATTTATACTCCCGGGCAAAAGTGACGCCCGGGAGTGGGCGTGGCTAAAAACGGCGCATTTGCGCCGCTTTTTAACGCCTGGGTCAGGCATGGCGTTAAGGGACAAGTGGGCTCAAAATGAGCCCAGAGTGCCCTCCCCTGCCCCCAGGGACCCCCCCTGCCACCCTTGCCCACCCCAGGAGGACACCCAAGGCTGGAGGGACCCACCCCAGGGACATTCAGGTAAGTTCAGGTAAGTTTTTTTTTTTTTTTTTTTTATAATATTTTGTGGCATAGGGGGGCCTGATTTGTGCCCCCCTACATGCCACTATGCCCAATGACCATGCCCAGGGGACAGAAGTCCCCTGGGCATGGCCATTGGGCAAGGGGGCATGACTCCTATCTTTACAATGATAGGAGTCATGTTGATGGGGGATGGGCGTCGTTAAAAAATGGCGCAAGTCGGGTTAAGACGATTTTTTCGACGTAACCTGACTTGCCCCATTTTAAGACGCCCATGCGCCATTTTCCCCCTACGCCGGCGCTGTCTGGTCTACGTGGTTTTTTCCCACGCAAACCAGGCAGCGCCGGTCTGATTGCGCCGTCTAACGCCATTCCATAAATACGGCGCCCGCATGGCGCTTCAGAATGGCGTTAGACGGCGCAAAACTTTTTGACGCTAAACTGCGTTAGCGCAGTTTAGCGTCAAAAAGTATAAATATGGGCCTCAATGACTTAACTCCAGACCAAAGGATTTTATGTAGCAAAAATAGCTTTTCTTAATTTATTCTTAGAACCACAAGATTCAAGTTGAAGGTAAGTACTTCACTAGTTTTGTATTTCACACATGTACCACTGCCCAGATCCTCCCAACCCTAAAGAAACCTACACTAGTCCCTGATGACTTTGCCAACAACCTACCCATCACTCACCTACTATTCATCAGCAACAACACCAAGAACACATCAATGAAAACTGTCTCCCTGCCTGTCTAGGTGTATGGTTTCAAATCACGCTCAGCATGGAGACCATCACCTCATGCGTCATAGACAATGCTCTCTACACCACAGATGAAGATGACCCTTGCCTCAGATATTGCTAGACCTCTCAGCTGCCTTTGACAAAGTTGACCACCACACCCTCATACCAACCCCAAGTCACAAATGAAATTTACTGACAACATTGTTCACTGGTTCTCTACCTACCTTTCCAACTGACACCAGTGTGTTTAAAGAGGCCCCTCCAGCTCACAAAATGTCCCTGTCACATGTGGAGTCTTCATGGGTACCGTCCTGTTTCCTGTCATCTTCAACCTTTGGATGGAGCCACTTGGTGCTCCACTCACAGATAGAAGCTTCAAGATTCACCAATATGTAGATAATACACAACTCTGGGTAAAATGTTCCTCTACTTCCAACTTTCAATGACTCAATCACTGTTTGTACATCATCAAGACCTGGATGTCCAGCACTTACCTGAAGCTCAAACCAACCAGGACAGAATTCCTATTATTTACCAGGACCAAACAAGATGCAGTGCAAACCTGGTCAATGACATTAACCTTGACAGCTTCAAACCCCGATATCCAACCAAAAGCCAAATCAGTTAGAGCCGCCCTGGAACCAACCTCTTCCTCAAGCAACACATAAACAAAGACAGCAGCCTCATTCGAATTCTCTCTTCTAAAGAAAGTAAAACTGTTTCTTCCAGGAAGCGACTTCAGAACTGCTGCTCAAGCCCTTGTATATTCCACTCTGGATGGTGGTAATGCCTTATTTTATGGCCTTTCAGACTCCACATTGGCATCTCTTAGGGACATCCTACACACCACAGCATACCTCATCCAGGGTCTGAAGAAATATGACCACATTACCCCCATCCTGATAGAATTCCATTGGTTCCCCTGCTAGCCCGCACATTTTCAAAACCAGCTGCATCATTTTAAAGGTCATCACAACCACCACCCACACTTATCTTGCACATTGGAGACAAGGCCATGATCTCAGGTGGTTCTTGGCACATCCCCAACCAGGACATCATCAGACTGCAGACTAAGAAATATAATAAAGAAAATAACAACAGGCCTTTTCCATCTATGCACCCAGGAGCTGGAATAACATCACCATATCTATCAGGACAGACCCAACCTTGTGCCAATTTAGGAGAGTGGAAGACTCACCTCTTTAAAGAACACTACATTATAATTTGTTAACTGCACACAACTCAGCTTCTTCTCCTATTACTTACTGACTTTAAGCTTGCCTTTGACCATGTACATTTCTCCACTGCCTTTTGGCTAAATTCACGTTATAGAAAATACATTTAAATACATACATACGTACATGTATATATATATTTACAGTCCCAGTTTAAAAAGTAGTTAAAAACGTGCTCCTGTCAAGGACGGGATTACATCTCTTTTTTGGTTCAGTAAAGTCTATCTACATTCATCAACAGATGATGGTGTGGAGGAAGGGTTTTCGTCACAGGAAAATCTATTTGCCCAATGATGGGGAAAAAAGTCTTAAAGTGCAGTTACAGTAATCTGAAGCATTTTTTTCATGTGTAAATTCCTTTGCCTACTCATAAATGGGAATTTACAAAGGTTCCACATGAGCAAGGAGTATATCTGAGAACCTGCAACCCACACTGCTTCACAATCATACATCTGTAAATCTTCACAAGCTCCAAAACATTTAGAAAAGTACTGCAAACAGAGGAGAAAACCTATCAGATTAAATGTCCGATTTTTTTGTGAATCATATACTGTAAAAGCTAAAAATAGCACACACAACATTCAATTAAAACAGGACCATCAGACCCATGAGTAGATCAGAAATAAAATAGCAGTGAAAATGGTGTGCAGCCCATTGAAGCAAATAATTGACTCCAGTCCTTACGAATCAACCTTTAATAATTCATATGTAGAGAGTTTTGGATATAGCTTGATATTCTCATAAAATGAAATCACTTGCATAAGTAAAAAATAGGGGGTGGGCAGTACTAGCAAAACTAGATCCAGAAACACAAGCTCCTGGCAATTATTTACACTGGTCTAGATTAGGATATTTAGGAATGCAACAGTACCCAGACAATTAGAGGGTGCAAAATACAACATGCGCAGAAGCCACCCATATTGTGTCTTGTACGTGAGGAAGGACATGGGTGAACTTAAAGCTCATATGTGTTAATTTCATTAGTGGTAAATATTAAGGCATTTTTCCTTTTAAAAAGTCCTGTCTTCAAATGTCTGTGTAGATAAACTGAAAGTAGGACATGCAACAGAAATGGGACCTTTTTAGCCCTTCACTACCAGGGTCACTGCCAACTTCTGTGACAGAGCATTTTTTCAAAAAGTCAGACTTATGTTTTTAAATACATGTACCTCATTGGTCTCTATTTGCACCCATTCAGACTGTATTTATTTGTCAAACACAGATTAATGCAGGGGCACAGAAGTTAGTGCCTTATTTGTTGGGGGGCGGATGTGACCCATGGCTAGAAAGAATAAGACACTAACGCACTCATTTCATGCACCCAGCAATAATTTGACCCTACTGTGGGGAACAAAAAAATGCAAAAACTGTTTGCTGATTGCAGAGTGCAGGGCTGCCCTTTGCCAATATATACGTCATACGGATGTCTTGAAGACACCCTTTGATGGCCTATAGATATCAATAGGACAGCATAAGGGTTCAAAAAGAACCCCATGCTACAACTTCATGCACTATAGGAAAATATATCATGTTTTTCTAAAAATCAATTGGATAGCTAAATATTTTGAGATTTATGAAAACCCTATGTTACTTCCTTCACTTGAGATTCATGAAACTCCTGTGTTACTCCTTCCACTTAATGATCTAGATGCAAAGATTTCAAATTTCTGTGATTTGGTGTAGGAATTAAAGAGAAATATCTTTACCAGCCTCACATCAGTGGTATCAATTTCTACATTACTCATTCTCCTATGCTCTTTAAATTCACCATTCTCTTGTTCCCTACGTTACCAGGCAATTTCAGAATTGATGGGAAATTATTTCTGAATAAGCATGGTCTGCCCTAACCACATTCACACCTCCATTCTACTCAATTACTGGCTCCAACCCAACTTAGCCTCTGAAAATACTATCACACACAACCTATTCCCCCCTTTCGCTGGAGTGCAATTCAACAGTGCAATACACCATTCTACATTTATTGATCAGCAGAATGCTGTCTGTGACTGGAGTCTACTTTATCCTATGTTTCATCCAACAATAATGAATCCCTAGCAGCAAGAACTTTCTCAGCTGAGAAAAGCAGCAATTATTGTTAGCTTGTCTCTCTTTCCTGCAGCCTAGATTACCACACAGCATGCCTTGCTTATGTTTCCTATCCACTGAGGAGCTTTGAACATATTTACAGTGTTCAAAGACGTGTAGTTATAAGGAAAGCTTAGTGAGCGCAAACTGGTGGCTAATCTTTGCTAGAAAAAGCCAAACACAACATAACCCTTGCCACATTGCTAGATGTAATTTGTGTTATAAACTTAAACATAGGTCAGCCTCTCAATCCATGGAACTGTCAAAATGCATTTCTTTTTATTTCAATGTTCTAAACTGTAATTGAAAACACGTAATGCTCTCATACATTTTAATCATCCATGACAAAGCTATCTCATACTACTGTGTTCTGTTGGTTCAGTTTGTGACAGGAACTGGCAGTGGTGCATTTCAGGGAGCAAACTATTTCCAAAGCTAGCTGCAATGACATTAGGGCCATAATTATGGGCAAGTCACGATGCACAGTAAGCCACCTTGCTGCGCTGTGCTCCATGACAGGGAAAATGCAGGAATTTCTGTATTTAAAAGAATGCAGTCCACTCCTGTCTTTGTCCCTGTGCTAGTACCGTTTTGGCTGCCTAGCGCCAATGCAGGTGTGTTTGCACCATGATGCACGGGTGCCTGCGTTGTAAGGAGGATAGTTTTTTTGGAGGAGGGGCTCCATCCTGCACAAAAACAATCCCCTGAGGCACCTTCCTGTTTCTATGTGTGTGCAGAATACAGCACATATAGGAAGAGGAAAAAATAAAAAGAAATAACATTATTTCTCCTCCTTACGCCTCACCTGGGAAGGAGAGGCATTTCGTTTCATGCCCAGGTTTACCACTTCTGGTAAATCTGGGAATGCATCAAGATCCCTGGATGTTGCATGGGAACACCCATGCAACACACATTGAACACCTCCCTGGGGCAGATTAACACAAATCAGTGATTTGCCCTGAATTGCTTTGCTCATAGCACTCACTTACTGCTCTCTGCAAAGCATCATAATAACTAAGCCTCCCTGGTGTTTTTCTATCACTGGGGGGAGGCTCTCTCAGTATCACTTCTTTTAAGGAGCCAAGCGAGACTAGCACACACACCACTAACGTTATCCAGTTCTCACCTTTACAATTCAGACTATTTCATTCTGTTTGTATATGTTGCAGTGTCCAGTAAGTAGTTGGTAGCTGGTGATGGTTGTGACAGTATGCACCATAAATTACATGGGACCATCCAATTTGTAAACAACATGAAAATTTAACTGCACATCTTCGTGGTGCCAGAGAATTACAAGGTGGTACTCATACCTGCTCGCCTCCTCTAGTTTGATGGATGGATTTGTACCTCTGGTGATAGCTCACTACTTTCACACGAGGCATCGTACTGTGATTTGCTTAATGTTTTCCAAGATGTTATACCATTGACCAATTGCTCGCCCCTGCAGCAGCTGAAGTTCTGGATAATCTTCTACTCAACACCCCAATGCAATGACAAACAGTGCAGTTGACCAATACCCACACTTTGGCAACGTTTGAGCAAACATTTTTTTTCTAGCACTTAATGAATCACAATCAAATTGTTGTCTGGTGATCTCCATGCATCCCAAAGTCAATCCCATTTGGACTCCGATTCAAAAGTCATTTACTTTAGAGATCTCCATACTCTTTTTTTTCTTGCTATACCCTTTGCACTAAAATCATAGAACATTTTAGAAAAAAAAATGCCTTTTGTTGTACGATTGTTTCTTATTTCTTTTTGTTGTTACTGTGTTCCGCTTTAAATCCTTACACTAGTTTGAAACATAAAAGAAAGAAAAAAAGAATTAGTAGTAATAGTATGAAACATTCTTAATGAACATCTCCATGAACTTGTCAATCAATGATGGTAGAGAGCAAAGCTAGTAATCTCAGGAAAATAGGGAAGTAAGGAAATTAGACCCATTTCACTTTCACTTTAAAACGTCCCTGGAGCTCTGGAACTGCAATAGAGATTAGTATCCAGCACACTGCTAGGACTGAAATAAAGCAGTGGTTTGTAAAATAGTAAAGATTGACTCCTCGGAGACTCTACAGACCTTCTGGTGACATTTAGTAACCCAGACAGCTACTGTACTGCTGAAAACTATTTTCATTGTCTCTGCAACTCAGAGGAACATTTGAGGTGCATACGACATGGAGTGGGTCAAGTGAATGTGTCTTGCTCTTTATTGAACTGAATATACTCCTAAGAAACCTTTCCAGTTAAAAAAAGAACAAAGACCCAAAGAAACTCCAGCTCTGTGAAAAGATGTTTTACTTGCTCTACTGAAAGGGCAGAAGAATCCCGTTTTGGTGAATGATGCGCACATTTACCTGTATTTTGCATTCCAAATGATCCTTAAGCTGTAACGCTAAGGGAATAACCCCAAGATGCTCGTAACTGTATCTAGGGTCGGCTTTAGGACGGTGCGACTGGTGTAGCTGCACCTGCCGCTGAGCTCAGTGGAGGGGGCACTATGCTTAGAAATTACCTACAGGTTTTTTCAGCAGAAGTGCCAAGTTCAGTGTGTGTCCAGCAGTTTCCAGGCAACAACTTAAATGTCAAGACAACTCAGGTGATTAATGTTCTTTACGGAGAGAGATCGGAGTATTGGTCTGCTACTGAGAACATATACAATGAAGATCACAGAACTGAGTGTGAATGAACTATGAGTAGCGCTATAAAAAATTCAATGTATGTGAAAGAGGGGCTGTGGAGAGATAAGGGAACTGTTGGGGGTAGTAGTCAGGCAACCTGAGGAGAAGGAGGTCATTGTGGGGGAGCAAAAATAAATTATTGCATCAGGCACCAGCAGTGCTAAAGTCGACCTTGACTGTATCAGGGAGGAAGAACCGTTCATGGAGAGTTCACATTCACCACACTTAATACGACTAACGTTAAATTAATTTGCTAATTTTAACTAAATTGTATCAAACCTAGGCTGTACTAGTGGATCGATGTGCACCATGAAGGCACAATAGAAATTATGGCCCAGAATTACTAAGCTCTTGGGTCATCTTTTCAGCATAGTGGGCCATATAGTAAATATGGCACAACCGTGAGGCTTAAAAAGCAATATGACACAGCCCAACTCATTTTCATGCAACGCTATGCAAAGCTATGCGCCATGAGTCTTAGTGAATGTTAGACCTGGCATCATTATGGTGGTCTTCCCCCAGAAGTTTTGCTTTTTTACCTCCTGTATTTGCTGTATCACTTTGTTGCCCTTGGGACTCGGAGCGCTTTGTCACTTCTAACCAGTGCTAAACTGCATGTGCTTCTCCTATAAACAAGGTAAGATTGGTGTATCCACAATTGCCATATTTAATTTACTTGTAAGTCCCTTGTAATGTGGTATACCATATACCAGGGCCTGTAAATGAAATATTACTAGTGGGTCTGTAGCACAGATTGTGCCACCCACTTAAGTAGCCCTTTAAACATTTCTGACACTACAGAGCCTATGTGTGCAGTTTCACTGCCACCTCGAGTTGGCATTTAAAACCCCTTGCCAAGCCTTAAACTCCTCTTTTATTATGTATGTCATCCCTAAGGTAGGCCCTAGGTATCCTATAGGGCAGGGTGCTATGTAAGTAAAAGGCAGGAATGTACCTTTAAATTTTGCATGTACTGGCAGTGAAGAACTATCAAAGTTGTATTTCACTATTGTGAGGCTTACTCCTCTCATAAGCCTGTATTGGGAATTCCTTTATATATGTTTAAGCCGTATTTCCTGAACAGAACGGCGTAGCTACATTATGTTTCATATCATTGAAATGTAATGATAAATCCTCTTTAATGGGAAAGTTGGATTTAACATTACTATTTAGAACTTTTTTAAAGTGGGTATTTCTCGGCTCTCACTGCTCTGTGTGCCTTGTAGCCTATCTCCAGTATTCGTCATGGCTAGGTGACAGCTACACTTTGTGCATTCCCTCTAGACAGCCACAAACACAGGTACAGTGACTGTGACAAACGACTCATCTGCATTCTGATGGGCCTCCTGGGCTGAAGGGTGGAGGGGAGCTCACACTTGCACTTCAATAGGGAAGTTCTTGTCCCCACACAAAGGGCTGATTACTCCCTACTGATATTCTGGAGCCAGGGCTGGGATGAAAGCGGGACCTGTGCACTTCATGGAGCTGCTTTGAAGTCAGCCCCACTTCAAAGGCATTTTTTGCTACACGTACTGGGGCTCTGACCAGTACCCTTCTGGACTTTGGAAGAGCTCTGCTGGAGGAAAGACTGCTGTGCTGTGAGGATTGCCACTTTGCCTTGACTGACTCTTCCAAGGAACTCATTCTCTGTGCTTTGCTGAGCTCCCCTGCTGCCTGCTGATCTCTGTCCTGCTGAGGACAAGGACTGGCCCATCTTGCTGAACCCAGAGTGACTCCAAGGCCTTGCCCCCTGTTCCTTTGCAGTCTCAGGGACATCAAAGACTGTCAGCAACTCTCCCTGTGCTGCTGGTCCCTGCCATACATGAGTTCTACCCTTGGTTGAGGTGCCCCCTCCAACCCTGGGCCTCATATGTGGGTTCCTGCAGCTTTTTCCACCTTGATGTAGATGCATCAGGTGCTGTGTGACAACCGAAGACGACACTCTCAGAAGCAAAAGCAGCGACTGCTCAACAATATCGCCTCAAGTGACTGTGCGGCTGACAGCCCGACTCAGTGAATACACATCACCTGTATACCTCTGCCAACTAGAGACACAGGCGGTGATTCTAACCGCGGCGGGCGGCGGTCGCCGCCCGCCATGCGGTTACCACCAAATGACCGCACCGCGGTCACAAGACCGCGGTGGCCATTCTGGCTTTCCCGCTGTGCTGGCGGGCGACCGCCAAAAGGCCGCCCGCCAGCACAGCGGGAAAGACCCAGCAACGATGAAGCCGGCTCCGAATGGAGCCGGCGGAGTTGCTGGAGTGCGACGGGTGCAGTAGCACCCGTCGCGAATTTCAGTGTCTGCTAGGCAGACACTGAAATTCCTTTTGGGGCCCTCTTACGGGGGCCCCTGCAGTGCCCATGCCATTGGCATGGGCACTGCAGGGGCCCCCAGGGGCCCCGCGGCACCCCCTACCGCCATCCTGTTCCTGGCAGGAGACCCGCCAGGAACAGGATGGCGGTAGGGGGTGTCAGAATCCCCATGGCGGCGGAGCACGCTCCGCCGCCATGGAGGATTCTCAAGGGCAGCGGAAAGTCGGCGGTACACCGCCGACTTTCCGTTTCTGGCCGCGGCTGAACCGCCGCTGTCAGAATGCCCAGCGGTGCACCGCCAGCCTGTTGGCGGTGCTACCGCGGTCATTCGCCCTGGCGGTTTTTACCGCCAGGGTTAGAATGACCACCACAATCTCTTACAGTAAATCTGGGTCTATGTCTTTCATTCTTTCTTCTCGTGATGGACGTCCTTCTGAACCTCCTTCTTAACTTGACCACGCACCCAGTAGAATACGTTTGGCATCCAGTGAGTTGCTAAAAATTACTCAAATAAGACTCGGAAGGCATATTCAGTTGAACAGTGATTCCAAGTAGAGGAAAAATTCCCAAGAGCACAGCTGACTGTCCTGAGATAAGGGCAGGGACTGCAGTCTTTCTTCATTAATGGCATTGCTTTTAGTGTGCTCTTGCTAGGATGCACCTACTGCTGAAGAATAGATCTGGAGTTGGAAGATGTTCCACTTCATAGACATTAGTGCACAATGTGCACTGTATTGCTACTGTGGCAGTCAGAATGGGAGGGCAAAATAGCTCGCTGCGTTTTACCAGTCTAATATAAATAAATACATTTGTATTTGTAGTTGTCAAGACAGCAACCTTGAACGTTTTAGCATATGCTATAGAGTGTCACTTTTCCTGACATGCAACACAGTAAAGATTCTGTTAAGATTACAGAAGGGAAGATACTAGCATCTCCATTAAGGGGGCACACTGTAATTGCAGGATGGTAATAATGTATCAGTTATAAATTATACCAGCATCAGTGGTAATTCCAAGTTGCAGTATTACCTGGGATTTCGAAGGTTTCTCCTGTAGTGACCTATACAATCCGAAGCACAATTTGAAAATCGATATTACAACATTGATTGTCACATTTTAACAGAATATGTTAACACCACAGGCCTCATAAAACTATTTTCTGAAGGAATTTTTTTCTACCCAACTGTATTAAGAGAAAGCTTGGAATAAGGACCTTAAAACACATGAACTGAAGCTATTTTTTAAAGCAAATAAACACCAAATGCTTGTTAACTCCTTTGTAATTCTGACCACATTTCAGAGCAGTATTTCACATGATTCCAACAACTTATTTCAAAGACTACCCTTGCAAGACAATACTGGAAAATCTATTTTACTTTCATCTGATAGGAGTACATCCCCTCTTTTGTAAGACTGGAATGTATACAAGTGTATCTCCTGAGTCATATGATGGTACAATGGACTCTCTAGGCAGCCAAATTAAAAAAAACTAAAATCTGTACCTGACATCATCTCAAGTATCGTCACCTTTTAGGCCAAATTTTGGTCTGAGCAAATAAGCGTTGTCTTTCATTTTCTATCTGATCTGAAAACACTGAATCCAGTCGCACCTGAAGCGGAAACCACGTGTGTAGAGGGGCAGAGTATGAGTGGAGAGGAAATGCCCGGTCCCTCACTTTCCATCAAGAACCATGAGGGAACATGTCACTGCTTCACCAGAAAGGCTTTAGCCTCTCCACCCCAGATGCCCTCCCAACGCCACCTAGCACACCTCAACCCACACAGGTCCCTCAGCATACCTCCTGCTCATAGACGGTGGCAACTATTAGTGGTAAACTTCCGGTCATTTGGAAATCCCTGCAGAAAAGGACCCGCTTCTGCCAGAGCAGGTGGGTTATGTCCCATTACATTTATTTTTAATTATGATCTCCATTAACTGACTGAAATTAAAATATATGGACTCAGTACCTCCCCCACGTAGTTAACGGGGAAATTAGGAACATTGGTCTAACTCTGACATCATTAAGAAGCAGAAATACTTAATTATTGGGCAACGCTCCGTGTACCGTTTCAATTGTTGTTATAAATAAAATGGCTGTCAAGACAGTAAATTAGAAGTGCAAACTGATAATGTCAGAATACTAGCGATGATGATTCTTCAATTGTTTTTGTGCTGAAAACAACCCATGTTGTGTCATTCTAGACACAAAAAAAACACAGTGGGTGTTATGTTAGTGTTTTAAACACAAAGTAAAGCATAAACTTCAATCTATCAGGTGAATCGCTGGAGTCACAATCGGGATGTAAGACTCTTCGGGCCAGATGTACCAAAGGATTTTACCCATTCTGTATCTATGGGAAAAAGCTTTCGTACATATGGCCCTTCATTCGGAATGGCAGCTTTCTCCTCCATCTAGTATCCTCTCTAGCCACCAAGGACTGCATTGGAATTATTTCACAAACGCCACATTGCTATTTCTGCTCCCAAAATTATTGATCCCCCTAAATACCTGTAATTTTGAGATGCTGGAATACGGTGGTATTTGAAGTTAACGCTCGAGGCTGTCCTGAAAAATAGGAATGATAGTGCGAATCAAATTCACTTCACTCATCAACTGTAGTCAGTTGCTACTTTCGGCTGTTTCCCACTCTTAAATGTCAACAGCCTTAAGCTGGTGGAATGTCTTCTTAGGGGAAAAGAGCAGAAATGTGGTTCATTCTGCACGTCTATTTCCCAATTAGGCTTGAAACTGTGTTTCCAGCCAGATCGAGAATCACACAGCCATCAGAATGACAACTTGATAGTTGTCACATTATGCTTTACAGAGCACGTGTTCACAGAATTGACACTTATGACCACAGAAACAAAGTTTTATCGATTTTATATCAGGAAGAAACTCCATTGACACAGGAAAGTTGTGGGGTAGAAAAATACTTATTGTGAAGCTATACAAGTATCTTAATGTTCCATAACAGTGAAGCAAGAACAGGCAGGTGAAAAGGTCCTACGGTATTTAAGCCCAATAAAGTACAAACATAGTGGCCTGAATAGTGATCCGATGTTAGTTTTCTCTCCTACTAGTTCTGAAAGGATGGGACTCCCAGCCACATGCCAGAAATAGGCTATAACTTACTTGTTTTCTTACCTCTATCTATTTGACTAGGCATCCCATTATATCGGAAATAGCAGTGGTGTGACGTCATGTATAATAGCACAGTACTACCTCAACAACAACTTGAAATAGGCATAGTGATAAACTGTGCAGATCATCTAGTCCAGATCCCTTATTGTTTTAGGTGTTTACAATGGAGTGAATCTTCTATGGGTTCCAGATCCTAGCAGTTCTCTGTTAGTGGATACCAAATTTTCAACAATCTCTCTCTCAGTGTTATTTAAAACAAATAGCTAGGGCTGACTAATTGCTCAGTTTGAAAGGGTAATTACAACAATCTGGCTATATAGAGGTTATTTGAGACTATTAGGCATATGATCTCTTCATCAACGAAAGTTAACAGTGGCTTTTTTTATCGAACTTTACTTTACCCCCCATTAACAGGTGATAGGGAATTCTGTTGTTTACTAGTATTAAACATGATGAAAGTCTCATTTACCTTGCTATTCTTGGCTACTTCTTGTGGACTAATGGGAGTAAGTGCGATGGCCCAAAATAGTTTCTTGCCTGGAAGCACTTATTGTGTGCCTGCTTTTTCAATTGCAGTTCTGTGTTTGAGAAGGATGTCTACATTCTTCCGTGAGGCTAAGTATTTCAATTAATAATTGACCATTACTTAATAAGGCTATCTGTGAATTTATGTACTAATAACTCCATTATCAATACTCAACAATACGTCATGTGCTCATCATGATGTTTATTCTCACAACAGATTCTGCCACACTTGATAGGCTAACTTTGTGGAAACTGGCCCAGCTAAACATGGGGATTCATTCTGCACCTAATTATGGATAATGACCAGCTAGCAGGTACTAGCCAATTAGTTGAACCCTACTGTTTGATTGTTGTTTGATTCTACCTTGATTGAATACCATAACCCATGTCTTACAAGTACTAGAAATTAGACTGTATTCTGGATGTATTTTAATTTTCCATTAAACCATAAGAAGGAGTTATTTTGGCCTGTATTATTATGAATTAGTAATGTGTTCACTGTTAACCTACTATTGGTATTTTTCTTAATTTGTATTGAAGACCAGCAAGTCATTATGGATGGATTGAAATACTATGACTGAAATTCACTATGTGTGTACAGGTACAATTCCTTTCTATGTATCGGACCCCTTGCCTTTCGTGCTGGCTCTGTCAGCAAGTTTTGCAAGGAGAATTATGAGAGTATAAACCATGCCAGATTGGAAGGAGTAAAACAATACGAAAGTAAATAACATTTGTATAGCCCTGTTTCTGTCTTGTTCCTGTTGAGCCCTTTCTGTTTATAGGTAGCAAGGGCAATGCACAGCTATAAAAGAACACGCAAGGCATAATGGCTACTAATCCCAAGCCATCTATGATTTTCAAATGACACAACATTAAATATTGTTTGTAGGGACCAACAGGGTGCAGTTGGTTTGTGAATGTCTCTTTTACCATATGTGAAAGCATGCTGGCACTCTGAGCATTGAAGAGTGATGCCTGCGTCGAATGATTCCACAGAACTCCACTAGAGATTTAATAATTGCACAACTCCTCAAAACAGATAGAAGGTTAGTGTAAACTCAAGACGGATGAGCAATGTCAATGAGAAAGTACACTAAATTCACAAAATGAAAAATATGAAGTATGCCCCTGTTTCATCTCGTAGATAACAATGGTGTGAATATCCCTATAAAACCTATGTCGTCTAAACTATAAAATGTCAAAACACACTACAATATCACCAACTCTGACTGTGTTAATTAGCTGGAAAAAGAACCGTGTAAAAATTCAGAAAAGCTAATAACATGATAAACAGATCAAAAGATAGTGGGAATTCTTTGCTACGATCTAATTAGGTCTTGAAGATGGCAAATATCTATGCATAAGTTAACTAATATAGTGTGGAAGTTTGTTGAGTTTTACAAAAACAATTGAAACTTCAAAAGTGAGTTGTGATGTGGATTTTAACAAGTAATGCATCTTCCTCCAATATCCAGAGCCTAATGAGGCTTATTTGCTCCAGATAGTTATAGTACAACTCTAATCACTGACTGGTTGATAAGAGTGCATTGTTAAACATTGACATTCTCTGGATTTTTTCGATTAAAATAATATGTATGGGCAATAGTTTACTTCATGGGGCTTGTTGATTTCCTTTTAAGGCCCTCCTATTTAATTAGAGTGTTCCACAGTCTCACTGTCTTCAGAAGACTTATTACAGTTCAGATAATTCACACGGAAAGTGTGGGAAATTAGTCACCTCTTTCCATACGTTTAGTTCAAACCAATTTGATGCAGTCACCTTTCTGCTTAGGACCTAAGAGGAATGCGACAATTGCAATGATGTGCCATCCAACGATCATAGAGTAATAATGTACATGCAAATGTAGAAAAGGATACAGTGAGCAGCAGGGTAGTGAAGGTGCCATAGACCCGTGTGCTAATAAAAAAAACGCCCCCTTCGTCATGTTTGGGTGGTAATTGGAGTGCAATGGGTGCATGAGTCTCTGTGATCCGTGCAACGTTATTAAAACAAGTTTATTCAATAAACATTTCAACAGCTTAAGCATTTGATTCACAATGTCGTCCTTGGTTAATATCAAAATATGCTAATTCAAACAATACTTATATAAAACATATTATTCTCGACAATTAAAACATCTTAAACCAGGTTTTCCAGTAATTCACACCTTTTTATTTTTTTGATGAGATTTTAACAGGGGCGTCTCCTCCCCTAAGGCGGAGAAGTGTCATCCAACTGGATTGTGGGGAAAGGAAAAATAAAATGATAATAATGCTATGTAATTATCATTTTGTTTTTCCTGGGAGTAGAGGTGGGGTGGGGCTGGGCTGGAGGGAGGGGGCGGGAGGTGGGGTATGCGTACTATAAAGTGCGCATGTCTGCTTGGGCGCCATGTTGGACTTTGCATGTTCTCTACCCATCTGTATTGCACAGTCGAGTCGAGAACATGCCCAGGCTCCCACTCCCAGTCTGAGCGGCAAATCAAGCAACTCAGACCAATCACAACACTGCTGTTGCTGGTGATAACAGCATTGTGATTAGCTTGGAGCCTGGGAACAGGAAGAGGACGGAAGGGAGACTAATGTGTCTCCCCCACAGGTAAGCTTTTTTTTTTTTTTTTTTCCCGACCCCCCTATCCCTCCTCTAGCCCCGCCACCCATGTTGAGTGGCAGCCACCACTAGATTTGAACTTTTAGTAAACCACTGACTTGTCATTATGCTTTACTATTTTGCCTTAAAACCAATGGCTACAATGTATCTGTCTCATTATCTTTAAACAAACACTAATGTGGCACGATAATTTAATAATAATGTGATAATAGTTATAATTGTGTTCAATCCTATTTAAGTTGCATATTTCATTATGTAATATCTAGCAATTATTTAAACATGTTTAAATAAACACAAAACACACTGAGCAAAATATGACACAATAATAATTTAGAGGTCTTTTAGGAACATATCATGTATGTCATTATATTGTAAAGAACATATTAATCAATCATTATATTACGGCTCTATTTACATCATTATTAATGGGAACAGGAAGAGGACGGAGGGGAAACGAATGTGTCTCCCCCACAGGTAAGCTTTTTTTCCCTTTATTTTCTTCTTACCTCCCCGGCCCCTCCTTCAGCCCCGCCACCACTGGATTTTAACTTTTAGTAAACCACGGACTTGTCATTATGCTTTACTATTTTGTCTTGCAAACAACAGCTCTAATTTATCTGTCTCATCATCTTTAAACAAACCTTAATGTGGCACGATAATTTCATAATAATGTAATAATAGTTATAACTGTGTTCCATCCTAATCAAGTTGCATATTTGATTATGTAATATCTAGTAATTATTTAAACAGTTGTTCAAATAAACACAAAACACACTGAATAAAATATGTCACAATAATAATTTAGAGGTCTTTCAGGAAAATATCATGTACGTCATTATATTGTAAAGGACATATTATTCAATCATTATATTACGTCCCGATTTACATCACAGTTAATGGGATCCAATCTGCTTCTTCATACAGTCCTGCATCATATGACCTATCAGAAAATGTATTGTCGTCGTTTAAGCAGCAGTCTCTCTTCAATGTCCCCTCATTTAGGACTTGCATTCAATTTTCCAATTACCACCCATCTACTCAAGTTTTTATGAAGGTCATCTCTCAAAAATGCTTAATCATCGGGGCTGATTTCAGATCTAAGTATGCCAACTTTGTCTCACCTATCTTGTGGTTAATCCAATATTTAACTGATCACAGGGACAACACATTCCACAGTCATCTTTTTTTGTCCTCAATTTATATATCTACCCAGATGCTTCTCATAGCTTTCTGCTTTAAATATATTAGTTTAAAGAGTGTACTCAAGTATACAATTTCCACAGTCCTATGCCTACACCATGGTTAAATCCCCATGTTCGGTGTAATTGTTTGGCAGAGAATTTATCTTTAACTAGAAATGTACTAATTCATCATGCACCATGTGCCCTTTCCTACAGTCAAAGAGAGGTGTAGGTATTGCCGGAACTTTCTATATCCCAATTTTTTATACAAAGCTTCTGATCTCGTTTTCTATATAATTATATGTGAATGATGCTTCTATTCTGTTTTATTACTTTTCTCATATCTTTAATCTTCAGCCGATTTTCTCTTTGTTGATGTTTTGCTTGTTTACATGCTTTATTAGAACCATGTTTAGATCTGCCCTAGTAATTAATTTGTTTGTTAAACCTCATCCTCAGGTCAACGGATGTTGATATCCTCCTTGAAAATAGCCCCCTTTCCTGAAATAATATTTTGTTCTGAAAATTATACCTCCCAATAGCTTGTATGGAGGAGCCTGGCCTCTCTGTTTCTAATTCCATTGAATTATTTAATCTTTAATCTAAGGCACTCACACCACACATACGGTTGGTTCGCAGAAATTATGCCGAATTTAGTGAGGTTCCATTAAAATTAAAATGTTTCTCTTGATCTGAAAATAAGTCAAGTGGCAAGTGGGTTAAATAGAGGCTGGATAGCAAAGCCAAGTGCATGTTTACAAAGCTTAGTTTCTACTTCTTGTGACCATGATGAGAATACAAGTGGTTCAATGTATGAACATATTTTAGTTAATCATTTTCTTTATGCAATTCTTGTTTTTTCCTGTTCTTTTCTCCCAGTGGTCCATTACATTTGTTGTGTATAAATGACCTTTTCTATGCAAAAACAATCAGGATCTGCTCTAATATGAGCATGAATCTTGATCAACTTGGTGATATAGTAAACTTAAGTCCCATACTGACATCCGCTCAATCACTTTTTCACTTTAAACCTTTCTCCCTAGGTTCTTTTCCCTTACTTATTGCTTTTGACTAAATTAGGGTCACATTGTGAGCCATGCCCAGGATGCACCTTTCCTTTGGCCATTGATTCTCGTGCTCCAATTTTAACAATATATCTATAAGTCTTCTGTTCCTCCAAGCTGGAAGCAGCAAGTGTTTCACCAATCCTAAAGAAACCCTCAGAGGACTAATCCATTCCCTGAAATTATTGTCCAGGTTCACTACTGGCAGTTCCCATTCAGATTGTGAGAAGCACATGAACAACATCTTATCATCTTTTCATAAACTGTATTAAAGTCTAAACCCAGCTCAATCTAGTTTCAGACCCCCACACAGCACTGAAGAGAAGTTTGTTGTGGTGGGTGATGAACCTCGGTAGGATTTAGACCCAGCATTTTCCCCTTTGGAATTATCAGGCAATGTCAACATAATTTCAAATGAGTTTAACTCAACTTTATTGCACTGATTTGGGTTAGAGAGCCCTTATCTTTAGGACCAAGCACAGTTTGCTTATCGTTACCTTCTCTTTCTCATATTTCTTTCATGTTAATCAGGGTGTTCCTCAGGTATTTCTATGTCATATAATTGAGCTAAAAAGTATTTGAAAGCAAAAATATTGTGGCGAAATATCAAGGGCAAAGACACTTTCTCCCCCCACTACACTTGATTAATTAGTTATAACATGGACAACATGTCGTGGCAGCCATGTCATGGGTCAGTGACTTGGTCTCCATTGAAATGCATGCAGTGAAAGCAAGTTCAAGACGGTGACAAAAATGAGCGAAAATAAAGAGTGGGAACAGATGTTAGACACAATATAAACCATTTGTCTGTGGCAAAAACCTCATTTTAGGAATTGTGGTATGTTCTACGGTGGTTTTGCTCTGTTAACAATCCTGAACCTTTGCTGGGATTTGATGACCCAGGTTTGTGAGAAACTGTTTCTCTAATGATTTTCTCAGAGAGGTTTTAGAAAAAGCATCAGAAGCTAAAATGAGAGCATATTTTCTTTAAATTCAGTCTATCTTCCTCAGCCATGTGAGAACAATGTCTAATATTCTGAGTAAAACAAATACTTTCAACAGTATGAGACACGTCAGTTGTCTTTTACTGCAGCTTTCCACAGTGTTCTAATAAACAGCTAAACCACTAAAATGTTGTATTTTAAACACAACTGTGGCACATCCGAAGACATCCTAAACAAATCAAAGTTGTTAAACCTAAAGAATTGCTATTCAAAATTAACAACATGAGTGGTTTCTTTGTATTATAGAGATTATGGTTAGTGCTCAAGAAAGCTAAATCGAGGACACATTTTCTATGAATTCTAAAACATCATCCTAAACTGTTCAGTAAAACATTACGTCATACAAAGTGAAACATGTACATCCAACACCAACAGCAGTCTGACTCCCTAGTAATAAGCTGCAGTTTCCAACAGAGTTGTAATGACCAACTACAGCACAAACATGGATTTATGTCAGAAGGTGGTAGGCCTGAAGCCTACTTCATGGAATCAAAGCTGTAAAAAATAAAGCATTTCCTTTAGAAATGATCAAAATAAGTTTTTTGGTTTTAAAAATTATGGTTAGCGTTCTAGAAATCTAAAATGAGAACACATTTTGCATAAATCCTAAAATATCTTCCTCATTTACTTATGTAAAACATTCTGACATGAAGAGTGAAACATGCACTTCCATCACCAGAAGCAGTCTTGTCAGTTTATTCCCTAATGATTAACTTCAGGTTTACCACAGAGTTCTAATGATCATCGGGACAGCTAAAGTTTAGTATTTAAGACAAAAGTGAGGCACTCCTTATACATTACATTTGTTGTTCTGATTTGTGTTTTTTTTCTCTTCTTTTGTTTTGTCTCTGGCCAAGTTCTTTTCTTGTGTTCTGTCCCAAGCCAATTTTAAATCTGTTAATCTCATTTGTTTTATTTCTGCTTAAAAAGATGAACCTGGTCTTATACTCGTGTTTTCTGTCCATCACTGCTAACATGTATTTCACAGCCACTAATTTCAGAGTCACTGACTATATTTATAGTCGCTATAGGTTTGGTCTCACTATTTGATCAAAATTACTTATTAAGAGTACACTCATCCCAATCTATAATCGTGTTCATTCCTTTTTCCTTTCCTCCCTAAGTAACTACATTAGCCACTACACATCTCACATATATACCTAATTCCCCTCCCTTGCATGCCACCATTGCACACAGTCCAACTACCCTCACAGCCTTTGGAAATGACACATTAACTTAAGGCTGATCAGATCACTGTGACTCCCAGAAAGCACCAACCCATCATTGTGAAAACCTGGATAGTGCATATCAATTCACATGCAAAGTATTGGCTACATCACCTAGATTGTTCCAGTGAGGACCAGCGCATGGCAATGGCAGCGATACAAGGGCACACCCACAACAGCAACAAAGCAAAATACAGCCACAGCTCAGTGACCATTCCCAATGGCCACAGATCACAGATACCAATCCACAAACAGCCGGATCTGGGTTGGAAAGGAAGAAGGCAGAGTTGATGCAGATGTACAACACATACTTACAGGACAATTACCCCTGCATGCTAAAATACTGTGTTACCACAAGGACACCATTGTGCACTGTGCAGCTATAAAATGTGACATCTGGCAAGCCTGTCTCTACACTAGGTAACATAGCCAAACAGTCATGTCACATAGCATACATCATCAGATTGCATCTTCACTAAATTTTGTACACAATTAGTATGACTGCTCCCAACATGGAGTAAGGAAAACAAGTCACAGACTTGCATGCACAACTAAGGTATGCTGTGCAGCAGCTGTCAATGTGATTGCCTGGAGTAATGTCAAGCCCCTGTCTGTATCTCACAAAAAACAACTAAACACATTACTTAATCTGAACTCTGTGTCTCATTCCCTTCACAGCCAATCTTACCATTGCCACCATAGAGAGGATACCTGAGAATGTCAGTTCCCCTGAGGATGAAGACCCCAATGAGGAACACACCCTTGGATGGCTGGACACTGAAGAACAACCTGGCCCATTCTGGGTCACCTGGTCAGTCAATGACTCTCAGCCTCACCCTGTCTACATCAACACCTCCCAACACTGTTGCATCAACTTCACAGGCAACCATTCGCCCACAAATCTGTGTCCCAAGGACTGTTCAATCTATTGTGTGCCCCACTGTACAGGTACCCAAGTCTAACCTTGCCACCCCTGACAGTGATGGACCTGCAACCACTGGGAGTGGGCACACTGTGCGAGGGGCACAGACATATGGGGAAAAGGTGCATGGGGGGGATGCTGTGGGCCAGAGGATGGGACCTCAAATGTCTTGGGAGCTTACCAAAATTCCCAAGATAGGATTGGCCAGATCATCACCATGTTGGGGGGAAATTAAAGGCTGCAGAGTGAACACCACCAGGAAGTCATGCAGCAGTGGCAGTCACAAAATGCACACTTGGCTACAATTGCAGGAGTTCTGAGGGACATCAAAACCACCATGATTACATTCCCCACACAACAGCAGGCCCCTTCAATGGCAATGTTGCATCTGCCCCATCTACATCTGCTGTAGCTAGTGGATTGGAGATCCTGACAGGAGAAGGCCATGCCCCTCCCTCTGTAGTTGAGGACCCCCCCGCAAACCTGGACGCAGACATCCAGCAGGAGCATATACCAAGACCAAACCCACTGCCAGGAAGTGAACCTCCCCTGATCTGTCACCCTTGTGTGCCACAGATACACCCTGTTGATTGTTCTGAAACCCAACTTCATTTTCCCATGATGTAAAGACACTGGGCTTGTGTAAGCAACTGTTGTAGCACCTAACCTGATGAAATCACCCACCATCACTTTTATGTTAATTAATCTTTTATTTTTGTCACTGATAGTCCTTTGACATGCACAATAAAATACTTGAACACAGCAACTGTGTATGTGTCCTTCCCAATCCATGTACATTATCCATGTTTGCCAACTGTGGTCTGGTCATGACCCTTCTATCGAACAGCCTGTGTAATGCTCATCATACTGAGGCTCCCTCAGCAGGAGACATAGTACTACAGAAATGTCAGAGGATAGATGTGTAAGGGATTGAAATCCAGGTGTACACTGTTGAATATTCAGTATTGGATTCTAGAAACAGAGCATGACAGTGAGTACCATCTGGATGTAAGCTATGGTGTAACAAAAAGCAGTTTACAGAAGTCAGGCACATGGTCAACTAACCACAAAGCTGGGTCCTCTGTATCACCATGTATAGGCTCTTCACATACCCATACTATAACTACTAAATCACAGATCCCATGGAATGCACAAAAACATGACAAAGGAACCCAGTACAGAAAACATACACTAACAATGGCACCATACCTGTAGGATTGTCACTCACCTACGTCAGTACACAGTTACAAGCACCTTGGACTGCAAAGTTAGAACACAAACACAGGTAGGTCCTATGGCCATCACAAAGTACTTCACCCATTGTGAAGAGAGAAGCCATGATCCAACCTCCAAACATGTGCCAGAAACTTCACCATTAGATACCATTTTACATCCCACAGGTAAAAGAAAAGGATAAAGCATTTACTGCCCCAACTTTATGAGGAGTAAACTAGCAATATACCACCCCACTGAAACCTATCTCATGTTACCAGATATCTGTCAGGTACACACCTCGTGTCTGTCAGCAATGACTATTGGCTTCTGACACAGAATACCTCAAGCCTAGGTTGCAGAGCCAAACTGGATCTAGCTAAATCAGTTAGTGGAAGGAAAAGATGAGAGGATATTGCACTAAACATACCTCAAATCTGAGAAGTCTTTACCAGACGTGTATGTTAGCATCTGCAGTAACAATACATGAAAAAGAAGAACAATCTGTCCTGTACAGATTTCAATCTATCAGTCAGCATCAACAACTCACGCATTGAAGCTCATTACATCCCCACTAATGAAGCAAGAAAGGAGGTGTTATGGCAGCCATCTACTTCTGGTTGTACACATTCATTACACCAACCTGTCCACCAAACATACCTATATGTCAGTTGAAGTACTGATTGATGAGATCTTATCTATAGTCACCTGCTCCTTCTTCCTCTGGCTCTCCATCACTTGCCATATCAGCATTTCCAGCCACAGGTCCTGCTGCTTCCCCCTAATCTGCTAATAATGGTATCTGTCATCTCACAGCTAGATTGTGGACCATGCAACAGGTTACAATGATTTGGCACACCTTGTGGGGCAAGTAGAGGAGGGCTCCTCCTGATTTGTTCAGGCACCTAAATCTTGCCTTTTCAAGCCCAAGTGTTCGCTCTATAACACTCCTTGTCCTTGCGTGGGCCTCACTGTAACAGAGTTCGCCTGGTGTGGTTGGGTACCTCACTGATGTCAACAGCAAAGGATGGTTTGGATAGCCTGAATCACCTGTGAACACAATGGCTGAATATCACAAACATATATGTGGGACTTGCTATATTGTGATGACAGGAGACATACGTCACAAACACACACTACAATGGAAACTTACCTACCAGCGAGGCCCTCTCTGTGTGGAGCTGTGTCATTAGCTGTGCGACATTGCTGTTCAGCATGATGTAGGAATCATGCACAGATCCTGGATTCTTGGCTGACTTGTGAAGTGTAGTGGTCTGACAGACACAGCACCTGAACATTGATAGAGTGGTAGCTTTTCCTGTTCCTATACACCTGCTTATTGGCACTGGAAGGGACCAAGGCTACATGGGTGCCATCAATGACTCCTACCACATGAGGAATGTGTCCCATCTCATGAAAGTCTGCCGTCACATAGGCCAAATCCGCTCAGAGGGGAAACCTAATGTAAATGTCCATGTGGCTCAACAATACTCACAGTACATCCTTCAACACTAGACTGAACATGGGCTGAGATATCCCGGCTGTTAAAGCCACTGTCTTCACTGTGTTCTGAAAGGAGCCTGTGACCAGGAAGTGTAGAACTGACAATACTTGAACAATCAGAGTTATGCCACAGGAATTGTGAATGGCAGGCATCAGATCTGGCTACAACTGTGTACAAAGATCCATGATGGTATGACGGATAAGATGATATGTCTTGATGAAATGCCTTTCCTCCATGATATCCAGGTATACTAGTGGACGATAAACTGGTGGTTGTCTCACTCTCCTCAGTGCAGGATAACTATGTGAAGACAAGTGAATATAGTATGCAGTTTGCACACATCATGTGCAATTTGTTTATTTCCTTAACCTGACATCTATTGTGGTCAGCACATCTGACATAAACAGTACAGCCCAAAGATATTCATCTGATTGCACACATCTTTTTGGATCTGATCTAAAGACCTCTGTTTAGCTGTACATAGATATCGCCATATTTTCTCACTCAACACATCTTTTACTTCACATATGCACAAAATTTGACCCAAACATGATGGGACTACATACAGATATAAAGCACTTTAGGGGAGTAAGTGGATGACGCAGATTAGTAAATTCTTTCATCTATTAAATGTGCCCGAAATGACAGGCATCTGACCTACTGTACTGGACAGGTGGAAATTAATTAAGTTTGCCGGCAGAAGTCGTCATGGTGATAGGCGGTTGCAACCGGCATGTAACTTGCAATTGGAAAACGTAGCTGCCTATGGCGGACTTGGGCCAATGGAGATGTCCGCCGGCAGTGACAGTCATGTATGTGGCGGCTTTGACCACCATATTCTATACTATTGCTCACTTGACTTCTGACACTGTTGCCAGCAAGACCTCCACGATGTGAGCTGATGTGTACTGCCTCTGGGAGCCATCATACCATATCCTTTAGGTGAAAGGGCCCCTGCCTTCAGCCTGGAAGAGCTTGAAAGGCTAGTGGAGGAGCTACTGCCTCTGTACAGACAGCTATAAGGGGCACCAGAGGACCAGGTGAGTCCAATATCTTAGCTATGTGTGATAGGTGTACTGTAAGATATTGCACTGGGCATGTGAACTTGTGAGGGTGTAGATGTATTCTGATGGCAGATTGTGAAGGTGTGTGTGCAGAGACAATGGGTATTTGTGTCTACTTGCTGTGACTGATTTGTACTGACCACTTCTATTGGTATGGCGCATGTGTACATGACTTTCTCCTTTTGTCTCTGTCATCCATGGAGGTCAACGCCCAACAGAAGAAGGGGATTTGGCATGCCATCACCAAGCAAGTGCAGAGCCTGCTGGTCCACAGCTGGCAGAGCACCCATTTCAGAAAGTCGTGGGAGAGCCTAAGATGCTGGGCCTGGAAGACCGCTGAGGGCAAGCTAGGGATGTCCTCCCAACGAGGGAGGGGTGCCCCTTGGACCCTTACCCCACTGATGGTCTGCATTTTGGCGGTGGTTTACCCTGAGTTGTGTGGGCATTTGAGGGCAGCACAGCAGAACCAAGGGGTTAAATACTGACTAACTCCTTGTACTTTCCTCTGGCAGTTAGGTGTTTGCTGTCACACTTTAGCAGCTGTGACACTGTAGTAGATGCTACATGTATGTTCACTACTGGGAATACATAGTACTCACGTTGCCTGAGTAAAAGATGGAGATCTGGCCTCAGGGTATGTGCATGTGGATGTGTAGATCACCTGTGTCAAGGAATATCTATGACTGCATGCGGAGATGCACATTTGACAGTGCCACATGTATGAATCTACCCACCCATATATATCCCTGTAAGCTGCTGTAGCATCCTACATATCTAGTATTTCCATGTCCATTAACCAGATTACATGACAATGTAGCTCTAAGGTGTCAGACCACTCCCATTTGTAAAGATCAGCTGTATGTGCTACATAGGGCCTGACATATTAGGTACAGGGCCTAGTTAGCTTGTCTCCTCATACAGGTGTTGACTCCATGAGAGGCTAGCATCTCATTCAGTCAATAGGTATGGCCAGTATTAGACTATTTAAATGGGTTAGTGGAGGTGTCCCCATTGTCCATTCATATTCATACAATGTAGTATGTTAAGGTGGTAACGGAAGGACAACCAACTATGGGTGTCTGATTTTGTCTATTTGCCCTTACCATGGATTTCCATGACACTGGCATGTAGAAAATTCACTTTGATCCCAATGCCTTTGTTGTAGCGGAGGTAAGTAGCTAGACTGTCCTAACCTTTGACAATGTGCAATGTCCATGCTAGATGTACCAATGCTGTACCAATAAGAGTGCAACATATGGTATTAGATGCCTACATCAATCAATCAATCATAGAATTTGTTAAGCGCACTACTCACCCATGAGGGTCTCAAGGTGCTGAGGGGGAGTGCTGTTACTGCTCAAACAGCCAGGTCTTGAGGTGTCTCCTGAAGGTTAGCAGGTCCTGATAGGAAGGGTGTTCCACGTCTTGGTGGCAAGGTGAAAGAACGATCTGCCACGGGAGGTTGTTCTATAGATGCGAGGAATAGTGGCGAGGGCAAGGTCAGTAGAGCGAAGCTGGAGGGTCAGGGTGTGGAAGGTGAGTCGTCTGTTGAGATATTCTGGTCTGGCTTTGTGCAGTGCTTTGTGAGCATGGGTGAGGAGCTTGAATGTGATTTTCTTGTTGACGGGGAGCCAGTGTAGGTATGTCTCTCAGGTGGGCTGTGATATGGCTGTGGCGGAGGATGTCTAGGGTGAGGCATGCGGAGGCTTTCTGTATGCGTTGCAGTCTTTGCTCGAGCTTGGCCGTGGTTCCTGCGTAGAGGGCGTTGCTGCTTATGAGGGCTTGGGTGACCGTCCTTCTGGTTCCAGTGGGGTTCATCATCATCATCATGTCTCAATGGTTACTTGAGGGCAGATCTTGCAGAGTGGGACATTCATTGCTACCCTTAGCCTAGCTGATGTTGGCAGTTTGGACAGGAATTGGCATTGGCTCACCTCATATTTCAAGATGTCATGGTATAGCTGTACTACTATTTCTCTTACATGTGTTGTTGTTGTGGGATGTGTTGTCAGTGCAATGGCAGTCATGTGGGTCCATGTGTACATCATGTGTACATGTCTTTTCAGTGGGAGATGTGTGTTGTTTGGACTTAGCTACTGGAAATCACATCAGGAATGCTGTAAGTGATGTTGGTATACTCATATTGTAATGTCATGGCTCTGAATCTGCATGTCTGCTAGAATATAATGTGCACTCCTAGGAATTAATTGGCTGTCCTTTGTTTAGTAGTTGTAACTATGCTTTCTGTGATTGTCAGTGGATGTCCCATGTGTGCTAGATAGACCACATTAGCAGTACATGCATTCAAGAAGTGATATGGAATATCTGTGAATAGTGACTACACCTATTACTCTAAGATTTAGTATATGTAGTGACATAGCTGTTTACCAGACATAGAATGTTAACATGTGAAGGCAAGTGTATGGGACCGCCATGTGTTGTGTCTTCATCAGAGATTGTTGCCATTGTGTCATATATGTAGAGAGGGATCAGCTAGGCATGTGATTGGAATGGCAGGTGCTGTGTGATTTGTGAAGTGAGTTGTCTTTAATTCCATAGAACATGACCTATGTTCATGGACTGGGCAGATGTAGAATCGGAATAGGCAAGATATGGTGTTATCAGTCAACTGCATGTCCTTAAAGTGATAATAATATGGAAAGTAATGAGCTTGATTAGGATTATATATCATCTTAAGCCAGGACATGATGGGCTTGCTGATTATGATTTACAGATGATTTGATGGGGTGCTCCAGTTGTGCTCCCTTACATGGAATAAGATGTCTGAGCGATAGATGACAAATTGGATAGACAGAATAACATGTTTTGACATGAAGTGAGTTCTGTGGATTTGAATATGGGATTACCTAGCCATGAGATGTATATCTACAGCTGTGCATGTTGTCATGTGTGTATGTGATGAATGTGATGACCCTCTTTCTCCCTCCCTCTCTCTCTGTTTGTGTGCATCAGCATCGGCAGGCAAAGGAAGCGGGGCACAGGCTAGTGGCGATGCTGCCGGCCACGGGACCCGGAGTGTTGATACCACTGACAGCGAGAGACCCAGTAGCCCAGAGGGCAAGGGGAGTGCCACTGGGGAGACTGGATCCAGCACATCATCTTCAAAATCCTCTTCCAGTGGGCACTCCCTAGCGGTGGCGGACCCATCTGGAACCACCCCAGCACCATCTTTGTCCGCCACCCCCCTTTCTAACACTGCCCTCCCTGTAGCTCCCTACCAAGTTGTCTGTGCCCGCTCACCCAAGAGGGTGGGCGTCTACTTTGCTGCAGGTACCTCTGCCCCTGTCAGCCCTGCGGCCCTCAGTGAGGAGGTTATTGACCTCCTGAGGACAATTTCTGTGGGTCAGCCGACCATTGTGTATGCCATCCAGGGACTGGCAACTCACATCCAACAGAGTAATGCATTCCTGGAGGACACGGTGCACTGGCTGGCCTACAGGGATCCTTTCACTCTCTGGCCTCCACATAGACGCAGCTAGTCACCTTTTGTCTTCCGTTCCCCTCCACTTTCCTCTTCCCAATACCAAACCCCTCTTCCCTGACCCAGCCACAGTACACAAACAGAGATGCATGTATCCACCTCAAAATCCAAAGGGAGTGCTGACAAACACAAGCACTGCAAGACCCACCACAGGTATGCACACAAGCAACATCCTCCTGCAGACATATTAGCTGTCACTAATTGCCCTGACATCCCCACCACCCCATCATACAGACACAACACCTGACACACCTGCAGTCACCACACCAGCATTCATCGATCCAACACCTATCTACTAAAACAACTCAGACAAACACTCCCTCTCCCTCCACACTCAAACCCTTTTGCCATGACCATCCCCATATGTCAAAGAAAACTTTCCTCTCTGAGTTAAACCTTTTACCTACTCCTCTCCCACCCCGTCTGACCCCAAAACACTCTGTGTCTCTCCCCAAGTCCAGCCCTTCCAACTCTAAGATCTCACTACCCCCCTGCAAGAACACATGCCCCTCCCCCACGAATACGTCTACCTCCCCAAGTGTTTCCAACCCCCCTAAGCCTCGACCTAAGCCCCCTCCCAAACCAAAACCCAAAGATCCCCCCTGTCACAGTGTGCTTTCCTCGAGATCTGCACGCTGCTGAACAAAAGGCCCACCTCCCGGAGTCACCAACTCAGAACGCTATTATAGCACAGGGTTATGGTGAAGCCAGGTGGGGGAAGGGAATTAGGGTAGGGAACTGCAGGGAGAGAGATCTGAAAAGAAACAGTTAGAACAAATATGCATATACTTATTTACAGCAGTATAACTCATCAAAAGACTCTTGAATAAAGGTGTCTCCGTGATATCAGATTGAGACCCATTTTGTGAAATGAGGGCGAAGCTTCTTCTTTGAATCATGGAACAAACTACAACCTCTGAACCAAGAGATGGCATGAGCTTTGGACTATGGTCATAGTCTGAATATCAACCCTGCAACAACTATACATTCATAACATAAACATTTGATCACAGCCTAGAAATTCTCAAAGACTTAAATATGTATCTCACAGATTATGCTTTCCAAAAAACAATGAAACTATAATTTTCTTATCTCTGAAATGCTTTCAGCTATACTATCTAGGCCTGAAACTTGAAATTGAAGCGCTTTGTTTATAGGGCAGAAGCGCCTTTTTTGTTGTTCATGAAGCGCTTTGATCATTATACATGAAGCGCTTTGTTCATTATGCCAGAAAGCGCTTTTACTTGTCTTGTCTGAAGCGCTATGCTCGTTATACTAAGGGGCGCTTTACTCATGTGGCCTGAATCACTTTGATTGTCGTGCCAAGGGCATTTTACTCATGTGGACTGAAGCGCTTTGATTGCCATGCCAAGGGCACTTTACTCATGTGGACTGAAGCGCGTTGATTGCCGTGCCAAGGGCGCTTGACTCATGTGGACTGGATTGCTTTGATTGCCGTGCCAAGGGCTCTTTACTTATGTGGACTGAAGCACTTTGATTGCCGTGCCAAGGGCGCTTTACTCATGTGGACGGAAGCGTTTTGATTGCCATGCCAAGGGCGCTTTACTCATGTGGACTGAAGCGCTTTGATTGCTGTTCCAAGGGCGCTTTACTCATGTGGACTGAAGCGCTTTGATTGCTGTGCCAAGGGTGCTTTACATGTGTGGCCTGAAGCGCTTTGCTCGTTGTCCTATGGGGCGCTTTACTCCTGTGATCCGAAGCGCTTTGATCGTAGCGCCAAGGCCATTTTCCTCTTAAAACTGAAAAAGTTTTGCTCGTTGTGCTAAGGTGCGCTTTACCTTTGGAAGTAACAACTCACTTCAAGACTGGACTCATCAAGACCTTACCGTATCTGAATTCACCATGGAAACAAGGATACTCCGATTTGTTGTCAATCTGCCATGCAGGAAATCTGCTCTTCAGAGGCACCCCCACGAGGTCTGACTGCATCAAATTCTTCAAAATAGTGAGCAATGTGCTTGGGTGTGGCTGGGCTTTATAGGCCTGCCACACCCCAATATGGCCGCTGCCTCTAAAAACCTGGGAATTGTAGTCCCTTCATAGAATAGCACTGATAAGTGCATCTTGTCCACCAATGTCCTGACCCTGCAGCTACATGAGCTTTACCACAGGGCAGACGCCGTTGATGATAACTTTTACAACAGGAGGGGATGACAAGTGGTGCGCACGAAGTGCCGCAAATACACGTAGCAGAGTTGCGGACGGGACCTGGACCGCGCACAGCCTTATTCCTGACACCCCCTACACGGTTACATATTTGTCCTGCTTTTAACTTCTTAGAGCTGTTTTGGTATTGGCTGATTTTGTTTGTGTGTGAGTAAGTTTTGTGTGAGTTTTATGTGTGCTACCAGTTGTGTCTGGGCAGCACTTGTGGTTGTGTGCATAGTATTAGTGCCCCAGTGATGGGTGTGTATTGTGTGATGTGCATGTGTATGTTGGGGACATGTTGTTGTGTTGGTATTGTGTGGAGTTTGTGTTGACATGTGGTATTTGAAGTCTTGTGTGCCTTTGTGTGGTTGTACTGTGGGCGTGAGTGTGTGGAGATTGATATGTCAGATCGTTTTGATGTGTGTTTGCGGGGTATGACATATGATGCTTTGTTTGAATGTGTGATTGTGTGTTCGTTCTTTGGTGTTTGTACGTTGTGTTGTATGTATGATTTGTCAAGTGGTGGTGTCTATTGTGAGTGCTTGACAATGCTACCGGTTGTGGTGTAGTTGTGTCTTTTGGTGGTATTGTGTGTTGTTATGTGTGACTGTGCTGGTGCTGTGTATCTGGGGGTTGGTGTGTGTTTCCGCCATGTGTTTGTCACCTGTAGTGTTAGTACTATGTGTGTGAGTGTGGATATGTGGTTGTGTGTAAGTGTGCGTGTTGGTGTGGGGTTACATGTGTGTGTTGCTCTCACCACCCGTTCCCATTGGTATGTACATAGGTACCTTGACATTTTACATTTGTGATAGGTAAGTGTGTCTACTCACTGTTGCTGTCGTCGTCATTGCTGGTTCCGAAGTCATGGGGGGAGCAAAAGCAGCGGGAAGACATGTAGTTCTGGTTCCATGGCGGCTCCAAACAAGTATGGCTTCCTGGAGGTCACTGTGTCCTTTTATACTGTTGGTTTCTGCCAGGGTTTCCATGGTGGTGCAACCGCGGAGGAAACCTTGGCGGTGTCCAGCCTCGTAATATGTATGACAGCCTTCAGGTGGCCACTGTCCACCGTGGTGGCCTGACCGCACTGGTGGTGCTAGTGGTGGTTTGGCTGCATTCTGTCGGGAATACCACCTTGGTCATAATTTGGCGGTCTTCTCCGCCAGCACGTTGGCAGTACACGAGACCAGCAAGCTTGTAATGACCCCCTTTGTGTGTATAAAGCCTGGGGACTGTACTGTTTTAAAGGGCGCTTTTATTCTTTTCACTGCGTCTTTCTTGGTGCTGCGTTTTTACCTTGGGGGTTGTTGGGGAGCCCATTGTTTTTCTGTTTGGAAGTTAGGGCCTATTAGAGCCCACTTCCTGTTCCCTGCCTAGACCGCTTCCTGTTGGTTAGCGGTCTAGGCTATTTTTGGAGGGAATAAATACCGGCAGTGACATAGCCGCGCTGATGAAGGGGGGAGTGTGTTACTGTGTATCGCATTTTCAATATTTTATCTTCCCTGATCTTTTTACGCTGCCAATTTTTACTTCGCACTTTATGACATTTTAGTGTTTTTTGACACTTTAAGGTGCTAATGTTTTTTTGCCTGGGGACTGTACTGTTTTAAAGGGCGCTTTTATTCTTTTCACTGTGTCTTTGTTGGCACAGCGTTTTTAACTTGGGTGTTGTTGGGGAGCCCATTGTTTTTCTGTTTGGAAGTTAGTGCCTCTTAGAGCCCACTTCCTGTTCCCTGCTGGGGACCGCTTCCTGTTGGTTAGCGGTCTAGGCTATTTTTGGAGGGAATAAATGGCAGCTGTGACACGACCGTGCAGCGCACGCGCTGCTGGCGCACCTAAGGCGCGCCAAAGGCAAGCCCGTCCGCGTCCGTCCACGCCAGAACAGGCCATAGGGCCAGGGTCTACATTCATCGGTCGAAAGTGGGTATGTATTCTTCCACAGATCTCCATAGCTTTGCTGATACTCCTTGCCCCCATAAACTGGTGCCCCGCAACTCAGCCTCCTGGAAATGTGCTCTATGCAATTGAATTTCACCTGCACCCCTAACAGTTGAGGAGCATAGAGCTCTAGATGAGGGGAGAATTAAGTCAGTTCAGGCAAATATTTGTGGCCCGAAGGATGGCAGAAAATTGGTATCTTTTGCCCCTATTAATGTTAGATCGCTCCCCAAGCTTAAACCTGAAATTAGTAAAGTTATTTCCAACTACAACATAGACTGCCTTTTTATAACTGAAACTTGGGCAAGGCCTGAATATGACCCTGATTTTATAGAGGCCTCTCCGGTAGGTTACTCTTTCTACAGGTTAGATAGGATAACAGGTAGAGGAGGGGGACTGGCCATTATCTGTAGGTCGGATCTCACATGCACCTGGAATTGCACTAGTCCCTTCTCAGATGTATATGAAGCTATGTTTTTTTAAAATCTCACAAGGCCACTTTATCGTTTTGGAAGGGATTCTTATCTATGGCCCTCCTGGACCCCTCCCCAAGTTCATTCAGAGGTGGACCGACCTGATAGAACCTCTTATTATGGCCCAAAGGCCATTTTATTAGGGGATTTTAATATTCATTTTGATGAAACTAGCAATCCTTTGAGTGCTGAATTTCTTAACCTTATGGCATCTTTGGATTAGGTATTAAAGAGGGGTCCAGCCACTCATATAGCTGGCCGTACCCTTGACAGGATTTTTACCCATCCTGAGGAGCAGTTAGAGCTTATGATGATTTCACTAGATTGGATGGATCATTCTCTCTTAACTTTCAAATCCATTGAAAGGCAACTTCCCCTGGCACCTAAACCCTCTAATAAACTCATAAGGAAATGGAATAGCATTAAAGTTGAGCACTTGACAGCGGCGCTAGAACACGGTTGGAATGAGCCGAACATGCTCACTTTGCCGTCGCTTGTTCGCTTCAACCAGGGAATAGCCAAGGCCATTAATTCCTTAGCCCCCTTGAAGGTTTATGTACCACCTGCTGCAAAAACACCCAACCAACCATGGTTCTCTAAGGACTTCAAGCTCCTTCAAAAGAAATATCGACAACAGGAGCACCACTGGAGACTCTGTCCTATCTTTGGTGAGAAAGTGAATTTAAAAAGCACTTTAAAAACTTACAAAGAGGCTTGCTTCGAGGCTAAATCGGAATACTATACCTCAAGAATTAGTGAGGCTGCTAATTCCTCCAGAGAGTTGTTTAAAGTTATTAATGCTTTAACTACTCCCCCTGGTACGTCTGATCTGGAGAACTCCCAGGATTTTTGTAATAAAATAGCCAATTTTTTTAAAAGTAAAATCCTGAATATTCATGCTAATTTTACTCCCTGTACGTTTCAGGTGATTTCCCCACCTACTGACACTACGATTAATGTTCCCTTTGTACTAATCACTGCCTCCCATGACAACCCTCAACTACTCTCAAGTTTTCAAATCCCCTCTTACAATGTAATCTATAAGTTGATCCACAAAATCAAATCAGGCTCCCCGCTAGATCCCTGTCCCCGGGCCATCTTCCAATTGGTTCCTGATTTGGTGGCATCCGCATTAGTTCCTATTTTTCAGGATATTCTTTCTTCCAGCGCTTACCGGAATGCATGGAAAGAGACTATCATTAACCCCTTAAAAAAAAGGAAACTGGAAATAGTGATGACTTAAACAATTTGTGTCCTATAGCTTTGCTTCTTTTCCTGGCCAAAATTCTTGAAAAATATATTAACAAAGAACTGGTCAATTTCCCGCTAGAATCGGAGGTTTTTAGATGCCTCTCAACATGGATTCCGAAAATCCCACAGTACAGAATCCGTTCTTATCTCTTCATCGGATTCCATTCGTAGACTGGTTGATGAGGGTCAGGGTGCCTTTCTGATATTGCTGGATTTATCTGCAGCATTTGATACCATCGCCTCCCATATTCTGTTAGAACGATTACATCAGGCAGGTATTAGGGATCAAGCGCTTAAGCTTTTAGAGTATTTTCTAACCAATAGGTGGACGACGGTAAGCAGTGGAGATTTTAAATCCCCGGCTTACCTTTTGCCCTGTGGGGTTCTACAGGGCTCGGCTCTTAGTCCGACTTTATTCAATGTCTATGTCACCCCACTGGATGAACTTATAGGCTCTTTCGGTTTCATCCCTACCTCCTATGCGGATGATACACAACTTATTATTCCAATCAATAAAAATGCGGAGGAAGTTATGACCCATTATAATAACTGTATGTTAGCAGTAAATAGTTGGATGAAGGCCAGCTAGCTGAAATTGAATTGCGAAAAAAACTAGATTCTCTGCTTCGGTATTAGCAGGGAATGGTGGTCTCCGAGTTGGTGGCCCAAAGAGTGTGGCACTCCCCCCATCCCGGGTTCCACCTCAAGGAATTTAGGCTATCTATCTTTTAAATCTCAGGTCAACCATACGGTTAAAACCTGTATATGGATTCTGAAGAAACTAAAGAAAGTCTTTTCATATATTCAGAAACAATGGAAAATTACAGCCACTTTGGCCCTTGTCCTGTCCAGATTGGATTACTGTAATGCTCTTTTGCTCAATCTGGACAAAGGATCCCTTAGCAAACTGCAGCTGATGCAGAACACGGCTGCTAGAATGTTATTGAACCTTCCGCGATTGGCCTCTGACAAAAATAGCCTCAAACACTTACATTGGCTCCCAGTAGACCAACGGATCATTTTTAAAATGCTCTGCATCACCCATAAAGCCGCCCATGGTATCGGCTCCAAGTATTTAATGTCTAAACTACAGTGGTATAAACCTGAAAGATTGCTTCCATCAGCTGGTACCTATCAAATTCAAGTCCCCCGCACCAATAAGGTGAAGTGGGATGATAAAGCCTTTTCAGTCGTGGCCGCAAAGAACTGGAATCTTCTCCCTCTGGAATTAAGGAAGGAGCACAATTATCTTATTTTCAGAAAACGGGTCAAGACTTGGCTCTTTCCATGATAAGTCTTGACCCTGATCTCTCTTTCCTCCTCAGAGCTCACACCATCCCACCTTTGTTAGCGCTTCGATGGCTTTGGGCCGGAATGCGCTCTAGAAATACGTTATACATACATACATACATACATAATCAACTTGTTTATTTTGAACTTATAATGTTATTTCAACCTTGCAGAAGGAGTCGTGAAACATGTGTTAGCTGATTCACATCACTTGAATTATGATGGAAAAGCTTCTGCCTTTTATTAAAAATTTGTTCTTGGGGTGGTGTTTGGAATCCAGACTTACCATTTGTTAAACCTGCCAGACTTGGGGTGATCTTTCCCCAAACTTTTTGCCTACTTACCTCCAATTTTTGCTACATTTTGTTTTTGTTGGCCATAGGACTCTGTGCACTTTACCATTGCTAACCAGTGCTAAAGTGCGTGTGCTCACTTCCCTAAACATGGTTTGATTGTCAAATACCTGAATGGCATATTTATTTTACTGATATGTCCCTTATATAGTGGTATAGTATCTACTCATAGCTGGTAAATTAAATGCTAAGAATGGGCCTAAAGCACTTATTGCGCCACCCACTTAAGTAGAACTCTAAAACAAGTCCCAAGCCTGCCATTGCAGCCTGCATGCAGTGTTACACTGTCATGCAGACTTGGTATTTAAACCCCTTTGCCATCCCTTAGACTCCTGTTTTATTACATATAATTCACCCTTAAAGTAGTTCTAAGGTAGCCCATAGAACAGAGTGTTGTGCAATGAAAAAGTTGAACATGTGCTTTTAAGTTTTACATGTCCTGGTAGTGATGACCCCTTAAATTTATTTTTCAGTACAATAAGGCCTACTCCTCCCTTAGGATAACATTGGGGATTTCTTATCATGTTTAATAAGATGTAATTCCTAACTGGGAACAGTTAGATATGTAATGCTTTGTACCTATGAACTGTAATGATAAACCCTCTTTAATGGTACAATTTTGAAAATTCAACTTTTAGAAAGTTGCAATTTTTCCTGCCCTTAGCCTTTGGGCCTGACGCCTGTCTTAAATGGCATGACTGAGTGTAGCTAAAAGTTAGACTTTGGGAGTTCCTGACAGACAGTCATTCAATATAGAGACTAGGGTGGTCATTACAACCCAGGCGGTTGGTTTTAAAGCGGCGGTAAAACCGCCAAATGACAGGCGGTAAAAAAAATGGAATTACGACCGTGGCGGAAACCGCCAACATAGACAGCAACTTTAACACTCCGACCGCAACGGCGGTACAAACAAACACCGCAGCGGTAACCACCAACAGACAGGCGGAGGACAATGTACCACCCACACTATTACAACCCACCAATCCGCCACCTTTTCTGGGATGGATTCACTGCAAACAAAAACACGGCGGAAACAGGACTTCGAAGGGAAAACTGTCACCTCTACACACCCCATGAGGAACCAGGACGCCATGGAACCGGAGCTCCAAATTCTGACAGACTTTACCATCCTGCTCCTCTACCAGGAGCACCGAAGCCGGCGGCGAAGACAACGGTGAGTACTGCACCTCTGATACAGGGGTGGGGGGAGGGAAAAAACAGTGACACCCACACGCAACACGCAAAACCCCCACCCCCACCCTCACCCACTACAACACACACACACAAGAACATGTTGATACATCACAGTTACACCCCCTGGAAGAATGCAAGGACAAAAGAAAATGAGTAGAATAATTGTGATATATTCAAAGACATGAATCAAAAATATATCCAAATATATACATTTATATTATATACAATTATAAACACCAAGAACACAAGTCTAAGGGATTCCATCATCATAGTCCGTGGATCACTTGGCCCAAAAGGCTTGGGCGAGGCCCACACAAGATACCCGAAAAAAGGCAGGCGGTAAAAAAAATGGAATTACGACCGCGGCGGAAACTGCCAACATAGACAGCAACTTTAACACTCCGACCGCAACGGCGGTACAAACAAACACCGCAGCGGTAACCACCAACAGACAGGCGGAGGACAATGTACTGCCCACACTATTACAACCCACCAATCCGCCACCTTTTCTGGGATGGATTCACCGCAAACAAAAACATGGCGGAAACAGGACTTTTAAGGGAAAACGGTCACCTCTACACACCCCATGAGGAACCAGGACGCCATGGAAACGGAGCTCCAAATTCTGACAGACTTTATCTTCCTACTCCTCTACCAGGAGCACGAATGCCGGCGGCGAAGACAACAGTGAGTACTGCACCTCTGATACAGGGGTGGGACGAGGGAAAAAACAGTGACACACACACGCAACACCCCCACCCCCACCCTCACCCACTACAACACACACACACAAGTACATGTTGATACATCACAGTTACACCCCCTGGAAGAATGCAAGGACAAAAGGAAATGAGTAGAATAATTGTGATATATTCAAAGACATGAATCAAAAATATATCCAAATATATACATTTATATTATATACAATTATATACACCAAGAACACAAGTCCAAGGGATTCCATCATCATAGTCCATGGATCACTTGGCCCAAAAGGCATGGGCGTGGCCCACACAAGATACCCGAACAAGACAGAGAGAACGCTACAGGGGCATCAGTTGGAAATAAAACAGGCACCTCAGGGGGAAGGAAAGGGGGGGCACCTCAGCTGGTTGAGTGCACGACGCCAGATCCACGAGGGGGCTCCATGCCCACAGTGCAATCCTGGGGAGTGCAAAGCCACAGTCTCTCAAGTCTCTACAGTGGGTGGTTTGCCCATTGTTCAATCCTGGGGAGTGCAAAGCCACAGTCTCTCAAGTCTCTACAGTGGGTGGTTTGCCCACTGTTCAATCCTGGGGAGTGCAAAGCCACAGTCTCTCAAGTCTTTCCAATGGGTGGTTTGCCCACTGTTCAATCCTGGGGAGTGCAAAGCCAGAGTCTCTCAAGTCTCACAAGTGGGTGGTTTGCCCACTGTTCAATCCTGGGGAGTGCAAAGCCACAGTCTCTCAAGTCTCACAATTGGTTGTTTTGCCCACTGTTCAGTCCTGGGGAGTGCAAAGCCACAGTCTCTCAAGTCTCACAAGTGGGTGGTTTGCCCACTGTTCAATCCTGGGGAGTGCAAAGCCAGTCTCTCAAGTCGATAACATTCTCCACTGGTTCTGGAGGGGGCTTTGTGCCCAGAGTGCTTCATCCTGCCAAGGACAGAGGTAGTGGATGTAAATCTCCACTGGTTCTGGAGGGGGCTTTGTGCATAGAGTGCTTCATCCTGCCAAGGACTGAGGTAGTGGATGCCTTTCTTCACTGGTTCTGGAGGGGGCTTGGTGCCCAGAGTGCTTCATCCTGCCAAGGACATAGGTTGTGGATGCCTTACTCCACTGGTTCTGGAGGGGGCTTTGTGCCCAGAGTGCTTCATCCTGCTCGTGGTGGTCTCAGTAGCGTCAGAGCTTTTGACGCTCATTGTCCTGCGGTGCTGGTGGCGGCGGTGTCCTGTTCACCGGTGCTAGTGGCGGCGGTGTCCTTGGCAGCGGTTCAGCTGGTGGCGGTCTTCTCCTGGGCAGCGGGGCTGCTGCTGGCGGTCCTGTCTGTGGCAGCGGGGCTGGTGGTGGTCTTCTCCTGGGCAGCGGGGCTGCTGTTGGTGGTCCTGTCTGTGGCAGCGGGGCTGCTGGCGGTCTTCTCCTGGGCAGTGTGGCTGATGCTGGCGGTCTGCTCCTGGGCAGCGGGACTGCTGCTGGTGGTCCTGTCTGTGGCAGCGGGGCTGCTGACGTTCTTCTCCTGGGCAGCGGGGCTGCTGGCGGTCTTCTCCACCGTGCTGATCTTCCCAGACTTGCCGGTTTTACTGTGTCCCTTCCCCACCTTGGATGGTGTTGCAGCTGTCTCCACACTCCCAACTGGATCCCTGGGAGCGGCTTTGGTGGCTGATTTCTTCCCCTCTCCCGCCGGGCACTGGCCAACTATTGATGCTTTGCAGGTGGGGGACTGTCCGTGCTCTGGCTCCTTGCCACACTGGCTGCCCTGCTGCCTGGTGCACTCCATAATCCGGTGACTACTGGCACCACTGGTCCCGCCGATGTTGTGGCTGAGGTGCTAGGTTGGGACCTGGAGAGTCTGGCCCTAGGAGACTGAAGGGGTGGGGGAGGTGAGGGAAAGAGGTTTAGGTAGGATAGGAAATGTTTTTTGGACACACTGGGACGGGTAGCTGGAGGGGGTTTGGGAGTGGAGGAAGAGGTAGTGGTTGTAGGAGGTGTTCGGTTGGTGACTTTGGGTGAAGGTGCATGGGCTGGAGGCTGTCGTGAGGTGGATGGATGTTGGGTGGGTGTGTGGCTGTGTTTGTGTACCTTGGGAGGTGGCCTCACAGACACACTGGGAGAGGACACAGGGGATGTGTGAATGGCAGTGGGGTGGTGACTGCACATGAGTGGAATGTGGTGGTGTGTGTGCTGGTGATAGACGTAGTGGCTGAGGATGTAGTGCATGCAGGTGTGAGTGGAGACGAGACAGGGAGGAAGGAGGGAGATGAGGAGGAGCGGGACACAGTGGAGGCAGTGGATGTTGGTGTGTCTGCATTTGTGTGATGCTTGCGTGAGTGCCTGTGGGATGTGTGGTGCTTATGTTTGCCAGAGCTTCCCTTGTGTGTTGACGTGTGTGCATGCTGGTTTGATGGTGTGCTTGGGATAGGCTGAGGTACAGGGGTGTGGGTCTGGTTGGAGGAAGTTGGGGGGGGGAGGCTAGAGACAAGGACAATGGCTGCCATCAGTGCTGAGGCCAGAGTCTGAAAAGCTCGCTGAAGGGCTGCCTGCCCTCCAGGAATGCATTGGTTTGTTGCAACTGCCTCTCTACACCCTGGATGGCATTCAAAATGGTAGACTGCCCAACAGTGAGGGACCTGAGGAGGTCAATGGCCTCCTCACTGAGGGCAGCAGGGGTGACTGGTGCAGGGCCTGAGGTGCCTGGGGCGAAGGTGAAGTCCACCCTCCTGGGTGAGCGGGCACGGGGCAAAAGCTGAGGGGCTGCTGGTAGGACGGTGCTGGTAGGGGGAGTGGCAGCTGTACCTGTAGATGCAGGGGGCACAGATGGGCCCGCCACAGCAAGGGAGCTCCCATCAGAGGAGGAGTCTGTTTCGCTGGTGTCAGCTCCTGTCCCTGCCGTGGAGCTCCCTTCGTCCTCCATCCAACTGGTGAATTTTGGAGTCCGTAGTCTCGCCCTCCAGGACCATGTGGGATGCAGCTCCCTCCTGCTCCGGTGCCACTGCTCTTCCGCCTGATGGTACTAATGCACACAAAAACAGGGAGACCACAAAAAGTGAGGGGGGAGACAGAAGAAAGACATGTTCAGTGCATGCAATACCACTACCATTGGCAGACATGACAGACACAGAAGCAGTGTAGGTCCTCTCCTGTCGAAGATCAGGTATCGAGTGATTGAACAGAGAGAAAATGGCGGTCACGTCCGCGGCGGTGCGTACCATCACAGCCGGCGTACATCGTCATTGGCTCCTGGGACCCATAGGGTCCAATGTTAACCAAAACAGGATTGCGCCGCGGTCTTCGACCGCCTACCGCCACGGTGTACAATGCCAGTGCAGTTACCTCATATCCCCTTGTCCCACCTTACAGGTCAGGCAGCCGCCATTTCAGGGGCCCACATGGCTTTATTTTTGACTGCGTCACACATACCTAGGCCTTGCCTTACCACTCATACAGGCAAATTTCAATCTATGAATATGTTCAGAGTAAGCTGTGTTTCCGTACCTCTGATTTGGTTGACTCTGTGCTCGCTGTTCTCCTCCATAGGCACTGTCCGCTGGGGCATGTGAGGAGATGCCGGTATCCTCCGGTGTACAGACCGCTGGTGGACCTATCGACAATGGAGGAAAGACATGTGATCATCACCTATAGGCTTGATCGTGCCACAATCCAGGAACTGTGTGCCCAGTTGCAGCGAAACCTGATGTCAACTATCTGCCATCCCACAGGAATCCCCCCTCTAGTGCAGGTGCTGTCAGTACTCCATTTCCTAGCAAGTGGGTCTTTTCAAACAACAGTAGCCATAGCATCAGGGATGTCCAAGCCTATGTTCTCAAATATGTTGTCCAGAGTGTTGTTTGCCCTGCTGAAACACATGCAGAGCTGCATCATTTTCCCTCAGGTGGAGGAATTGCCTACAGTGAAAGGTAACGTTTATGCCCTGGGACATATCCCCAACATCATAGGTGCAATTGATGGGACAGATGTGGCCTTGGTACCCCCCGCAGGAGTGAACAGGTGTACAGAAACCGGAAGAGTTATCATTCAATGAATGTGCAGATGGTGTGTTTGGCAGACCGGTACATCCACATGTAAATGCCAAATTCCCTGGCTCAGTACATGACGCTAACATCCTGCGGAATAGCAGCATCCCTTATGTGATGGGGCAACTACAGAGGCACCGGGTGTGGCTATTAGGTGAGCACCTGGAACCAAATCAGAGGGAATAGTTGTCTGGGTACAGGATAGTCCCTAAGGGTTGGTGTATGTCTAACAGATATCCCTCTACATTTGCAGGTGACTCTGGTTACCCCAACATGTCATGGCTACTGACTCCAGTGAGGAATCCCAGGACAAGGGCAGGGGAACGCTACAATGAGCCACATGGGCGAACTAGGAGGATTATAGAGTGGACTTTCTGCCTCCTGAAGGCCAGATTCCAGTGCCTCCATTTAACAGGTGTCTCCCTATACTACTCACCAGAGAAGGTGTGCCAAATAATTGTGGCATGCTGTATGTTGCACAACCTGGCTTTGCCTTTTCTGCAGGAGGATGGGCCTGATGTTGGTCTTGTGGCAGCTGTGGAGCCTGTGGACAGTGAAGAAGAGGAGGCAGAAGAAGAAGATATTGACAACCGAAATAACATCATCATGCAGTAAGTGAGACACAGGTAAGAGACTGGCACTGCTCCTCTCATATCAGAGTACTGTAGGACATTGTATAAGTCTGCCTTTTTATCTCTGTGTATGGACCCTGACAGTTCACTTTGGCTTTCCTTTGCATAGATCTGGGTACCACATTCTGCCTTCTGCTATGTTCACTGCTGCCCAACAACTGTCATACATTGGTATGTGCAAATGAACATTAACAGTGAGATTTGTCAAAGAGGTTGTAATAACACATTTGTGAAAGTACAGACTGACTCCAGATTGTTTTGTGATTCAAGGGTGTTTATTTAAGTGTTAATAAGTGGAGGGGGATGAGCAATGGGCTGGGGTGATGGTAGAGGAATATCCATGGTAGAGTCCAGTCTCTTTGTATCACAGGTGCATTGTCCAAGGGGGCATAGGAAGTGGAGCAATGGCAGTTCAGGGTGGTCAGGGTGACATAGTGGGACAAAAGGGTGACAATCAGGAGAGTCTTATTTCCTTGCGGGGGTCTTGGCAATGTTCTCTGTCTTGTGCCTGGATCTCAGGGACAGTTTACGGGGTGGTTCTCCTTCTGCAGGGGGTGGGGTGCTGGTGGCCTGTTGGTCCTGTGGTGGGACCTCCTGTCCACTAGCGCTGGCGAACGTGGAAGGATGTTCATCATTCGGGGTGGTGTCATTGGCCCTGTGGTATGCCTCTGTCTCCCTCATGGTGTTGGCCATGTCTGCCAGCACCCCTGCTATGGTGACCAGGGTGGTGTTAATGGACTTCAAGTCCTCCCTGATCCCCAGGTACTGTTCCTCCTCCAGCCACTGGGTATCCTGAAACTTGGCCAGTACAGTGCCCATGGTCTCCTGGGAATGGTGGTATGCTCCTATGATGTTGGTGAGTGCCTCGTGGAGAGTAGGTTCCCTGGGCCTGTCCTCCCCCTGTTGCACAGCAGTCCTCCCAGCTTCCCAGTTGCCCTGTGCCTCTGTCCCTGAACCGTGTCCCCACTGCCACTGACCCCAGGTCCCTGATCGTCCTGGGTTAGTGAGTTTGCCTGGTGTCCCTGTAGTAGTGGACACACTGCTGATTGCCGTGTCCTGGGGACAGTGGCATGAGCCCGCTGGGTGGGTGCTGTGGTGGTGTTTCCTGAGGGGGGAGGTTCGGTGGTGGTTTGAGACTGTGGCAGAGGAACGGGCTGTCCAGAGGTCCCTGATGGAACGGGCTGGTCATCTTGATCCAAGCGTGCAGAGCTGCTGTCATCACTGTGGGCCTCTTCTGTGGGGGGACTTGATATGGCTGGCACCTGTCCGGTGACGTTGGGTAGGGGTCCTGTTGGGGTGTAAATGCATAGTTATTGTATCTGTGCGTGCCATCTTTTGCAATGGGTGAGTTTCCCTCTACTCCTGTGCTTGCATTATCTCCTTGGCCCTTGTGTGAGTGGTGATTGTGTGCCCTGGCTGAGTCTCTCTACTGGACATGCTTTGGTGATGGGGGTCCACCAGGGGTCTGTACACCCGACGATGACGCCATCTCATCATCTGTTCCAGCGGATGTGCCCTATGGAGGAGAATGGCGAGCAGAGGGTTGTGTACCACGTAGGTTGCACAAGGGTGTTTTGCACTAATGTGATTTAATCGGTGTGTCGCGATGTCTGTCCGTATTCCTGCCCAAATATGCTGTGATGCAGTTAGGTGCCCTGCCATGTGCCCCCTGAAATGGTGGCTGCCTGACCTGTAAGGAGGGACAAGGGGAAATGAGGTAACTGCACTGGCGTTGTGCAGCGTCGCGGTAGGCGGTCAAAGACCACTGCGCAATTCAGCATTGGTTATCATGGGGCCCTATGGGTTCCAGGAGCCAATGACGATGTATGCCGGCGTTGACGGTACGCACCACCGTGGACATGACCGCCATTTTCTATCTGTTCACTCACTTGATACCCTTCTTTAACAGGAGAGGACCTACACTGCAAGTGCTGCTGTGACCTCAGTCTGGAAGCGACAATGGCTACAGTGTCTGGGGAAAGGGCCCCTGCCTTCACCGCAGAGGAGTTGGAGAAACTGGTGGATGGGGTCCTTCCCCAGTACACGCTACTCTACGGTCCTCCAGACAAACAGGTGAGTAAACTGTGAGCGTGATGGATGGGACATGAATGCATGGAGTGATCTGGATGGAAGATACATGTTGTGGGGGGGCTGTGACCTGCATGTGAGAATGCTCAGGGTATGTGTTTCAGGGCATGGGTGGGAACTGGTGGCCAATGAGTAAGAAGAACCGGACGGGGGAGTAAGTTTCATTCTTAGTTTACCTTTCCTCTAGGTCAGTGTCCACCAGAAGAAGGGTATTTGGTGTGCCATTGCCAAGGAAGTGCGGACCCCGGGGGTCTATCATAAACGGAGCACCCACTGCTGCAAAAGATGGGAGGACCTGCGCAGCTGGAGCAAGAAGACAGCAGAGGCCCAGCTGGGGATGGCCTCCCAACGTGGAAGGGGTGCCCGTCGCACCATGACCCCCCTGATGTCCCAGATCCTGGAGGTGGCATATCCGGAGTTGGATGGGCGCTTGAGGGCATCACAGCAGCCACAAGGGGGTGAGTACAGTTTCATTCAGCTGACTCTGCACGCTTTACGAGGTGTCTGGGTGGGGGATGTGGGCTGTGGGTTCCCCGAGGCCAGGGCAAACGTGGTAGGGTAGGTCCCTTGTTAGGCAGGCTCTGTGCCACTCCAACCCCAAAAGTGATAGTGGCCACCTACAATTAGTCAGACTCCTGTGGGTTCCAGGTGTGCAGAAAATGGGGTTAGGCATAGTCCCCCATGGGCAGGTGATTTTCCTAAGAACTGTTAGTGCAAGGACAAGTGCATAGGGCTGCTCCCTGTGTGTTGTGTCCACCAACGGTAGTGGTGTTGCTGGCTCCCCCCTTTTTGTTTTGTCACCATGTCCTTGTGTGCATTAGCATCATCTGGTGGAGGAGCAGTGGCACCGGAGCAGGAGGGAGCTGCAGCCCACATGGCCCAGGAGGGTGAATGTACGGAGTCAGAAGGCACCAGTGGGATGGAGGGCAAGGGGAGCTCCACAACGAGGAGAGGAGGGGACACCAGCGACAGCGACTCCTCCTCTGATGGGAGCTCCCTTGCGGTGGTGGGCACATCTGTGCCCACTGCAACAACAGGTACAGCCGCCACCCCCCTACCAGCACCGCCCTCCCAGCACCCCCTCAGCGTGTTTCCCAAGCCCGCTCACCCATCTCCTTCTCCCCAGACACCTCAGGCCCTGCCCCAGTCAACCCTGCTGCCCTCAGTGAGGAGGCTATTGACCTCCTGAGATCCCTCACTGTAGGGCAGTCAACCATTTTGAATGTCATCCAGGGTGTAGAGAGGCATTTGCAGCAACAAAATGCATACCTGGAGGGCATTCATTCTGGCGGGCGGCCCAACAGAGAGCATTTCAGGCTCTGGCCTCAGCACTGATGGCAGCCATTGTCCCTCTGTCCAGCCTCCCCCTCCAGCCTCCACTAACCAGACCCAATCCTCTCTACCTCAGCCTTTCCCAAGCACACCATCAGACCAGCATGCACACACAAGTGGCTCAGGCAAACATAAGCACCACACATCCCACAGGCACTCACACAAGCACCATCCCCATGCAGACACACCAACATCCACTGCCTCCACTGTATCCCCCTCTTCCACGTCCTCCACCTTCCTCCCAGTCTCATCTCCACTCACACCTGCATCCACTACATCCTCAGCCACTACCTCCATCACCACACACTGCTCACGTGCAATCACTTCCCCCACTACCATTCACAGGTCCCCTGTATCCTCTCCCAGTGTGTCTGTGAGCCCTCCTCCTAAAGTCCACAAACGCCGGCACACACCCACTCGACAGCCATCCATCTCACAACAACCTCGAGTCCATGCTCCTTCACCCAAACTCAGCAGACGTACAACTCCTACAACCACTAACTCTTCCTCCACTCCCAAAGCCCCGCCATCTTCCCGTCCCAGTGTGTCTAAGAAACTTTTCCTGGCTAGCAATGACCTCTTCATACACCTCCCACCCTGTCCTTCCCCTAGGGCCAGGTTGTCTAGAGCCCTGACCAGCACCTCAGCCACCAAATCCTTGTCCAGTCTGGTCCCTGCAAGTCCGGGAACATCGAAGGGGGCACCCATCAGGGCTGCTAGTGTGCCACCTACTGAAGCCAAGGACCACCCTATTCCGATACCTGCCAAGGTAAAGAAGGGTCCAGCCTGCAGAAGAGAAAAGCTGCACCAACCAACCAGCAAGGCCTCTTCCAGAACCAAAGAGGACAGTGCCAAGGTCCCAGTAGTAACTTCCAAGGTGGTGAAGGGACACAAGAGCAAAGGGAAGTCAGCTCAGGGCACGGAGCCTCCGGGTGAGCGACTGGTGTCACCCCTTTCGCAAGACAGCCCAGCAACCTGTACTGCGGTGGGCACCGCCGCAAAGACCGCCACCTGCACCGCCACCTGCACCACCACCTGCACCGCCATCTGCACCGCCACCTGCACGGCAGCTGCCTCAACTACAGTGACCAGCATCATCCCCATTGGGCAGCCTTCCGAGGCTGCAGGAGACGGCCTGGTGTCTCCCTCCACAAGGGCAGACACCAGCACCACCGGCAGCATCTCTGCCACAGCCACCACCGCAGCCACCGCCACCTGCCCCGTGACATGCCCAGCCAGTGCCACTACAGCGGACATCAGCAGCATCCCCAGTTGGCAGGCGTCCGAGGCTGCAGGAGATATCCTGGACCCTGCACACACTACATGAGGCACCACTACCAGCACTGGCACTTCCAGCAGTTTGCAGCCTTATTCGTCGCAAGGAGTGTGGCTCTGCCTCCATGGAGTATCATGCTACCTGTTACCGATAAATCTCGTGGCTCAGACACCAATGTGAGGGAATGGGAACTACCACACCGCTGGTGCAGCATCACTGGACATGATGCCCTCTCCAGAACCAGTGGAGAACAGCATCCACTACACCAGTCCTTGGCAGGATGAAGATCTCTGGGCACTATGCCCCCTCCAGAACCAGTGGAGAACAGCATCCACTACCCCAGTCCTTGGCAGGATGAACCACTCTGGGCACCATGCCCCCTCCAGAACCAGTGAAGAACAGCATCCACTAGAGAGACTGTGGCTTTGCACTCCCCAGGACCATGCAGTGGGCAAACCACCTACTTGAGAGACTGTGGCTTTGCACTCCCCAGGACCAATCAGTGGGCAACCCACCCAGTTGAGAGACTGTGGCTCTGCACTCCCCAGGACCAAGCAGTGGGCAAACCACCCACTTGAGAGACTGTGGCTTTGCACTCCCCAGGGCCAAGCAGGGGGAAAACCACCCACCTGAGAGACTTCAGAGACTGTGGCTTTGTACTCCCAAGGAACAAGCAGTGGGCAAATCACTCACTTGAGAAACGTGAGAGACTGTGGCTTTGCACTCCCCAGGACCAAGCAGTGGACAAACCATCCACGTGAGAAACTGTGGCTTTGCACTCCCCAGGACCAAGCAGTGGGTATGGAGCCCCCTTGAGGAGCAGTGGCGTCGTCCCATCATCCAGGTGAGGTGCCCCCCTCCTCTTCCCCCTGAGGTGCCTGTGTTTTTTTCGACCTGATGCCCCTGCAGTGTTCTCTCCGTTTTGAGGCAGGTGTCATGTGTGGGCTTTGCCCATGCTTTTTGGGATCACTGGTCCACGGACATTTAATGGGACAGTGTAAGGACTTGTGTCCTTGCTGTAAATATTTGTATATACTGATGATTTCAAGTTATCTTGGGCTACCTGATTGTTCGATTATTACACTAGTTAAACTCATTTCATTTGGTCTTGGCGTAATTCCAGGAAGTGATGGGGTGTATCTGTGATGTAATTGGATGTGTGTGCGTATGTTGTTGCAGGTGGGGGTGGGGGTGTTGCATGTTGCGTGTGTGTGTCACTCTCTTTTTCCTCCCCCCTCCCCTGTGTACTAGGTGCAGTACTCACCGTCGTCGTCGCCGCCGTCTTTGATGTTCCGGGTGGATGAGGAGGTAAACCAACATGGGAAGGACCTGTAACTCGGGCTCCATGGCATCCTGGTTCCTCGTTGGGTGTTGAGAGGTAATTGGTTTCCCTTCCAAAGACTGTTTCTGCCATGCTTTTGATGGTGTTGGTACCGCCGCAGAAAAGCTGGAGGATTGGTGCCTTGTAATAGTGTGGGCGGTACATTGTCTTCTGCCTGGCTGTTGGCGGTTACCGCTGAGGTGTTTGTTTCTACTGCCGTGGCGGTCGCAGTTTTAAAGTGACTGTCTGTGTTGGTGGTTTCCGCCATGGTCGTGATTCAATTTTTTTACAGCCGGCCTGTTGGCGGTATTACTGCTGCTTTATCACTGACTGCCAGGTTTTTAATGAGGGCCTTACAACCCTGGTGGTAAGTGTAGAAGTGCCGGTAATACCGCCAGCAGGCTGGCAACAAAAAAAAACTGAATTACAAGCATGGCGGTTACCGCCATGCAAAACTGCCACTTCTACAATGTGACTGCCAGGGTGGTAACGTCCACTGGGCTGGAGACTTCAGTCTCCAGCCCGGCAGCCGTCACTAGACCGCCGGCGGTATCAGGACCCCGCATACCACCATGGATTTTGTGGGGTTTTGTACCACCACAAAATCCATGGTGGTAGGCACTATCAGTGCCAGGAAATCCGTTCCCTGGCACTGATGGGGTCTCCGCCTCCCCCTCCCCAGAATCCTCCCCCAAAACCCACAACCACCCTACCACCCCCCAAAGGTGGCAGGACTCCCCCCTCCACCCCCCCCCAAAAAACATCCACACCCCCACCCCTACAAGCACACTCACTCAACTAATACACATACACGCAGACATACACACACACATGTACACAGGCAGATACGCACACATGCACACAGACATATACGCACATTTCCCATACACACAACACACCCCCTGCATGCATACACACACTCACACACCCCGCTACACACTCACACGCACACCCCCATGCACACAACACACAACACCCCCCACCTCCTCCCCTAACAGAGGAGCACCTTACCTTGTCCGGTGATCCTCTGGGAGGGAACTTGATCCATGGGGGCTGCTCCGCCGCCAGCTCCCCGTCACCAGAACACCAACACATCGAATCCTGGGTTGTGATTCGGTGGGGGGTGTTCTGATAACATAGTGGTGGAGTTGGAGCAGCCTCCACTTCACCGCCGAACGCCAGTATGGCTGCTGGCGGCTTTCCATCTGGAAAAGGGCAGAGGGCTGCCAGCAGTCATGATACGCCCATCTTCGGCCCGGCGGTACCTCGGCGGTCTTAGAAAAAGACCGCCGAGGTCCAAATGAGGGCCTTTGTCTCAGAAATTCTTCTAAGTCCAAACCTTAGTACTGACTTGGCCCGATCTACTTCTTGTATCCGAACTGTGCTCCATCACGATCTGCCTCAACTTTGAACTTTTGCCCGATCTCGAGCAACTAGATGTTTCACTTAACATTTTAAAAAAATCATAACTTTGGTTCTACTGATTGGATTTTTGTTCTGTTGGTGTCTAATAATTTATTAAGATTTTCTCTATTTTCCTAAATAGTTTTGAGATTTTTCTTGTGTTGTGTTTTTACTTTATTACGGTTTGTGTGCCGCCTAAGTACTTTACACATGGTCTCTGAGTTAAGCCGGCCTACGTTTTGTGTCATGCTAACCAAGGCTAAGCACAGGTTAATTAAGAGACTTTTTGTTGTTCACCCTGCAAGGGATTGTGGGGGTTGGTTTACCAGGGCTCACATCCCTGTAAACCAACAAACCAATTTCCAGCACGATATTGTTTGACTGAAGTCAAAACCGAAACCTGAAAAAGAGGGTGGGACGCAGTGAGAAGTATAAGTGAATGAGCAGGAAACTACTCAAGTCACTGGTCTTTTAAAATGTCTATAGGTTAGCATGAAACCGGTTACAACTTAATTTAGCAAGAGCAAGTAACAGTCCATAGTAAAATGGCCACCATGATAAGTCCGAGCCTACGGGGAGGGAAAAGAGAAATAAAAACTGAGACATGAAAAACAGAGATAACCAAGGCTAGGTTATGCTTGCTATTGACTGAGACTCAATGGCAATAATATGGAGCGAGTTAAAATAGTATAAAACTAAGAAGGGAAATCCCTTCAACCAATATGGAGTAGGAGAATGTGTACAAGTACATGGAAGATGCATATATGTAATTGCAAAACCAAGGTGGCCAAAAGTCCATAATACTACTGAAAAACCATAATGAAACATGAAGAGGCATGAAGGCCCCTGATTGCATGGTCATCGTAAAAAGGACTGTGACTGATTCCAAAATATGCTGAAATCTCCTAACCCCTCGGAACTGATAACAGTGGGCTTTAACCAAAAGGCTTTTACCAAACCTTTGCACAATTTGAAAGTCCAAGAGTAAAAAAAACAAAAAAACGCAAGGGTGGTTGAGCTCCGGTAAGATAGCGGACTAGTTAATTGCTACGAAACAAGTATAAAACAAAGTAACAAGCCCCTGCATTAGAACTCACCTAATGTTTCCATAAGGTGATGAGTGGCGTCCAGAGAATAGGTGGATGCCAAACAGTTGGCTAAAAGCATCTTATTAACTGAAAATGGGCATGGTTGAACCCAAGGTGTACATCGTAAATGTGGTGGCCATCTTGTAATGTTCCAAGGTGAGATATTCAGCAGTAGCAAGAAAAGATGTCATGCAGAAGAACTGATACTAGCACCATAATGGAAGTTGTGTTTCGTAGTGGCCATCTTGAGATATGTCGATGAATTTTGAGAACATATATTCCTACAGAGAGAAGCATTGTAAAGGTGCTGTGTAGCACAAAAGTACAGTGTATAGAGAGAAAAGTGAGAACATTAGATAGAGAGAAACATGTATGGCAAAAAAGAGAAGGGCACATGGGCTCATCTGGAAGTACCAATCAAAATTGCCCCAAAGGAAATCCCACAACATAAAAGAGACACAGAGTGCTGTTAAAGTGATGAAAAAAGTGAATAACCAGCATAATGTGTGGCATTAAAGGCAGGGTACTGAATAGCTGAGAGATACGAGGAATTTAAGGCACAAAATAGTAAAAACATTGAGAACCAGCATTTCAAACAAATTCCAGCAAAACACTGGTGCCAAACAAATTACTGATGGATCAAAATAGATACATGGGAACAAGAGTCAGACTGTTCCTAATCAAAGTTAATGTTGTCAAACATCAAACGTATTAAATGAGGTAGTACTGAACAGAGTATGTATTCCACTGGCATCATGGCTATATCAACTACATATGTTACACCACGTAATACACCAACATTATAAGGTCTAAGTACATATTAAAACAAGTAAACCAACAATATTGAGCATATGTGTATGTTATACTGACATCCTAGTTGCACGCTTCGAATATTGTTGCATACATTAAACCAATATATGTGGTGTGCTCACAGGCACACATGCAGTTCCCTATCTGTATTGAGACCAATGTCCACTGTATGTAATTTAATGATCCATTTGGCTTTACATTTTCTGAATTTGTTAACCACTTCACCTCCTCTCATATCATTAGTGATACGTGTAACCCCATGAAATCTAATACCATACCAATCACCTTTGATCCCGCATGTACAGAGTTGTAGTGGGTTGCTAGGGGGTAGTTGGGATTGTTATTTCTGATTGCTCTAATATGTTCCTATATGCATCCCTTCAGAGCACAAATAGTGGTTCCCACATAGAATAATACACATTTGCAAATAATAATATAGACTGTGAATTTGCTTTTACAGTTGATGAACTGTTGTATACGATACACATGTGAAGAGTTATATGAGAATTCCCCCACTTTGTCCATAGCAAATAAGCAAACATTATATTACAACATGTACATTTATAGAAACCTGATGGTTGGAGGGGTAACCAGATGTTGGGCTGGTCATTTCTGTTTGAGCTAATTCAACTGGGGCAGAACACTGATGTGGTCATCCGTGAAGCTGACAAGGGTGGTACCAGAACCAGTGGGCAAGTCACCCACCTGAGAGACTGTGGCCTTGCATTCCCCAGGACCAAGCACAGGGCATGTTACCCCCTCCAGAACCAGTTGTCTTGTTTCCACATCTGGCTGAGGTGTCCCACCTCCCCCTGAGGTGCCTGCCTTTTTGCCAACTGATGCCCCTGCAGTGTTCTCTCCGTATTTGTGCAGGGATCAAGTAGAGCCTTAGACTTTGCCATGTGGCCCCTGTGAACTGTGGACTGGGCAGTGTCCTTTTTTGTACATTTGTACATATCTGTTGCATTGCCACATCAACTTATTATTTTTGATGTAGATCTTGTTACAATCACTTTAGTCAATTCCTGTTGTCATTGCATTTTTCAGCCCATTCACGGAGGTAAATTGTTTTCTTGTGCAGCTGATTGTGTGTATGGTGTGTGTATATGGGGAGTGTGTTGTGCGTGTGTGTGTCACTCTCATCCCCCCCTTGTGTGCTAGGCGGCAGTACTCACCGACATCGTCTTCACCGGCGTTGGTGTTCGTGGTGGAGCATGACGTAGAAGATCATCGGAGAGACTTGCAGTTTGGTTCCATGGCGGTGTGGCTCTTCCCTGTATCTCCAATAGTGAGTCCTTTCACTTCTGTGCAGTGTGTCACTCCACTTTATGCTATTCCACTGTATGCCACTGCACTGTATGCTACTCCACTCTATCTCACTTCATTCTACAGTATTCCATTGGGCACCACTCCACTGTATGCCACTTCTGTGTATGCTATTCACTCCACCATTACAGCGTACACCACTCCATTCTAAACCACTTCATTATACACCACTGCACTATACACTACTCCACTATATGCTATTCCAGTGTACTCCACCCTACTTTACACCACTCCACTCTATGCTACTCCACAATGTGCTACTCCACTCTATGCCTCTCCAGTGTACACCCATCCACTCTATGCCACTCCATTCTCTGCTAGTCCATTGGACATCACTCCACTTTATACCATTCCACTATAAGGTATTTCACACTACCCTTCTTCACTGTACATTTCTTCTGTCTACACCACTCCACTGTATGCCACTCCACTCTACACTATCCTACACTATGCTATTCCACGCTAAGCTATTCTATTCTACATCACTCTATTGTACTCCACTCAGTGCTATTCCACTGTACGCCACTCTATTTCATGCTATTCCACTGTTCGCAACTTCACCTTTTACTCCTCTACTGTATGCTATTGCACTCTCCCACACTCCCCACAAAACACCACTCCAGATTAAACCACTTCAGTGTTTGCCACTCCACTCTGCGCTACTGCACAAAACGCTATTACACTTTATGCCACTCAGTGGTATCACTCCAGTATATGCTATTACACTCTATACCACTCCACTGTACAACACTCCAGTCTATGCTACACCACTCTACACTCTTACACTTTATGCTACTCTCTTGTATGCTACTCCACTCTAGGCCACTCCAGTGTATGGCACTTCAGTCAACCCCACTTCATTCTATGAAATGTGATTGGACCCCTCTCCAATGTATGCCACTCCCCTGTATGCTATTACACTCTACCCCACGACATGGTACGCCACTTCAGTCTACACTACTCCATTATACACCACTGCACAGTGCACTACTCCACTATACACTATGGCACTCGATACAAATCCACTGTACAGCACTCTGCTCCATACCACTACAATGTACACTATTGCACTGTGCACAACTCTACTCTATGACAGTCCACTCTATGCTACTACACTGTATAAAACTCCAATCCACACCTCTTCCCTGTGCACCGCTCCACTGTATGCCACTCATCTATTTGCTACTGCTTTACATGTTACTCCACTATGGCGGTCATTCCGACCCTGGCGGTAAATACCGCCAGGGCCGGGGTCCGCGGGAGCACCACTAACAGGCTGTCGGTGCTCCTTTGGGCATTCTGACCGCGGCGGTACAGCCGCGGCCAGAAACGGAAAGTTGGCGGTGTACCGCCGACTTTCCGCTGCCCAGGGGAATCCTCCATGGCGGCGCAGCTTGCTGCGCCGCCATGGGGATTCCGACCCCCATACCGCCATCCTGTTCCTGGTGGTTTCGGCCACCAGGAACAGGATGGCGGTATGGGGGGCCCCCGTAAGAGGGCCCCACTTAGAATTTCAGTGTCTGCTCAGCAGACACTGAAATTCGCGACGGGTGCTACTGCACCCGTCGCACCCCTTCCACTCCGCCAGCTCCATTCGGAGCCGGCTTCCTCGTGGAAGGGTGTTTCCTGCTGGGCTGGCGGGCGGCCTTTTGGCAGTCGCCCGCCAGCCCAGCGGGAAACCCAGAATGACCGCCGCAGTCTTTTGACCGCGGTGCGGTCTTCTGGCGGTTCCCGCTTGGCGGGCGGCTCCCGCCGCCCGCCAAGCTTGGAATGACCCCCTATATGTCATTAGACTGCATGCCATTTCATTCAATATATCCCAGTGTGTGCCACTCTACTCTACACCACTCCACTCTATGCCACTCCAGTGTATGGTACTCCACTATAGCCCATTTAAATCTACTATATTTGATTGGACCCCACTCCAATGTATGGCAATGTATCATCTTAACCTTTACCTCATGTCACTATGGGGGTCATTCCGACCCCGGCGGGCGGCGCCCGGCGGCCGGAAACCGCCCAAAGACCACACTGCGGTCAAATGACCGCGGGGGTCATTTCAACTTTCCCGCTGGGCCGGCGGGCGATTTCCAAAAGATCGCCCAGCGGGAAAGCCCCTGCAAAGAGGAAGCCGGCTCCATATGGAGCAGGCGAATTTGCAGGGGTGTGACGGGTGCAGTGGCACCCGTCACGATTTTCACTGTCTGCTAAGGAGACAGTGAAAATCTTTGTGGGGCCCTGTTAGGGGGCCCCTGCACTGCCCATGCCAGTGGAATGGGCAGTGCAGGGGCCCCCAGGGGCCCCACGACACCCGTTCCCGCCAGCCTCTTCCTGGCGGTGTAAACCGCCAGGAACAGGCTGGCGGGAAGGGGGTCGGAATCCCCATGGCGGCGATGCAAGCAGCGCCGCCATGGAGGATTCCCTGGGCCAGGGGAAAACCGGCAGGAAACCGCCGGTTCCCCTTTTCTGACCGCGGCTTTACCGCCACGGTCAGAATGGCCCGGGAAGCACCGCCAGCCTGTTGCCGGTGCTTCCTCTGCCCTCCAAACCACCAGGGTCGGAATGAGGGCCTATATGCCACTCCAGACAACACCACTACATTATATGCCACTCCGCTGAATGCAACTCCACTATACATTATTACACTCTAAATCATTCCACTGTACAATACTCCCCTCTATACCACTCCACTCTACGCTATTACCCTATACACAACTCCACTCTACGCAATTACACTGTATACCACCCCACTCTATGTTATTCCACTGTGGGACGGATTTAGATTTAATTGGACGGTTTACTAGATCACAACGGTACGGATTCACCGTCCGCCGAAATATAAATCCAATAGGAAATAAGAGGATTTATATATCTGCGGATGAGATATCCATCACTGTGTAACCTGTCTAAATCACCCCCTGTGTGCCACTCCACTGTACACTACTCCACTCTACCCCATTCCAGTTGATGGTGCGCCTGTCTACCCCACTTCATTCTACACCATTTGATTGACCCCCCCACTCCAATGTAGAGCACTCCACTGTATGCGATAACACTCTTCCCCAAGCCACTTTACACTGTTCTAGTCTACACCCCTCCATGATATGCCACTCCATTGTATGCTACCATACTATATACTACTACGCTCTACGCCTCTCCACTGTACAACAGTCCTCTCTACACCATTTCACTGTACGCTATTACACTGTACTGAACTCCACTCTATGTCAGTCCACTCCACTGTATGCCTCTTCAGTGTACACCACTTCACTGTATGTCACTCCCCTATACACTACTTCAGTATATGCTATTCCATTCTATGCCATTCCACTGTATGCCACTCCACTGTGTGTTATACCAGTGTAGACACTCCACTCTACTCCACTTCATTCTACAATATCCCATTGGTTCCCACATCAATGTATGCCACTCCATTGTATGCTATTATTCTCTACCCCATTCCAGTGCATGCCACTCCAGTTTATAGCACTTCACTGTATGCCACCTCGCAATACTCCCCTCAACACCACTCCCTCCATGCTATTGCACTATACACAACTCAACTCTACGCTATTACACTGTATGTCACCCCACTCTATGTTATTCATCTGTGGCCTGGATTTAGATTTTAGTGGACGGTTTACTTCACCACAACAGTAACGGATACACCTTCTGCTGAAATTTAAATCCAACAGGTAATAATGGGTTTTATATTTCGGCAGATGGGATATCCATCACAGTGTAACCCGCCTAAATCACACCCTGGGTGCCACTCCACTATACACTACTCCACTCTATACCACTTCAGTGGACAGTGCCCCAGTCTACCCCACTTCATTTTACACCATTGGATTGGACCTCACTCCAATGTACAGCACTCCACTGTATGCTATTACACTCTACCCCAAGCCACTGCACGTCGATACTTCTCCATTACATGCCACTCTACTGTATGCTACTCCATTATACACTATTACACTCTACGCCTCTCCATTGCACAATACTACTCTCTACACCATTCCACTCCATGCTATTGCACTGTACTGAACTCCACTCTATGCCAGTCCACTCTGCGCTATTACACTATTGGCAACTTCACTGTATGCTTCTTCAGTGTACACCACTTCACTTTATGCCACGCCACTATATACTACATTTAGTATATGCAATTCCATTCTAGTCTATGCCACCACACTGTGTACTACTCTAGTGTAGGCACTCCACTCTACCCAACTTCATTCTATGATATTCCATTGGATGCCACTTCACTTTATGCCACTCCACTATATGCTATTATACTGTATCCCATTCCAGTGTATTCCACTCCAGTCTACACCACTTAATTGTACACCACTGCATTGTATGCTACTCCTCTATACTCTATTCCAGTCCACGTCACTCTACTGTACACCACTCTAGGCTATTCCATTGTATGCCACACCATAATACACTATTATGATGTATGCAACTTCAATCTTTGCCTCTCTATTGCATGGTATTCCATTCTATCCCACTCCACTGTACGCCAGTCCACTGAATGCTATTACACTCTATCCCACCCCATAATACACCAACCATTCTAAACTGCTTCCCTGTACACCACTCCACTCTATGCTACTACACTATACACTACTACACTTTATGCCACTCCACGGTATTGCACTCCAGTCTATGATACTCCACTCTATGCTGTTCCACTTCGTGCCACTCCACTCTATGCTACTCCAATCTATGCCAATCCACATCACTTTATTCTGCACTTTTTGATTGGACCCCACTCCAATGTACGCCAGTCAACTGTATGCTTTTACAATGTACCCCATTAGACTTTATCCCACTCCAGTTTATACCACTTCATTATATGTGACTCCACTGTAAGCTACTCCATTATACACTATCACACCCTACGCCACTCCACTGCACAACACTCAGCTTTACACCACTCCACTCTATGCACTTATGCTGTACACAACTCCAATCTATGCTGATCCACTCAACGCTCTTACACTGTATGCATTTTCACTCTAGGCCTCATCTGTGCACGCACCTCACTGTATGCCACTCCTCTATGTTATTTCAGTATATGATAAATGTTAGAAATTGGGTCTCTAGTTGGCAGAGGTATGCACTCTGTCCAAGGAGGGACCACAATCCTAGTCAGGGTAAGTCACAACACAACCTTGATTATCCTGTGCTCACTGTTCAGTAGCATGGCATAAAGCAGGCAGACTTAACTTAGAAGGCAATGTGTAAAGTATTTGTGCAATAACTCAGAATAATACAGTGTAAACACCACAAAAACAGTCTGTAACATTTAGAAAAATAGATTGTGATTTTATAAATATAACAAGAGCAAAATTACAATACTCCAGTAGATAGATACTGAGGTATGCAATTTTAAAGATGTAGGCGAAAGTAACATAGAAGTGAAAAGCACCAACTCTAGTTATCTGGTCACACTGGACTTGGACAAAGTCGCAAGTTCAGGCTGATTGCGATGGGGCACGGGCCGGCTGCAGGGACCCACTCAGGCCAGCTGAACACAGTATCTTGAATCCTGGTGCGCGGAGTTGCTTAGTGAGGCTTTGTGTTATCCGGCATCAGTTTCAAGAAGCTGTGCAGCAAAGCTTTGGGGGGGGGGGGGTGGGCTGTTGTCTCTTTAAATCAATCTTGGGGAGCTGTGCAGCAAGGTTTTTCAGGGTTTTCCATTGCTGTGTGTTGGTACCAAAGGGCTGGCAGCTGCGTCGCGAGGCTTTGCAGGGCTTCGCGCTGCTTGGCATTGAGTCCAGTGAGGTTGGAAGCTGTGCAGCAAGGCTATGCAGGGCTTTACATTGCTTTACTACAGTTCAGATGAACACCACAGAAGTAACAGCAACTTAGGCCCACTTCCAAGGCAGGGCAGACTCACAGCTTGTAGAGTTCAGGTGTTGATGGTTTAAGTCTTTGACGTCTCTGAGACTTGGAAACAGGAAGCAAGCTAAGAAGCCGTAGGAGATCACTTGTGGTGGGAAGGCAGATTCCTTCCAGCAGAGTCAGGGAATAGGAGGCATCAGGGCAACAAGCAATAGAGCAGTTCTTCCAGAAATGCACTCCAGTGAGTCCTTTGAGCAGCACAGCAGTCCTTCTGACAAAGTCCACTTGGGAGTCCAGAAGTGACTCATTTTAGGGAGTCACAGACCCAGAACTCATACCCAAATGTGTCTTTGCAGTGGGGGACACTTCAAAGAGTGTTTTTTAAGTGCACCAGTTCCCCTTTCAGCACTATCCTGTCTGTCAGAAGATCTATGGGTGGTTATCAATCCTTTGGGAGGTGTCAGTTTACTACCCTTTGAAGTGTGAGTGAGAACCCCTCCACCTTTTCTGCCCAGAAAGACCCATCAGTATGCAGATGAATGAAGGTGCAGCTGGGTATCCTGTGCTTATGACTGTCTAGAGGGAATGCACAAGTGGATTTGTGACCCAGCACAGACCAGACATGGGTTGGAGACAGGCTGTAAGGCACAGAGAGAAGTAAGAGCAGAGAAATGCCTACTTTCTAAAAACTGCATTTTTTAAATAGTAATGCTAGATCCAACTTTACGAGTAATCAGGATTTGTCACTACTATTTCAGATACAAAATTACCACTTAAAACTAGGTAAGGGAATTTCCAATGCTCACCTATGAGAGGAGCAGGCTTCACAATAGTGAACAATGACTTTGGGAGTTTTTCACTACCAGGACATAGAAAACTTAGGGGGTCATTACAACCCTGGCGGACAGTGTTAAAGTGGCGGTAAGACCGCCAACAGGCTGGCGGTAAAAGAATTGGAATTATGACCGTGGCAGAAACCGCCAACAAAGACAGCCACTTTAACACTCCGACCGCCACGGCGGTACAAACAAACAGCGCGACGGTCACCGCCAACAGACAGGCGGGATACAAGTACCGCCCTCCTTATCACAACCTTTCCAGGGGCGGATTCACCGCAGACAAGAACACGGCGGAAACAGGTCTTCGAAGGGAAAACGCTCATCTCTACACACCCCACGAGGAACTCGGACGCCATGGAACCAGAGCTGCAGATCCTGCCAGCCCTTATCTTCTTGCTCCTCTACCAGGAGCAGGAACGCCGGCGGCGAGGACAACAGTGAGTACTGCACCTACGACACATGGGAGGGGGGAGGGAAAAAACAGTGACACACACACGCAACACGCAACACCCCCACCCTCACCCACTACAACACAAAAACCAATACAGCTTGATACATTACAGTTACACCCCCCAACCCCCACCCCAGAAGAATGCAAAGACAAAAGGAAATGAGTGTAACCATTTTAATATATTAAAATCAAGTATGCAAAAATATATATAAACACTATAAACAACAAATACACCAAACTTAGTAGTCCAGGCAGTGTTCCAATGAAGTCCGTGGAACACTGGGCCCACACGGTATGGGTGAGGCCCACACAAGATACCCGACCATAACAGAGAGAACACTGCAGGGGCATCAGAGAGCAAGAAAACAGACACCTCAGGGGGAGGGAAAGGGGGGGCACTTCAGCCGGTTAAGTGCACGATGCCAAATCCACGAGAGGGCCTCATGCCCACTGTTCCACCCTGGGGAGTGCAAAGCCACAGTCTCTCAAATCTATACAGTGGGTGGGTTGCCCACTGTTCCATCCTGGGGAGTGCAAAGCCACAGTCTCTCAAGTCTATACAGTGGGTGGGTTGCCCACTGTTCCATCCTGGGGAGTGCAAAGCCACAGTCTCTCAAGTCTATACAGTGGGTGGGTTGCCCACTGTTCCATCCTGGGGAGTGCAAAGCCACAGTCTCTCAAGTGGATAACAGTCTCCACAGGTTCTGGAGGGGACATTGTTCCCAGAGTGCTACATCCTGCTAAGGACAGAGGTAGTGGATGACAGTCTCCACTGGTTCTGGAGGGGGCATTGTGCCCAGAGTGCTTCATCCTGCCAAGGACAGAGGTAGTGTATGTGAATCTCCACTGGTTCTGGAGGGGGCATTATGCCCAGAGTGCTTCATCCTGCTAAGGACAGAGGTACTGGATGTGAATCTCCTCTGGTTCTGGAGGGGGCATTGTTGCCAGAGTGCTTCATCATGCTAAGGACAGAGGTAGTGGATGTGAGTCTCCACTGCTTCTGGAGGGGGCATTGTGCCCAGAGTGCTTCATCCTGCTCGTGATCGACTCAGTTGCGTCAGTGCCCTTGGCGCTCATGGGCCAGCGGTGCTTAAGGCGGCAGTGCCCTGTTCAGTGGTGCTTGAGGTGGCGGTGCCCTGTTCAGCAGTGCTTGAGGCGGCAATACCCTGTTCAGCGATGGTTGAGGCAGCGGTGACCTGTTCAGCGGTGCTTGAGGTGGTGGTGCCCTGTTTAGAGGTGCTTGAGGCAGCAGTGCCCTGTTCAGCGGTTCTTGAGGTAGCGGTGCCCTGTTCAGCGGTGCTTGCGGCAGCGGGCTCCTTTGTGGTTCTTGAGGTAGCGGTGCCCTGTTCAGCGGTGCTTGCGGCAGCGGGCTCCTTTGCAGTGACTCAGCTGCTGGTGGTCCTCTCTAGCTCGCAGGGCTTGTGCTGGTGGTCCTCTCTGGCCCAGCGGGGCCTGTGCTGGCGGTCCTCTCTGGCCCAGCGGGGCTTGTGCTGGAGGTCCTCTCTGGCCCAGCGGGGCTTGTGCTGGCGGTCCTCTGTAGCCCAGCAGGGCTTGTGCTGGCAGTGGCCTCCTGGGCAGCAGGGCAGGTGCTGGCGGTGGCCTCTTGGGCAGCAGGGCAGGTGCTGGCGGTGGCCTCCTGGGCTGCGGTGATGATGGCGGAGGCCTCCTGGGCAGCGGGGATGATGGCAGTGTTCTCCGCCGTGCTGCTCTTCCCAGACTTGCCGGGTTTCTTGTGGCCCTTCCCCACCTTGGAAGGTGTCGCAGCTAACTCCACACTCCCACGGAACCCCTGAGAGCAGGTTTGGTGGCTTGAGTCTTCCCCCTCTCCCGCAGGGCACTAGCCAACTTTTGATGTTTGACAGGTGGGAGACTGTCCGTGCTGTGGCTCCGTGCCACACTGGCTGCCCTGGTGGCCGGTGCACTCCAGATTTGAGTGACTACAGGCACCACTGGTCCCGGAGATGTTGTGGCTGAGGTGCTAGGTTGGGACCTGGAGAGTCAGGCCCTAGGAGGCGAACGAGTTGGGGGAGCTGTGGGAAAGAGGTCAAGGTTGGACAGGAAAAGTTTTTGGGAGACACTGGGACGGGTAGCTGGGGGTGGTTTGGGAGTGGAGGAAGAGGTTGTGGTTGTAGGAGGTGCTCGTTTGGTAACTTTGGGTGAAGGTGCATGCGCTGGAGGCTGTCGTGAGGTGAATGGCTGTTGGGTGGGTGTGTGCCTGCATTTCTGTATCTTTGGAGGTGGGGTCACAGACGCACTGGGAGAGGACACAGGGGACGTGTGAATGGTAGTGGGGGTGTGGTGGTGTGTGTGCTGGTGATGGCAGTAGTGGCTGTAGATGTAGTGCATGCAGGTGTGAGTGGAGATGAGACTGGGATGGAGGAGGGAGACATAGAGGAGGGGAACACAGTGGAGGCAGGGGATGCTGGTGTGTTTGCATGTGTGTGATGCTTGCGTGAGTGCCTGTGGGATGTGTGGTGCTTATGTTTGCCAGAGCTTCCCTTGTGTGTTGAGGTGTGTGCATGCTGGTCTGATGGTGTGCTTGGGATAGGCTGGGGTACAGGGGATTAGGTCTAGGTGGAGGAAGTTGGAGGGGGGAGGCTAGAGATGGGGACAATGGCTGCCATCAGTGCTGAGGCCAGAGTCTGAAAAGCTCCTCACTGAAGGGCCGCCTGACCAGAATGAATGCCCTCCAGGAATGCATTTGTTTGTTGCAACTGCCTTTGCTACACCCTTGGATGGCATTCAAAATGGTAGACTGCCCAACAGTGAGGGACCAGAGGAGGTCAATGGCCTCCTCACTGAGGGCAGCAGGGGTGACTGGGGCAGGGCCTGAGGTGCCTGGGGCGAAGGTGATGCCCACCCTCCTGGGTGAGCGGGCACGGGGCAAAGGCTGAGGGGCTGCTGGGAGGGCAGTAATGGTAGTAATGGTAGGGGGGGTGGCGGCTGTACCTGTAGATGTTGCCGCCACCACAAGGAAGCTCCCATCAGAGGACGAGTCTGTGTCACTGGTCTCAGCTCCTGTCCCCGCCGTGGAGCTCCCCTTGCCCACCATCCCACTGGTGAACTCCGAGTCTGTAGTGTCACCCTCCAGGGCCATGTGGGATGCAGCTCCCTCCTGCTCCGGTGCCACTGTCCTCCGCCTGATGATGCTAATGCACACAAGAACAGGGAGACCACAAAAAGGGGGGAGCAACAGAAGAAAGACATGTTGAGTGCATGCAATACCGCTACCGTTGGCGGACACGACGGACACAGAAGCCCCCTGCACTACGTCACTACTCTTGGGCTCCACTGTTCAATCCCTGGGACATGGCCTACAAGGCTATGGAGGACATCTGCACACATGGATGACACAGGGGCATGACTAGGTGTACTTGGCACTCTACAGAGTTGGGGTGGGGAGGGGTGCCACATGGCCTGCCTTACGGTTGGACCTTGCCTACTAAACTCGCACTGGCCTAGGGAAACCCACAGCCCACCTCCCCCACCCAGACACCTCCACTGCACGCAAAATCAGCAGGAGGAGAGTGTACTCACTCCGTTGTGGCTGCTGTGATGCCCTCAAGTGCCCATCCAACTCCAGATACGCCACCGCCAGGATCCAGAACATCAGGGGGGTCATGGTGCGACGGGCACCCCTCCCACGTTGGGAGGCCATCCCCAGCTGAGCCTCCGCCGTCTTCTTGCTCCAGCGGCGAATGTTCTCCCATCTTTTCCGGCAGTGGGTGCTCCGTCTGTGGTAGACCCCCAGGGTCCGGGCATCCTTGGCGATGGCACGCCAAATATCTTTTTTCTGGTGGGCACTGACCTCCATGAATTGTACAGGGGGAAGAGAAATGTATTACCAACTGCACCATCACAGTCATTGGCCCCCATCCTTACCCTTGCCAAGTGGCACATGCATTCATTGTCGTTTCATGCACGCCTCATTCTCCCCCCCCATCTTTCATCCACCCCACTCCACACAGGCATAGCCCATACAGCATGCTCCCAGTGTACTTACCTGTTTGTCTGGAGGACCGTAGAGTAGCATGTACTGGGGGAGGACCCCATCCACAAGTTTCTCCAACTCATCCGATGTGAAGGCAGGGGCCCTTTCCCCGGACACTCGAACCGTTGTCTCTTCCAGACCGAGGTCACAGCAGCACTTGCAGTGTAGGTCCTCTCCTGTCTAAGATCAGGTATCGAGTGATTGAACAGATAGAAAATGGTGGTCACGTCGGCGGCGGTGCATACCGTCACCACCGGCATACATCGTCATTGGCTCATGGGACCCATAGGGTCCAATGTTAACCAATGCAGCATTGCGCCGCGGTCTTCGACCGCCTACTTCGACGGTGTACAACGCCAGCACAGTTACCTCACATCCCATTGTCCCACTTTACAGGTCAGGCAGCCGCCATTTCAGGGGCCCATATGGCTTAATTTTTAACTGCGTCACACATACCTAGGCCTAGCCTCAACACACAGACAGGCCACTTTTCGGATTAGGATTTGTTTTCTGTGTAATCTGTGGGTACGTACCTCTGAGTTGGTTGACTTTTTGCTCGCTGTTGTCCTTCATAGGCACCGTCCGCTGGGACATGTGAGGAGATGGCGGCATCCTCTAGTGTACAGACCGCTGTTGGACCTATCGACAATGGAGGAAAGACATGTGATCATCACCTACAGGCTTGACTGTGCCACAATCCATGAACTGTGTACCCAGCTGGAGCCAGACCTGATGTCAGCTATCTGCCATCCCAAAGGAATCCCCCCTCAAGTGCAGGTGCTGTCAGTACTCCATTTCCTGGAAAAGTAGGTTATTTCAAACAACAGTGGCCATAGCATCAGGGATGTACCAGCCTTTGTTTTCCAACGTGTTGTCCAGAGTGTTGTCTGCCCTGCTGAAACACATGCGGAGCTACATCGTTTTCCCTCAGGTGGAGGATTTGCCCACAGTGAAAGGTGACTTCTACGCCATGGGACATATCCCCAACATCATAGGTGCCATTGATGGGACACATGTGGCTTTGGTCCCCCCCGCAGGATTGAACAGGTGTACAGAAACCGGAAGAGTTATCATTCCATGAATGTACAGCTCTCATGTGAATGCCAATTTTCCTGGCTCAGTGCATGACGCCTACATCCTGCGGAATAGCAGCATCCCTTATGTGATGGGTCAACTCCAGAGGCACTGTGTGTGGCTATTAGGTGAGCACCTGGAAGCAAGACAGTGGGAATGGTTATCTGGGTCTGGGGATATCCCTACAGGTTAGTGTGTGTCTAACAGTTGTCCCTCGTCATTTGCAGGTGACTCTGGTTACCCCAACCTGTCATGGCTACTGTCCCCAGTGCGGAATCCCAGGACAAGGGCAGAGGAACGCTACAATGAGGCCCATGGGTGAACTCGGCGGATTATAGAACGGACCTTTGGCCTCCTGAAGGCCAGGTTCAGGTGCCTCCATATGACAGGTGGATCCCTATTCTACTCACCAAAGAAGGTGTGCCAGATCATTGTGGCCTGCTGTATGCTTCACAACTTGGCTTTGCGACGACAGGTGCCTTTTCTGCAGAAGGATGGTCCAGATGGCGGTGTTGTTGCAGCTGTGGAGCCTGTGGACAGTGAAGACGAGGAAGCAGAAGAAGAGGACATGGACAACAGGAACTCAGTGATACAGCAATATTTCCAGTGAGACACAGGTAAGAGTACAGACCTGCCTACTACATGTACTTTAACACTACTACCTGTCTACTGTCTGTCGTTTTCACCCACTGTATGGTCACTGAGTTGTCACTTTCCCTTACAATTTCACAGATATGGGTCCCACTGTGTGACATCTGCTTTGTTTCCTCAAGGACTAGAGCTGTGTGACATAGGTATGTTGAGATTACAATTGAAAGAGCATTTTGTCACTGTAATTGCTAATACACCATTTCAAAATCAGAGACTGACTCCAGATTGTTTTGTGGTTCAAGGGTGTTTATTGTAGTGCTCAATATTGGAGGTGGTTGTGAAATGGTGAGGGGTGATGGTGGAGGAATGTCCATTACAGAGTCCAGTATATTAGTCTCACAGGTGCATTGCCCAAATGGGCATAGGAAGTGTGCTAAGACAGGAGTCATTTCAATGGGGGTTGGGAGTAAAAAAAAAAATGGCGCAAATCGGGTTGAGGCCAATTTTTGCCTCAGACCTGACTTGCCCCATTTTTTGACGCCCAAGCTCCATTTTCCCCTATGCCGGCGCTGCCAGGTGTGGGTCATTTTTTTTTACGCACACCAGTCAGCTGCGCCGGCTAACGTCATTCCATAAATAAGGCGCCCGCATGGCGCTTTGGAATGGTGTTAGCCGGCGTTAAAATTTTTGACGCACAACTGCGTTGGCGCAGTTGTGCGTCAAAAAGTATAAATATGGCCCCAAGTACCTTGCTGTGTGAAGGCTGCCAATAACTGCAGAGTGCCTAATTTGAAACAAGTCAGATAAAATCTACATTTGTCATTTACTATCCACAAAAATATGATTTTATCACTCCTTTAGGTTTTACTCTCAGGTTGACTATTGGTAAACCTAACATGATTTCTGCGTTGGTAAAAGAGAGATTTTACCAAGCTATTTGAATTATTGTCAATTTCATTTGGCGAATGAAACAAATTGAAGATACCAGGGTCAGTGAAGACTAGTTTAACATAAATGAACCAGAAGATAGAATCAACATGATCTTTCCTGGTTCAATCTTCAAAAACCATTTTGGAAATGTAGGTGTGTGGAGTGTTCCAGATCGTAAGCCAAAGGCGCAGTAGTGCAACCTTCAATATATCCTCCAAAAAAGGTAGCCCAAGTTCATGTTAGACAATGAATCTGGCAGTGCTTTTGGGGATGCTAACAGTCTGCACAGGAATTTGTTTTCTTTAATTTGCAGGCTCCCCAGAGTAGTATAAACCCACACACCAGCCCCGTATGTACCCAGTGAAAGGCATTTGCTCTTATACAGTTAAATTAGATGCTTTATAGGCTCATTACCAAGTTTCCATAAAAATCTGAAGATTGTCTTAACTACCTCAGCAGATGTAGAGGCTCACTGTGTCAGAAGCTTGTCCCATCTCAAATTTCCCTCCAACATAACACCAAGATAATAAAAATTCTGCACCTTGGGGATTGAGGTTCAACCTATATTGTGTTTAAGTGAGCGTGGTTTTTTTTTGGACTGCAGCTCATGATATATGATTTCTGTAGGTTAATTTTAAGTATAAGCTCCCCCATGAATTAATTAAAGGAGTCAATTTGCATCTGCGAACCATTAGCAGTGTGGGCAAGTAAAACTGCATCATTCTCGTAGAGTAAAACAGTGATAGGGTGGCTCCCTACCATTGGTAGGTCCTTTCCTCTTGATTAAGTGCTTTAAGCTCGCAATCTTTACAGAGTGTTGATTTGCAGTTTATTTGCCACGCTTTTATTAGCTATGTTCACCAAGCACTTAGGACAGGAAGAGAAAAACATTGCTTGAATTTTTAGAGCTTACAAGTTTTTTAGTCTCCTATTTTTGGCCAGAATCCCTTCTTTTTTTGTATATTTTTAAGAAGGGTTTTTAATTTGATTGGTTATCCTGCTATAAAGCAATTAGGTTTCATGTGATATACATCTGTTCTTGTAATTTTGCCTTGTCTGTTTGATTTAGTGTATTTTTTTACCTGTTTTCAATCTTTTTATGGCTTTCAGCCGAATAAAGGTTCTTGACCTGACCTGACTACCTACTCTATTCAGTACACTCCACTCCATGCCACTCTACTCTTTGACACACCAAAGATTTTGTACTTTACTACACACTATGGTTGTCATTATGACATTGGCGGTCAGCAGGCCACCACACCGGCGATGGCAATAGTACGATCGCCAGGCAGGCGGTAATGACTGCAAAATTATGACCATGGAGGTGATCCATCCTGTAGACAGCCAATGTACTACCCCATCCGCCAGTGCGTTATGACCACTGAACACAGCTGTGGCCATCTCCAGGCAGGCAGAAGACAAGGATCTGCCCACCATATTATGACATAGCAGACCATCAGGATTTCCGGGGAATTAGCAACGCCACCAAATCCCAATCAAAAACACACCATATAAAAGGAGACACTCCTCTCCAGGGAAACAGAGGAGTCTGCGGCAGCCATGGAACCAGAACTGGAAGTCTTCCTGATGCTGTACCACACCATGGCCGTCCAGGAGCACTACCGTTGATGATGGCTCCAACGGTGAGTACAGCCCCCTAGCATACAAGGGAGGGAGGAAAGTGAGAGTGACACACACATGCCAAACACACACCAAGCACACACACCACACACCCAGAACAATCTGCAGAGTAAATAACAGCAACATCAGCCAGAAATAAAGAAAGCCAGGACACATACCTGAGGTCCAACCTCTGTATTGTGCTGGACCTGCGCCCACAACAACAGCGGCAACTAAATACAAAGTGTCATTGTCCAGTCCACTGTCAGCCATTAGCCACAGGGCAACGTCCAAGGCCCAACTTAACTCCTGACAGCCCAGTCAGTCCACTGGGCAGGGGCTTTATGGTGATGGTAGACAGGCACCTCAGGGGGCAGGGGTGGTGGATGGGGTGGGTTTGTTGGGGGTTGGTGGGGGTTCTTCTTCGTAGGGGGGTCCTTGGCCTTCGGTTTGGGAGGGGGCGGGTCCTTGTCCTTCTGGCTTGGGGGTGGAGGAGTGGCATTGAGATGGGGGGCCGGAGTGCCACCCTTCTGCACCTTAGTGCCAGGACTACACCTGAGGGAGGAACAGGAGTCGATTTGGAGCTGAAAGTGCTGGGCTGGGGGGGTGGGACTTCTCTCTTATGGGCAAAATGGGGGGGCGGGGGTTAGGGAGGGAAGAAGTCAAGTTGGGAAAGGAAAAGCTTCTTAGGACCAATGGGGCAGGATGTGGGAGGAGGTATGGGAGTAAAGGAAGAAGGAGTGGTTGGTGGAGGAGGAGGTGTGATGGGCTTGGGTGCAGGTGCATGGTCAGTGTGCGTGTGTTAGGTCGATGGCTGTTGGGTGTCTGAGTGGAAGCGTTTGTGTGTCTTTGGAGGGGGACAGACAGGGTGTGGAAGGACAAACAGTATGTGTGGATGAATGTTGTGGTAGTGTCTGTAAGTGAGGTGGGTAAGCTGCATGAGGTGGTGACTGTGCATGTTGTGTGTGCGGTGCATGTCTGCGGATCTGCTGTTGTGGTGACTGTGGGCAAGGTTGTGCTGGTGGCAGGAAATGGGACTGTTGATGCTGTGCATGCAGTTGTGAGTGCTGATGTGACTGTGAGGGAGGAGGAGGAGAGGGAGACAGTGGAAACAGTGGCTAATGTTGTGTGTGCATCTGTGGGTTGGCTGTGTGTGTGCTTGTGGACAGAAGTGTTGTGCCTGTGTTTGTCTGAATGAGTCCTGTTGGTTGTTTTGGGTGCATGCTTGTCACAATGTGTGCATGGGATGGGTTGGGGGAGAGGAGACAGGAACTTAGAAGAGGTAGTTGGAGGAGGGATGGAAGAAACAGGGACTGTGGCTGCTGTCAGAGACGGGGCCAGAGCCTGAAACAATCTCTGTAGGGCCGTCAAGCCACTGTGAATGCCCTATAGGTAAGCATTGCATTGCATTGCTGCATCTGGGATGCCAGCCCCTTGATGGTATTCACTGTGGATTACTGCCCTACAGAGATGAATCTCAGGTGGCCAATAGCCTCCTCCCTGAGGGCAGCAGAGCTGACTGGGACAGGGCCTGAGGTGCCTAGGGCAAAGGAGACGCCCACCCTCCTGGGTGAGTGGGCACATGCAACTTGGTGGGGGACTACTGGGAGGGCGGTGCTGGTAAGGGAGTGGCGGAAGATTAACTTGCTGGGGTTGTCCCAGAGGGGTCCTTCACCACCAGGGAGCTTCCATCGGAGAAGGAATCAGAGTTAGTTGTATCAGCTGCAGTATCCCCCTGTGTGCTCCCCTTGCCCTCCAACTCACTGGTTCCCTCAGCATTGGTGGACTCTGCCTCCTGGGTGCCATGGTAACAGCTCCCTCACTCGCTGTGCCCTGCTTTTTTGCCAGACGATGCTAATGCACACATGTACAGTATGACAAAAGGAGAGAGGGGGGAAGAAAGGGAGCACATGGTCAATCACAGCACAAACAGCACAGATGGTGTTCACATCACTATCACTCACTGGGACAAAGAATGGGCAGTATTGACCACAGTGGCATACCATTGCCTAGGCACTAGAGCAGGTAGGACCCAAACCCAGACTACCATCTGCACACCTACTGGGACCTACTAAGCCCTCTCTGCCATGGCAGGCTAGCTAAATAGCAATCCCAAAAATGCATACCACCCTACATACCTAAGCAGGACCACACAGCAATATCTAAACTGGCATATTGGGTCATCCACTGACTAGAACTCTGCACCCAAATCCCATGCAAGGCAACAAATAATGAATATCACACACACTGTTCTCACCCCCTTGTGGCTGCTGTGCTGCCCTCAAGCACGCATCCATCTCTGGGTAGGCCACTGCCAGCATGCGGGCCATTAGGGGGATCAGGCTCCGACAGGCACCCCTCCCTCATTGGGAGGCCGTCTTCAGCTGGGCCTCTGCAGTCTTTCAGCCCCGGCATCTCAGGTCCTCCCACAGTTTCATGCAGTGGGTGCTCCAAGGCTATGGACCCCCATGGTCCACATGTCCTTGGCAATGGCACCCACAAACCCTTCTTCTGATGGGCGCTGACCTGCAGAGGAAACACAGACAGAAGGACACCATGAACCATACAATCCAGCCTGTCACACATATGGCCTACATACTGCATTTGCCCCTCATCAAGCACACACATGACCCGTACCTCTGCATTCACATTGCCTGTAGCCATAGCCCCCCTAAATGACACACTGGTAGCACACACATACATCTACATGCAGCCATGTTGCATGCAACGTACCAATGATATGCTCACCTGATGGTCTGGAGGCCCATACAACTGTCCATACAGGGGTAGGACCCCATCCACGAGCCTCTCCAACTCCTCTGACATGAAGGCTGGGGCGCTTTCCCCTATTGTACGAGCCATGGCAGGTTCCAGACACAGGTCATAGCAGCACAAGCAGTGGAGACGGTGTCCAGTGGAAAGTCAGGAATCAAGTGAAGTGGTAGAAAGAAAATGGTGGTCATGGTCGAGGTGGTGAACACCGTCACCGCCGGAGTTGATCATCCTTGGTCCGTGTACTTCATAGGGCCCCATGTTAGCCAATGAGGAATTGGACCGCCTTCCACCATGATGCCTAATGCCGACGGAGTGAGGTCACTTCCATATGTCCTTGCATACAGGACAGGTGGTTGCCATTTCTTACTGCTAGTACTCATGTATTGAATTAAGATGTGCGTCATTGGTGTCGACTGTACACACCTAGACATTTTTAGTGTCCAACATACATACATGCTCTGTGTACTCTGATGTGTGTATCCATGGGTCCTGTTGTCACACCCATTTTACTTTTGGCTCACTTAGATACCAACCACTGTGGAGGAATAGGAGGAGGAGGCAAGCACCTGTGTACAGACTCCTTGTGGACTTGGCTACACTGGAGGACAGGCACATCATACTCACCTATTGTCTGGACAGAGCTCCAATCACAAGCACAGAGTGTGGCTCATAGGTGAGCTTGTGTCCCCACCCAATGTATGTCTGTGTATCCCTACGGGAGTCATGCCCCATGCCATTGTGCATGGCTACTATGTCTCTCACTTCTTCCAGGTGACTCTGGTTACCCAAACCTGTCCTGGCTGTTGGCCCCTGTTAGGAATCTGTGAATAGGGGCTGAGAATTGTTACAATGATCCTCATGGAAATACCAGGAGAATTGAGGAACACACCTTTGGTCTCCTTAAGGCCAGGTTCAAGTGCCTCCATCTGACAGGTGGATCCCTATGCTACTCCCCTGAGAAGGCCTGCCAGATTGTGGTGGTCTGCTACATGTTGCACAATTTGGCCCTCAGACGCCATGTGCCCTATTTGCAGGAGGAGGGGGTGGCAATGCACCTGTGGCAGCAGTGGACACTGAGGACAGCGAGGATGAGGAAGATGTGGACAACAGGACACATATCATTAAGCAGTATTTGCAAGGACACTTTACGTGATGTGCTGTATGGCTGTAGTATAAGGCCAGTCACTACTTTTGCATCCCAATTAACTGTCACCTAAGCCTTCCCTTATTGCAGATGTTGGTGTGGTTACAACAGTGTAATGCTGTGATGTGTACAGACTGCTGAGACACATATGTAGGATGGATTCCCACATTACATAATATTTGCACAGGATCATGCAGCTCAATACAGTTCAATCCATTGTACATTTCTTTCTGATAGAGCACTATTTGTCAAGTTCTGTCCAAGGGTGTTTATTTTTAAATTAGGTATACACTGCAAAGTGGAATAGAGTGGGGTGAGGGTTGGGAAAAGTCCAGTTTAGTGGCCCAGTCTGCTTGTAGCACAGGTCCAGTGTTGAAGGGGCCATAGGAAGAGGAGCAAATGACAGTTCAAAATGAACAAGGTCACACAGTGGAACACAAGGAGCACATTCTGGAGGGGCTCATTTCCTGGTGGTGGTCTTAGCAACTGTCTCTGGTGTCTGGGTCACAGGGAACACTTGTGGGGTGGTTCACCTTCTGCAGGGGGAGGGGGGCTGGTGGCCTGTGGCAGGGCATCCTGTCCACTAGCTGCCCCAGATGTGGAGGGCTGGTCAGTACACAGGCTAGTGGTCGGGCCCGCTGGTATGCTGTGTACTCCCACATGATGTTCGCCATGTCACCGATCACCCCTGCAGTGGAGGCCATGGTGGTATTCAAAGCCTGCAATTCTTGCATGACCTCCTGGTGGTTTTCCCCCTGCAGCCGCTGGTTCTCCTGCGTGATGTTGAGCACCTGACCCATCCTGTCCTAGGGTTGTTGGTATTCCACCAGGACATTTGTGAGTGTCTCCTGGGCAGTTGGTTACTTTGGTGCACAGTTGTCCTCCGACTGTCCCTGGCCCCCTGTGCCTGTGTCCCCTGAACGGTTTGCCCACTCCCTCTGACACCAGGAGCCTCATTGTCTTGGCTGTGTGGTGTGGACTTGGGTCCCTGTACAGGTGGGCACTCTACTGATTTATCCTGGGGGCAGAGTTTTGCGGGTGTTGAATGGCTGCTGTGGTGTTTGTGTCTCGGGGGGGCTGTGGTGGACTGGCTGTGGGATGGGCTAGCCAACTGACTAGAGGTCCCAGGTAGGCCAGGGAGTTCATCCAGATCGTGACCTACAGAGCTGCTGTCATCACTGATGGCATTTTCTAGTGGCGGACTGGGTAGCCGTGGCACCTCCTCGCCACTGACATTGGCTGTGGTACCTATGGGGATGTAAGTGATGTGGTAGGGTAATTGTCTATGACATATTCTGCATTTCTAGCTGTCCCAATGATATTGGTGTTGTCCTCCCACCTTTGATAGTATACGTGATGTATTGTGGGATTGGTAGTTCTCCATGAGGTGCATGCATTAATGGTGGGTGTGCATGCAGAGCTGGAAGGGGTGTGCTTGCTGTGGGTATGGCATGCAGGGGTTGACATTTAGGTATGGTAATTGGGAAGTGCACTGTGTGGGATGGAGTGGGGTGAAGGGAGTCAGGGTAAGGGTAAGGGGGTGACATGACATGCAGGTATAGGGGGGTGGTAGGTTGTCAATAGTGACTTACCAGTATCCAGTCCTCCGGCTGGGAAACATCCTGAACAACTAGGTCTAAACCACTACTTGCATGAACCACTACTGCTAAACAACTACAAAGTCTCTACAACTAAGTACTGAACAACTACTGTCTAAACAACAATTGTGCCTGAATAACAATTGCCTGAACAACTAATTTTAAGGTAAGGTTTTCTTTTTGGTTTTTATGGTTTATTAGTTGTTTAGAATATATATATATATATATATATATATGTTAGTTACATTAATCTATGAAACTCCATTCTGCAACACGCTACTACACTGTATGCCACTCTCTGACACTTTACTCCTGTCTATACCCCTTCACTCCACTGTACAACACAGCACTATACTTTTTTAATGCTGTACAACACTCTACTCCACTGTGCCCTATGATCCTCTAGGTTCTCTAAACAACACTATATGCAACAATTTGTATGCCAGTGCACCCCACTTTACCTCACTCCTCTCCCACATAGCACTCCACTGTCCTCCTCTACTCCACTGTATGTGAATCCACTGTGTGCCTGTCAATGCCATTGTCCTCTATAACACTTTATGCCAATCCACTCTATCACACTCTACAACACAGTAATGTACTGTATTCAACTGTACTCTACAAAAATCAAGTAGACAGTTTGCCACTCTTCTTTACTGTAGTATGCATCACTTTCCAATACTGTACGACATTCCACTACACTCTACTGTACAAAACGGTACTCCAATTTATGATGCTTTACTCAACTGTATACTATGCCACTCTACTCGACTGCATTCCACACCACTATAGTCCACAACATGCCACTCCACTTTATGATAATTTACTCCACTCAAGACTATCCCACTAAAGTGTACTCTACTACACCATAATCCACTTTACAACACTTTATTCCATTCTATGCCACTGTACTATACCCCACTCTATACCACTTCATTGTCTGATACTCTCCTCCACTGCATGCAACTCCACTCTACAACATTGTACTACAGTCAATGCCACTCTACTATACACTACTGCACTCTACTCTATTCCACTCAATTCCAATCTACAAAGCTCCAGTCTATGATAACAGACTTTACAACTCTTTCTTTCTCTGTACTGTATGACATTTCACATAACAACTCTCCTCTTGTGACACTCAACTCTATGATTGCAACAAACTTTTATTAAAAACAAAAAAAAATGAAATTCAACATAAAAAAACAAAGTTTAAAGCTTAGTTATAGTTAGGGCAATACGAACCATATTTAAACTGTGCAAACTTAAAAACATTTAAAATTATAGTTATAACTTTTAGTTACAATTTATAAATATTATAAGTAGCAGACCTCATTGGACATTCTTTTCAGCTTGCTAATCAAATAATACTAGCTATAACTAGTATATAATTTATAATTATAACTTCAGTTTATAATTTGCGCAACATCTTCAAATTCATATGTTGCGCACCTCCAAACGCTTGTCACCTCATTCACCATATCATTAACTACAACTCATGCCTTTTCCTTGCACTACTTATACAATTGTATAGAACATCACTTATAGCATGTGAAATCATAGCTTTCAAAACAACACTCATAACTTCTCAAGCTATTTGTCGCAACACAGTGCATGGTGGAATGGTGAGTTATAGTTAGTGTTGTCTGGTTAGTGACCTGAAAAGACTGTGTAACAAATTCCACCACTTATTAAAATTTGTATGTGGTGGATGAATTGCAAATGAAGGTTCTAACTTTTACTTTAGTATTTTTAAAGTTTATGTAGTTTAAACTTGGATTGTATAGGGAAATATGTTTTCCTAACTAAAACTAAGCTTTAACCTTTGCTTCTTCATTGAATGTGTGTATATTTATATAAATACACAGTAGAAGGCATCTAACCAAAATGTGTCAACCGCGTTAATTTTTATTTTTTGTATTTTTGCATTTGTTTGATGGATTGTTGGAGGTTTACAATAGAGCACATAGGCCCTCATTACGACATTGGCGGGTGGCTGAATCCGCCCGCAAAGATCGGACCGCCGGGTGGCCGCCATTGCAGCCACACCCCGCCGCGGCCATTTGGAGATCCCCGCCGGGCTGGCGGGCGGACCCCAGGGGCCCTACAACTTCCCGTACCGCCAGCCTTTTTCTGGGGGTTCAAACCGCCAGGAAAAGGCTGACAGTAGGGGGACTCGTAATCCCCTGGGAAGCGCTGCAAGCAGCGCTGTCCTGGCGGATTACAACCGCCGGGGCCATTGTGGCAGGGAACCGCCGGCCCCGGAGGTGCAACTGCGGCGCTTCCGCCGCGGTCGTAATGCCCTGGGAAGCACCGCCAGCCTGTTGGCGGTGCTTCCTCCAGAACAGCCCTGGCAGTCTTGGACCGCCAGGGTTGTAATGAGGGCCATAGTAATTTTGCACCACTACTTGCTGTTGTTTTGTCCATATTTTGTGCCGCTGTGAGAGGGTATAACAAAGGTTACAAAGACAATATAGTTAGGTTCAGAATTTACTCACACAAAACATTGGAAATTAGCAGTTATAGTTAAGAGTTATTTCAAGTAACTTTAACTCGCACCCTAAGGTAACCACAGCTCGCGCCCCTTGGTAATAAGCACATACACGGCATGCTGTGGCAATCACAGCATTAGCTATCCAAGGGCCAGATGTACCAAAGGGTTTTATCCATTCTGTGTCTATGGGAAAATGTGTTAGTACATATGGGCCCAAGTGCTTGAAAATGCTGTGAGGTGAAGAATGGTGTAGTAAACTTTTTAAAAAAGAGAACTCGCAGAGGCAGGGCAAACAGTATCTAACAAATTTGCATAAAAATGGAGCACTTTAAAAGTTAAAAAAAGATGAGTTAACATGCCTGCAGCTCCGCACACTATAGGTTTAGCATAGTGCCTTTCTCAGAACCTTGCTTTTAACAGTTCCAAGGAGCGCTGGCCAAAGAGTTCAGGAGAATGCCAAAAAACTTCCAGGTCAGTCGCTATCAAGTTTGCCTTGATTAATCTTAGCCAAAGAATCTTCCTTGAAGCTTTTGACCTGCCAAGAACAGCAGCAAGTCCTTACCTAAGTGGCTTCAGCGCATCCGACTTCAGGTACTCAGCCAGTAAATGAATGGGTACAATTTGGCCATCCGGCCTAAAGGCCTTAGTCCAAGATCAAATTGTGCAGGTAGCAAGAGGCAACTCTGGGGGAGTGCTAATAACAATGGCACAAATTTGTTTTTCTTGCAACCCAGTTTTGTCTATTCTGAATGAGCTCATTTGCTTCCATACAACACTGCAGTTAGATCCTGCACCCTATATATTTGGAGGGGGGATTAAAAGAGTAAGAGTTGGCTGTTTTCACAAATCTAAGTAAGATCCCAGCCCAGTCTATAAGTGTAGCAACACTGTTCTGCATCTGGGCCTCCCATCAATTGGAGTCTGATATCCTGTTCCAAGATAGCTAAAGTCCTTTACTTTATCAAAGGAGACACCTTGCAGCAATAATCTCCCTCTGTATGTTTTATGTGCGTTAAAGACCATATATTTGGTCTTGGTTGTATGCATCTCAAGGCCACACTAGTCACAAAAGAAAGACCATCATTTACAACAAAATTAACAACCCTTCAGTGGTCTTTGACATCAAGAGGGTGTCATCAGCAAACAATAAGGCAGAGACCTTGAATCCTTCTAATGTAGGGGAATCATTCTGGCAATCAGTTAGCGAATCCATATAACCATTATTAAGGATTGGGAAGAGGGTGGGGGCCAGGACACAACCCTGGCAAACCCCTCTTTCTTCAGGGTTTTACCAATCAATCCCCACTAGGGCCCATCTAACTTGGACATAAGTGCCCTCATGCAGTCTAATTACAATTTCTAAAAGTTCATAGGCATACCCTGCTCCCTCAGTATTCCCCACTATTTATAACTCAGAACCAAGTCAAAGGGAGGGTGGAGGTCAACAAATTCGACAAGTTGCCACCACTGATTTCCCTCATCTTCCACTCCGTTACCAAAAATCTAAAGGTTTATTTGATAGTGCACATGTTATCTTGGGAGCCAGCTTGAAAGTGGGTTATCAGTTGCCGGTCGACTCACCATCCATTGAGTTCATCAAGGATTTGACCGCAAACATTTTTTGAATCAAGTCTATCAGACTAATGGGGGCGATAGTTATGCAGCATTTCCCTGGATTCCTTTTTATATATGGAAACAATCTCCATGCCTTTCCAGGTTTGAGGTGTAGGAGCACCTGCAAGAAAGGCGTTCAAAATTGTATTGATATATGGGACCCAGATATCCAGATTTGATTGGAGGAGATACACAGGATTCTTATCTAGGCCACTAGCCTCCCCCTTCTTTTGTCCGGTCACAGCCCTCTCATGATCTATAAAAAAAAAGAAAAAGAGTTGTTCAGGGTGGCAATTGCTACACTCTACCAGGGGCTGGGGAGATAGCTTTGTCTACACATGGCTCACAGGTTAAAGGGGCACTTTTTATGTACAGAAAATGATTCTCCCAAATTTCTGGATGCATTGCAGCATGGGAAGAGAAATGTTTGACAATGTGCCAAAATTTAGTAAACTCTTAACTAATTGCCACATTTAGAAGGTCTGCCCATAATTCGTCATTCCAGTTTGCTTGAGCTGTCCTGAGTGCAGTTTCATATTGTGCTGTGGCTGATGGGATTGTATTCCTATTCCCTTCTTTGATAGTATTCAGCAGGGAACGCTTTGCTTCTCTGCATGCAGAATTTAACCAAGAATTGCTTTTAGCTGATTTCTTTGCATGTTTGAAAAACAATTGTTGTGTCTAGCTAAAAGAAGTTCACAATTATCTAGCTTGTTAACTACTGGTTTTAATGCAGAAAATAAGATATCATACATTTTTACAAAGGCATCTTCGGAGATGGCCATAGTTTCCACTTTATGGCCCTCCTAGAGTTAGAGATTTCAACCACAGCACAACCTGGGGCATTTCTTCGCACCTCTATCTATGCTACGCTATGCCCCAAGTCCAAAACAAGAGGGAAATGGTTCCTTTCAAATTAATGTGGGATTACCATATTAATCAAAATCTCACTTTCTCTAATGTCTCTAATGTCTAGGAGAATATAATGAAGTCTGCTCCTGTTATTCACTCTCTACTTCTAGATCCCAAACGTTTTTTAGATGGCTATTTCAAAATCAATTTAGGCAATTGTTTCATTGCCAGATAAACCAACATTGTCTTAAAGTGAGTGTTAGTATGACTGAATATGATAACACGGTTGATTTTGCCCACCTGGTATCCTTTTCCAAGAACTTGCCTCTAACTGGATTCTTTGCAGTGTCAATGTGGAATGCCTGGGTAGTAGTTGCCAAATGTCCACCTATAATGGTAGAGTTAATTTTAGGGTTATAGATTTTATTTTTGTCTAGAAGCACATATGTAGTGAAATTAGAGATTACAGGTTAATGCCCTCTCCTTCTAGTGACCACAGTCTGATCTAAATTGTTCTTGATGTATACCAAAGTAATAAGTCTGACCCTGAAAATATTTGTTGCAATGAAATTGTAGTAGACAGGGAAAGTGGAATAAGATTGGAACTATTAGATCTGAACTCTGTCCTTCAGTAGAGCATTGGCTCAATTAATGATATCTTTATGTGAGAGGCCCAAGCCGATTCTGTAGCTGTAACATCTGCTTATTGGTACATTGCAGGAACCATTTCCAAAATATCTTTGGTACTTTTGTGGCCCTATAACAATAATAAAATAAACACTGGCAATGCCAATAGGTCTGGCTTTAAAGGACTGGTGCATGTAAATGTGAAGCATTACAAGTAAATATCATGGGAATTTATGTGTATTTGTGTGGAAGCATGGAACTGTAGAATAATATTGGTGTAGGGTAGAAGGTCAAGTGCCAGTTGCACTATCAAGCCAAGTCTGAAAATCCATGTAGGTTAATAATTGTTCTCCACCCATCTGTGCTGCTGCCAGAACAAAAACAACTTACTTTATTTAGTTATCTAATACACCCCAATAGCATTACCAGAGCTGGCTTTAGGGCAGTGTGACTACTGTGGCCATACTCGGAGCTGACCTGGAGGGGAGGACTGACCTCAGGCAGTGGAGCTGTGTTTAGCAATAACAAAGCACCTGCTGTAGTGTTCCATGGCCGCCCAGCTTTCAGACAGCAAGAAAAATGCAATGATAACTCTTGTGACTAATGTTCCTGCTAGAGAGAGAGATCAGAGTTTTGTCAAGTGGCAGTTTTGACTCTCCAAAAAATCGAACAGAGGGTTAATATACCTAATAGCAGATCTGTAATTTATATGTATAGTTGAGTGGAGGTCATGGGGGCACCAACAAGATTGTTGCATCAGATGCTACCAGTGATAAAGTCAGCTCTGAGCATTACAAAGTCATGCATGTGCCCCTGAAAGTTCAAACCCAGGCAGCTGGATAAATAAACAACATGATCACAGCCATGTGGAGGGCAAACACTTCTTTTGTGGAAGAACACAACATCTGCCCAATCAAAACATGTGATCGTGTCTCCCAACATATGGATGAAGTCAAAGTCCCACTCTAGTAATGCTCACATAACTGCCTGGGAACAGCTGTGCTTTCAAGCCCTACCAAAATGAGAAATTACTTGAGAAATAGACGGCCAATCATAATTTGCACTTACCCTTGAATAGACATCCACTGTGGTAAAAAAGCAACACCTAAGCCCTAAATCAGTCTGTTAATGGTAATTCATTTCTGGTAAATGCACACTGCAAGCTAGTTTGCTTGCAGATCTTAATGCACATTTAACATTGAATTATAAACATATGGAGCAGTACAATTATATACCAGAACTGCCGGGAGCCTGAGAGGCTTTCTCATCAGATTAATGTCAAATTATCAAGTTTTTTATTCTGACCTGCAACATGTGGAATCCAGACAATCAACCACCAATATGTCGTCATGGTAATTATTTGCATCATATTACTATTCTCAGCTCCAGATCTAAATATGTGGAAGATAACAATATTTAATCTAGTCTTACCTTTCAGATTTACCTTTAGGCTTTAGTAGTGGCCAATATTTTGGATTCATTATTTTTGTAGAGAGAAATAAAAACAGAAACCTCGATGCGGCAGAACACTGTTTCATCCCATTCACATTATATATTTGTTCATGTTTCTGAAGATTTCTTCCTTTCAATTGAGCCCCTTCCACCGAGAAATAGTCCAACAAATCAATTTATTGGGGTGAAAGTGGTCTCTGTATAAGTCAAAATGTGTACATATATGAATATTTAAAACTCGCAGGGCCTCATTTACAAGCTCTTTGTGCCACCACTGTGTCATTCTTTTGACTCAGCAGTTGTGCTATCAGTGCACTACACTGCTCCAGATTTGCAAACTGACTCATTGGGCATACTTACAACATTTCACTGCGACATTCAGCAACTTCACTGCATTAGAATTGTACCGCCTGCTGAGAGCAGGCATAAAATTGACGTAGGGCTCTTTCCAATGAGAGCCTTCTCGCATTGTAGGAGTAGCATCATTTTAACGACACTACTCCAGCAATGCGTAAGTTTAGCGTCAACAGATGCATCAGAATTCCTGTTGCATCTTTGAAAACGTGTGCCATGGAGCTCTGTATTGTATATACAGTGCATCCATGGTGTCATTAGGGGATCTTAGGGAAGAGCAAGAAATCTGACGCATCAAAGCTGATGAGTCAGATTCTTGTAAATGAGGATCTCAGTGAGATTCAAGCAGATGATCAAACAGTAGATGGTTTATTTCAAAATGTTGAATCACTCAACTTCAAATAATTGAATCAGCCTCATTGTGTTCGTATACTCTTCCGTTTTCATTGGGGTTCCCTGCTCGCCATCATTAACTGCTTGTGAAATATGAACAATCAACTACATCAAAAGGAACTTCACCAAAAATCGACGTCAGATGATGTCACTCACATGTTGGCTAGTGTTCAGCTTTTCCTTGTTCTTGATGGCAGATCTGAACCCTATCTAGCAAAATTAATCAACTAAAACGCTGCTGCTGACAATATTTTACATTTTGCAAGCAGGGCATTGATTCATTCATCTACTGTTTGATGCTTAATAAGAACAGCACGTGTTTTAAAATAAAGTGGATTGAACATATGCAATGATGTCTGGGGTAGCAGATGCTGCATTACAGATTGTATTGGACATTGCTTTAGAGAAAATATATGAAGAAGAATAATGATGAGTTACGGGCCATGAAAAAATATAACTAAAATATTGCTGTGAAAGAGACATACAACAAGAACTAAAATTAACACTGTGAGTTCTTAGCTGCAGCTGACGGCTTGTATAAAAAGACAGAACACATTGTATTAAGATGCTAAATATTGTTTTCTGACGTTTCTACCACAGGAATGCTGAGGTATACCACACAACTTAGGTTCGGAAAAGAACATTTAATATAGCACTTAATTAACTCAAAGTTGTAACTGTTGTAAATGTTTATTAAAGAAAGCAAATCAACCCATAAGGTAATGTATTTAGATGAAACACACAACGCGACACAAATTCATTAGTCATAATATCAAATAAGATACATATAAACTTCCATAATGAAAGTCTCCAAACGTAAGTCAATAAAAAGAAAAAACACTTTGACCTGCTTTTTTAATGTTCAACAAATATAAGCTAGGCCGTACTATTGAGCCTATTTATCTGGAACTCCTTTTATCTGCTTTACTGTTCAAGAGGATTCCTCAACATTAGATTAAAGGATGGTTCTGAAGTGACAATCTATGCATGTCCATTGAGATGTTTGCATAATGCAAAAAGAACTAGACAGCAGTGTTGTGCTAAACCGGAGTGTAGTTCTCACTCTGATACCAGTGCTTAATTTGAGCAGGTCGTTTCTTGTGTTCAGCACCAGCACTTCATTGTCGGCACCAGCACTTCATTGTCGGCCCCAGCACTTATGACAGTCTTACACATGGCTGCACTGTCTAACTGATGTAGAGATGAGGACAACAATAGTTGTTTGTTTATTCAATATGTATTAAAAATGACCAAAACCTGGCTGCCCAAGCCTTTCTTATTGATTTGGTGGCCTGGAAAAATCTTAGTTGTTACACTTGTAGGATTGTGATGGTTAGTCGTTATGTTGGTAATGTCATTGGCAGAACTGGTGGGGCCAATGGCTGCAGTGGCCTCCTGGCAAGGTCCCTGGCCTTTGGGGCCTCATTTATTTACATCTTGGTCATGTTACAGCGGAACCGCCGTGGTGGCAGACCTGAGAAGACTGCCAAGTCAATGGTGTTCCGCCTGCCATATTTAGATGTTACAGCCCTGCAGATGGTGTACTGGTGGCAGTTTTCTGACGGAGGGAGGGCATCACTGGACCCAATGGACATCAGACAATGGCAGTAGCTATGGAATAGAGGTATGTCACACACACACAAACACACACAGTACCTTTCCATATGTGTCCCCCTGCATCACACAAAGCACAACACCACATACACATCATTATCCATTGTCATTCCATCCCAGCACGTTCATGTGGCAAACACACATTCAACTACATCCAAGACACAACATACACACACATTTTACATTGCACCCACACAACATCCTAAACAACTACACACTCATACACACACTCATACATCACAACTACACACATCATGACAATGACCGCCACACACCAACACTTACTTGAATGTTGGACGCAGCAGCACAACATGCAATACAACATACACTACAACATCAATGCCATATACAAGTGGCACACATACTCACACAACCACATCACCTATGCCAGCTCCCTACAGCTCACCCAGCCAATCGCATCACACATACACATACACTTACTGACTCACATGCACAACATGATAGGTAAAGGTCCCCTTGCAATATGCACACATGGACACAATTTACAGACGTGATTGTGCCATCATTGTGGTGCCAGCATTCATATGGAAATGAATACTTACACCAAAATGGAAGTTGTGCATGTGTGCGATATGTGTAGTGTACCAGTGTGGCCCTATCCATGTCTGACATACTTGTGCCCCTGATAAATGCATGTGGCAGTCATTTTAAAAAATACTGTTGCATGTATATATCTGCAATGGGCCAGAACTCATTTGCAGTGATCCCCCAGTATACACAGTGGATGCGGTTTCCCTACCTTTGTGTCCAGCAAGAGAGGGATCATGTTTTCTCCTTGGCCCAGTGGCAGCACCGACAAAGGGTGTTGTCCAGCTGGAAACAGCAGTGGAATTGGGAAAATGTGAGTTTTCAACCCTTTTCTCCCTCAATCCGCCGAGTCAAAAGTGGAGGTTGGACTGCCACATTTTGCTTGGTGGTAAGGCACATCCAAATCTGCACGGTGGTAAATATGGTTGGGATACCACTGTCAGCCACAATTTCCTATGATGCCGTTGCAGTGGATGTGAATCTTTGGCAGAGTTAGCAAGACACGACCGGGTTGAAGTCTATTTGACAGCCAACATCTACATTTTTAGGGCAGATCATCAATCTGGCAGACAGGGTTTCCATTGCAAAAGTGGTGGTGAACCCATTACTGTCAACATAGGGCCCTTAGATTTTTGCAAACTAAGCACTGTCTTATACTGTCTAACAGAGGAGGTCATTTTGTCTGACAAGTGTGCATGAATGATGTTTCTAATGTCCATATGGGTGATGTAGCAGCTTTTGAACATTATGGCCCTCATTACAACCCCGGCAGTCGGTAATAAATTGGCAGTAATACCGCCAACAGGCTGGTGGTAAATACTGCCAAATCATGACCATGGCGGAAAGAGCTGAGACAGACAGCCACTTTACCACACCTACCGCCAGGTCGGAATCAACAGCCACCACGGTGGTAGTCGCCTACAGCCAGGCCGAAGCCAATGTACCACGCACTTTATTATGACAGCCCAATCGGCCACTTTTTCGGGGCGGTACCAACGACATCTAAAGCATGGCAGAAACACTGCACAGAAGGGAAATGACTCACCATTGGAGACTCAGGAAAGAACCACGCTGCCAAGGAGCCTGAACTGCAGATCTTCCCAATGCTTTTCTATGTCCTGCTCCACCACGAACACCAACGGCAGCGAAGACGACCACAGTGAGTACAGCCGCCTAGCACACAGGGGAGGGGGGAGGAATAAGAAAGTGACACACACACACACACACAACACCCCTACCCCCAACACCATACACTCAATCAGATGCAGTAAGAAACCAATTACCCCGTACCCCTCAGGAATAATGCAAGGACAACACGAATAGATGAAAGTGAATGTAATTATTTAAATACATAAAAAATACGTACATCCAATCTAAAAGCATATACATATGTACAAATCAAGGGGCACTGCCCAGTCCTCAATGTGCGTAGGCCACAGGGCCACAATACAAAGTCCAAGGCCCCACTTGTCTCCTGCAACAACACGGAGAGAACACTGCAGGGGCATCAGTTCGAAAATAGGCAGGCACCTCAGGGGATGGGGGACAGGGGACGGGGGCACCTCAGCTGGAAGATGGTACAACACCACTGGTCCTGGAGGGGGCAACATGCCCTGTGCCCTTTGTCCTGGTAAGTGCAAGGCCACAGTCTCTCAAGTGGGTGATTTGCCCACTGCTTGGTCCTGGGGAGTGCAAGGCCACAGTCTCTCAAGTGGGTGATTTGCCCACTGCTTGGTCCTGGGGAGTGCAAGGCTACCGTCTCTCAAGTGGGTGATTTGACCACTGTTTGGTCCTGGGGAGTGCAAAGCCACAGTCTCTCACATGGTTGATTTGCTCACTGCTTGGTCCTGGGGAGTGCAAAGCCACAGTCTCTCGGGTGGGTAACTTGCTCACTGGTCCTTCAGGGGGCATTGTGTCCTGTGATCTTCATCCTGATGAGGATGGAGTGAGTGGGTGTCATACCCACTGGTTCTGGAGGGGGAATTGTGTCCTGTGATCTTCATCCTGGGGAGGATGGGGTGAGTGGGTGGTTTCCCCACTGGTTCTGGAGGGGGCATCGTGCCCTGTGATCTTCATCCTGGGGAGAATGGGGTAAGTGGGTGCCATACTCACTGGTTCTGGAGGGGCACCATGCCCTGTGATCTTCATCCTAGGGAGGATGGGTTGAGTGGGTGTTTTCCCCACTGTTTCTGGAGGGGGATTTGTGCCCTGTGATCTTCATCCTGGGGAGGATGGTGTGAGTGGGTGCCATACCCACTGGTTCTGAAGGGGGCATCGTGCCCTGTAATCTTCATTCTGGGGATGATGGGGTGAGTGGGTGTTTTCCCCACTGGTTCTGGAGGGGGCAACGAGCCCCGTGATCCAGATCTTGGGGAGTGCAAGGTCACAGTCTCTCAGGTGGGTGTCATAATCATAGGATTTGCAGGGAGCAGGCCGCACAGTGGCCCATGGACACAGGGCTACAGACTGTCCGCCGGCAGTGACAGCTTCTTAGTTGTGGTGCTGCTGATGCCACCGCTGCTGGTGGTGGGAAGCTCCAGCCCATCAGTGTGAATGCCCTCCAGAAATGCATTGGTCTGTGGTATTTGGGCTGCCAGCCCTGGATGGCACTCACAATGGTTGTGGATCTCAGGAGGTCAACGACCTCACTCAGGGCAGCAGGGCTAACTTGGGCAGGGCCTGAGGTGCCTGGGGTGAAGGAGATGCCCACCCCCTTGGGTGAGTGGGCATGGACAACTCGATGAGGGGCTGTCGGGAGGGCAGTGCTGGTAGCGGGGGTGGCGGCTGTAGCTGGGGTAGGCACAGAGGTGTCCACCACCACCAGGGAGCTTCCATCAGAGAAGGTATCCATGTCCGAACTGTTCCCTCCAGTCTCTGCTGTGGTGTTCCCCTCCTCCTCCGTCCCACTGGTGCCCTCACCGTCGGTGGGCTCTGCCTCCTGGGTCCTGTGGGATGCAGCTTCCTCCCTCATCGGTGCCTCTGCTCCCCTGCCAGATGATGCTAATGCACATAAGGACAAGATGACAAAACAAAAAGGGGGGATAGACAAAGGATACACTTGGTCAATTGCACCTACACCACCGTTGGCATACGCAGCACACTCACACACAGGGAACAGCCCTAGGCACTATGCAATGCACTACCAGTAACAATGCTAGTCACCAGGGCATGGGGAGTGACACATACCACCAACTGCAGCATACCTGGGACCCACACAGCCCTGCCCAGTAGTGGATGCCTACTAGCTAGGTTGGAGGAATATCACATCCAAACCCTGGCCAACATTGTGTCACGTAGGCTCTAATTATTCTAATGAGACAACTGGATTTCGAGCAGCAGAATCGCCTGCAGTGTGGGAGACTGGGTCTGACCCACTGCAGGTGACATCTGTCGTTTCAATCCAGGTTTTGCTCCGGCTAACTAGCAGTGCCTCATCTCTACCCAAGGGCAGGAATGATTGGGCAGCCGAGCGCATGACATAACTGATTTCTCAGGGAAGCCGTGGTCACTCAGGTCTCTTTTGTTTCTCTTGGTTACATTAGTCTCATATGCACAATGAAAAACAGAGGCAGTATATGTTTCAATAGGATTTTAATGAAGTGACTGCATCTTAGATAGCAAAGCATGTGCTGCAATAACCAGGACGATACAGCAAGACTAAAATTGTGACGGGGAGAGAAGAGCATAGAAAAAAACACCACCATGTTGTCAATAGAATCAATAGACTAATTCCTTCCTAGGCTATAATAGAGCAGAGCGTGTTCAGCTCTAATTCTGACCTTCAGGTTCCCCTGGGAAGACATCATCCCCCATACCTGAGCAAAGGCCTGAAGTCTGCAAAAGCAGCTGTAGCAAAGCATTCGGCAATCAGCATACAGTCGTGGTTCTATGGCTGGAATCTCCCTCTAATGTGTAAGGGGCATGGAAGTGTTTTTATAATAAAACAGCTGATGTTCTGAGAAAATGCCCCTACGTAAGGATGTTTATTTTCTACGAATGTCAGAGACTAAACTTATTCCACATTCATTGGCAACGTATCTTGCTGCAGCCTTGGAAGAAGCACAGAGTGACCAAGAATGTCTTGTTTGAGAACACACTGCCGGCCTTGTCAGAAACAGTTAGATAGAGAGAAAATATAACAAGACCGTAAAAGTGTCTATTGTAACAATAATAAAGCAAAGCTGAATAAAATATATCTAGGTTAAAGTGCACAGCGGCAGGCCTAGTATGTTAAAATAACGTGCATGGAGCTGTAACTAAAATGGCTACACAACAATGAGACCCACTCTGCAATGTCAGGCCTCGCCTAGGGGCACCCACTGACACACATCCCCCACCCGGATACCACCCCACCATGCGTAAGTAGTAATGATGGGCACTGTACTCACCCCCTTGTGGCTGCTGTGATGCCCTCAAGCACCCATCCAGCTCCGGATAGGCCACCACCAGTATGCGGGCCATCAGGGAGGTCAGGGTTCGACGGGCACCCCTTCCTCGTTGGGAGGCCATCCCCAGCTGGGTGTCTGCCGTCCTCCGTGCCCAGCGTCTCAGGTCCTCCCACTGTTTCCAACAGTGGGTGCTCTGCCTACCGTAGACCCCCAGGGTCTGCATGTCCTTTGATGGCATGCCATATACCCTTCTTTTGATGGGCGCTGAACTGCAGAGGAAATACACAGAGGGATAGGTAGTAGTCAGACCATCCTGCCTGTTACACTCATGGCCCACAATACCCCTTCCCATCCCCATTTGCACAGACATGGCCCAGCACACAAGCTACACGCCGCCCAGGGCTTATCCACCAACCCCCCAACACAAGGCCTTCACACACACCACTCCATGCATTCATGCCCCATGCATTGTGCTTACAGTGTACTCACCTGTTGGTATGGAGGCCGATACAGCAGTCCATACTGGGGTACGACTTCATTCACTAGTCTCTCCAACACCGCCGAGGTGAAGGCAGGGGCCCTTACCCCAGTCACACGGGCCATGGTAGGTTCCAAACACAGGTCACAGCAGCACATGCAGTGTAGGTCCTCTCCTGTTGAAGGTCAAATAGCAAGTGAGTGAACAGATAGAAAATGTAAGTGACGTTCGCGGCGGTGCATACCGACACCGCCAGCGTACATCACCATTGGCCACTGAACCCCATAGGGACTAATATTATCCAATGAGGTGTTGCACGGCGGTTCCTGACCGCCTCCCGCAAAGGCGCAAAACTTCAGCGGAATTACCTCACTTCCAACTGTCCCTCCATACAGGACAGACTGTCACAATTTCAAGGGGGGCAGGCCATGGATCATAACTGATTCACAGGTCACAATTGTGCATACAGGACAAATGCCACTAATAGATTTAACATTCACATCATGCATTGAACTGTAGTGGCTAAAATGTGCAGTTTATGACCGGCTCCTCACTCTTTTGCCCCATAGATTGCAACCACTGAGGATGAATAGGTGATGGAGACACCCCCGTGTACAGACTCCTGGTAGCCTAGGCAACAATGGAGGACAGGCACATCATCCTCTCCTATGGACTTGACAGGGCCACAATCACAGAGCTGTGTGACCAAATGGAGTCTGACCTGATATCTGCTATCCGCCACCCCACTGGGATCCCTCCTCTTGTGCAAGGCTATCTGTGCTCCATTTCTTGGCAACTGGTTCTTTCCAAATGACAGCGGGCTTGGCAGCAGGAATGTCACATCCAATGTTCTCAAATGTGCTGATCAGAGTGTTGGGTGCCCTGATTAAGCACATGTGCAGCTACATTGTTTTCCCCCAGGTGGAGGATTTGGCCAGAGTGAAGGCTGACGTCTATGCAATGGGACATATCCCCAACATCATTTGGGGAAATTGATGGCACACATATTGCATTTGTCCCCCTGGCAAAATGAACATGTCTTCAGAAATCGAAACAGTTTTCACTCGATGAATGTCCAGATGGTGTGCCTGCAGACCAGTACTTCTCCCACGTCAATGCGAAGTATCCTGGGTCTGTGCATAATGCCTTTATCCTGAGAAATAGCAGCATCCCAAATGTGATGGCCCAACTACAGAGGCACAGGGTGTGGCTAATAGGTGAGCCCTGGTTCCCACCCATTGGATGTTGGTGTATGGATATGGTGTGGGCCATAAGGGATAGTGTGTGGCTAACTGTTGTCCCTCGATATTTGCAGGTGACTCTCGTTACCCCACCCTATCATGGCTACTGACCCCTGTGAGGAATCCCAGGACAAGGGCTGAGAAATGTTACAATGAGGCACATGGGCGAACAAGAAGGATAATTGAACATACCTTTGGCCTCCTGAAGGCCAGGTTTCGGTACCTCCATCTAACAGGTGGATCTCTGTGCTAGTCACCCAAGAAGGTCTGCCAGATAATCGTGGCATGCTGCATGTTGCATAACCTTGCCTTGAGACACCATGTGCCATTTCTGCAGGAGGAGGAGGCTGTAGATGGTCGTGTGGCTTCAGTGGACCCTGTAGACAGTGAAGATGAGGAGGCAGAGGATGAAGACAACAAAACTGCAGTGATTAGACAATACGTCCAATGACACACAAGTAAGACAGTGTAACTTCACAATCCATTGTCACTGGCATGCTGTGAACTCCCACTTCTATGCCCACTCACTGTACCCTTTGGCAACTCTTTTTGCAGAAGCTGGTGCCCAGCTATCGCTCCTGGTGTGTTCACAGCAGCCAACTACAGGTATTTCCCATCTAAACATTACTGTACAGTTGAATTGCAATGTTTAAACCTTGTTAAACGATTACATACTTAAATCATTTGACATACTCCATACTTTTATTTTTTCAAAGTGTGTTTATTGCAGTACTAAGAAGAGAAGGGAGAAGTGAAATGGGATTGGTTGATGATGGAGGAAAGTCCAGGGTATAGTTCCAGTCTATTTGTAGCACAGGTGCATTGTCCAAGGGGGCATACAAAGGGGAGCAATGTCAGTTCAAGGTGGACAGTGTGACAGAGTGGGACACAAGGGTGACAATCAGGAGAGTGTTATTTTCTCGTGGGGGTCTTGGCAATAGTCTCTGGCTTCAGCCTGGATCACAGGGAATGTTTGTGGGGTGGTTCTCCTTCTGCAGGGGGAGGGGTGCTGGTGGCCTGTTGGTCCTGTGGCGGGGCCTTCTGTCCACTAGCGGCAGCAGAGGTGGAGGGCAGTTCAGTAGTCTGGCTAGTGGAGGGGCCCGTTGCTGTACTACTGCCTCCCTCATAATGTTGGCCATGTCTGCCAGCACCCCTGTAATGGAGACCAGGCAAGTGTTAATGGCCTTCAAGTCCTCCCTGATCCCCTGGTACTGTCCCTGCTGCAGCTGCCTGTTCTCCTGCACGTTGTCCAGGATCTGACCCAGCGTATTCTGGGAATGTTGATATGCTCCCAGGATCTCAATGAGTGCCTCCTGGAGAGTCGGTTCCCTGGGCCTGTCCTCCCCCTGGTGCACAGCAGTCCTCCCAGCTTTCCTGTTGTCCTGTGCCTCTGTCCCCTCAACCGTGTGCCCACTGGGACTGACCCCAGGTCCCTGATTGTCTTTGGTATGAGGTGTGCCCTGGGGTCCCTGTAGTGGTGGACACACTGCTGATTGATGTGTCCTGGGGACCGAGGTATGGGTCCGCTGGGTGGGTGCTGTGGTGGTGTTTCCTGAGGGGGTAGGCTCTGTGGTGGTGTGTAACTGTGTCTGGGTAACTGACTATCCGGAGGTCCCTGATGGGAAAGGTTGGTCATCCAGAGCCAGGAGACAAGATGCTGTTGTCACTGTGGGCCTCTTCTTTGAGGGGACTGATATTGTTGGCACCTCTTGTGTGCTGATATTGACTGGGATACCTGTGGGGCTGTAAATGCAGTGCTATTGTTTCTGTGTGTGACATATTGTGCAAGAGTGGGTTGCCCTCTATGGTTGTATTTGCCCTTGCACCTAGTCTCTAGTGTGCATGCCTTAGTGATAGGTATCCATGCAGGTCTGTGAGTGGTGTCCATGCATTGGTATGGTATGCAGGGCTTGGCATTGGGATGAGTGGGTTGTGATGGTGGGGTGTGTGGGTAGTGGTGGAGTGATAGTAGTGAGGATGGGGGTGTGTGATGGCATGCAGGTAGGGGGGTGAAAGTAATAAAGAGTTGACTTACCAGAGTCCAGTCCTCCTGATACTCCTGCAAGGCCCTCAGGATGCATGATTGCCAAAACTTGCTCCTCCCATGTTCTTAGGTGTGGGGGAGGAGGTGGGGGTCCACCGCCAGTCCTATGTACTGTAAACTGGTGTCTTGTAGCAATTGAATGTATCTTCCCCCATAGGTCGTTCCACTTCTTCCTGATATCATCCCTGGTTTTGGGGTGCTGTCCCTCAGCACTGACCCTGTCCATGATCCTCTGCCATAGCTCCATCTTCCTAGCAATGGAAATCTGCTGCAACTGTGCTCCAAATGGCTGTGGCTCTACCCTGATGATTTCCTCCACCATGACCCTTAGCTCCTCCTCAGAGAATCTGGGGTGTCGTTGTGGTGCCATGGGTGTTGTGTGAGTAGTGTGGGTGAGGGTGTGTTGGGTGATGTGTTGGGGTGTGTGTTGTGAGGTGCGTGGGCGGTGTATAGGTGATGGTGGTGTGTGTTTCTGGTCTTGTCTGTGGTCGTAGTGTCAGTCTCATGCCAATGGTTTGTAATGGTAAAGGGTTGGGGGTAATGTGGGACTGTGTTTTATAGTGGTGTGGGTGTGTGGGTGCAGTGTGTGTATGTGTGTCTGGTGTGTGTAGTTTGACTTGTCCAATGTGGTGGTGTCTTGTAAGTGTGTGTGTATTTTGGGCGCGGCGGAATGTACCGCCAATGGTTTACCGCCATTGAATATCCGCCGTGGTGACTCATGGATCATAATGTGGTGGGTGTTGTTCTGTTGGCATAAAGGTGTGGGTTTGGATACCCCTAGTTTGTCACTGACCTTTGATGTGGCAGATTTGTGTGTGTGGCTGAATAGTGACAGATTGGTGTGTGTGTGTCATAATATGGTGAACGGATATCCTCTGCAGCGGTGGTATGTTGGCGGCAAGTGGGATTTACCACAAATGTCATAATGAGGGCCTATGTGTTGTAGTGGATCCTGTTTAGTTTTAGTGGGAATCAGGAGTTTAGCTTAGCCTTTGGCTTGCAGGCCTGTGCCCCCTTCTCCTAGTGACTTTTTACCTACTTATCCTGCTCTGTTTTAGCACAAATATTTAATTTATTCTTCCAAAATGGCTGCCATATTTATAGTTAGGAAGATGTTTTAGTTCAGTGCCACTCTGTAAAGGCGTCACTATCAGCACCAAAGATCCATGAGATATGTAGGTATTCACATAATGTACTTTCCCAATTTCGTGTGACAGTAACATGTACAATTTCAGAGAATTGTTCATATAATTGCCACCCTAAACATGTCTTCTTATCTATTGTTTGGGAACATACCTGCGCCAGGGGTCCTACAAGATCTGTAAAAGTATATCTTACACAGACAAGATAATCAGAGGGATTCCTACCAGATGCCCTCAAGGCTATCTATGCTACACGTCTCCTTGATGCTGACCCAGCCTTCGTGTCCCCACGGAGTCTGATCTAGGGACCCCATTCCAAAGTAATGAGGGTTGAGGGGCTCTTCTCATGGACATGGTACTGGCAGATTAGGTTTAATGCACCTAGCTCTCTTTAGGTTACAGATTAAGTTCATCATGCTAGGTAATTAGGGCCTATTTCAAATCTATTTTGTATTACATGTTATTGCAAGATGGTGGGGGTATTTGTATTCATGACTCTCGTTTTTACCATTCTGTTTCTTGCATTGTTCATTATCTAATCATTGCAGCCCATGCATTTTAGAGTAGATTGCAGTCTTGTTAATAAAACCTATTTAAACTTTACTGCATCTCTTTCATTGCCTGCGTGTGACTGATACATGTGTCTCATGTGTGAAAAGGTAATCTCTTTTTAACCAAGACCTCCCTGGGATGCCACACTTTTGAGTCCATGTGTAAAGGCTGCCAAACATCATCTTTTCCTGTTTGGGTTTTTGGTGAGGTACTACTTGGAGCCTGGAGGATTGGGCTGACAGTTGCAACTTGTTGTAGGATTGGCCTGGTCACCGACAAACAAAAGTGCTGTCATCCCTAAACCAGCAGTCTTGCCTAGAGCAAGAGTCAAACTTTGACATGGCGCAACCAACGATAGTGTTTAGGAACTTATTTATGGATGCCCTGAGTATCTCTGTCTCAAACAGAAGAGGTACCCTAAGTACCATTATACGGAGACATCCGTGGTCTTGGGGAAGATGCTCCTCAGCTAGAAAGGGATCACCTAACTAGGCTGTAGATTGTTCGAGCTCGAACTATTAAAAGGACTTTCTCCCTACTTGGTGTTCCATCTCTTTACGAATTATTACACAATATGGCTAACGCCATAGACATTCCTGAGAATGATAGACAAGCATTACCACTGCACCTCGTAGCGAATGGCTTAACAGACGAGGGCTGGGATTTCACATTCATCGCAGAAGCTAATGAAGCTTAGCAAACAGAAACATTCCAATTGTGGGTCACCTTTACTCAGGAAGACTAAAGATCATGTACATTGCACACATACAGAATTGCATTCGTACCACAATGGTACCAAGCATACCAGTATCTCAAAATCCCTATTACTTATCAAGAACATCACAACTGGTTTAATGGCGCCCTACCACACATAATACAACCTGTGAGATTATGTCCCTTAGGTAATGAAAAACCAATGTAGCCTATGTTGGCCAAATATACACCTTATCCTGGTGTTCAAAACATGCAGGCAGCAGATCTGCTCGATTTATACATTGAGCTATTGACACTATATAGACGACTTGTTCAGGTCGCAATGCAAACACTGAACACAACACCAAGGCGTCCAGCACCACCAGCACCTGCTGGATATCAATTTGCTACTACTGGGATGTCAAAGCCCAGCTCACCTGAGTTCTTGTTCAGTTCTGATGGAGGTTGAAGACAATCCGACCCCACCCTGAAACTGCTTGTTCCAGCACACTAGTTTTTAAAACAGTGCACTAAGAACAGAAGCTCAAGGGAAGGGGGGAAGTGGATAAAATAAAAAAAAGAGAGACAACACCGTTCTTGCGTTTCCACTGTTGAAGTGCTGCACAAATCTGCGGCCCTTTCTGACTTCTGTAGAAACTGGTGCCTAATGAAACATAAACAAAGAACAGAAAAGTGCAACCTATTCCTAAATGGGTTCCTGACTATCCCTTTATTTATTGGAAATTCTCTTCTAAAAGTACCTTGGGGATCCTGGTCTCTAGTTTCCAGGTTTGGAATGTGTTACTGCTCTGGGATGTGTTTTCTATTACTGTTAAGCTTCTAAAAAATTAAACAAATACCGTTATCAGAATTACCAATATCAAACATTCATCATAATATAACTAAAGCCTAAATTCCCAATAGCAGACTCACTTTTCGCATATTTCCAGAATCTTTTATAAAACAAATACTGTACTTTTACATCAAAATACAGCATGTAATTTGTGCAAGTCCTTGATTTACTGTTTTCCTTGCTGTCAATGGTTTCCACTGTTCGATTCCCAAAAGTTCCATGAAAAAAAACAATGTCTGCTTCACAAAGTCCTGCAAAATAATCCTGCAACAAAGAGCCTTAATCACAATGCTCGTGGAAGGCACTTCGCCCCAAACTGTCTATACACGAATCCAGAAATTGCCGTCAAAGCTCACTCAGGTAATAAAAAGTTTTGCACTTACTTGTTGCTGGCAAGAGATACTGATCAGTCTAACTTTGTCTTCTTTCTCTTTTGCAGGTTACTCGTAGGAGAGAGGCTGAGGCAAGGAGGAACCGGAAACCGGAAGAAGGAAGAGCCAGCAGCTGCGCCAATTGAAGTCAAAGAAAGTCTGTAAAGAGCAGGAGTGCCAGCGCCGAGGGATCTGTTCTCAGGTAAGCAGGAGGTAGACGAGCACAAGCACTGGGTGAGGCTCGGGGGATGCCTTTTATAGACAGGGCTGGGTGTGGTTCGAAGAGCTGGGTGTGGTTTGAAGGGCTGGGTGTGGTCCTCACATGCTGCACATGTTCTTGAAAGGTGTGCAGAGTTTCAGTTATTATGCAAATGAGGAGGATTAACACATGGCCTAGGGAGGAGTGTTTTAAAGAAGCCTTGGTAAAAGCAAGGCCCAATGTGTAAACAAAACAGCACATTAAACAACATACACAGAAGCCTAGGGGGGGGGAAGGTGAGATAACAAGAAAGGCTTTGAATAGTAAGTTTAAAAGGGAGCTATTACAGAACCCACTATTGCAGTGAGAGGGGACATGCTCTTTGCTGTGTACAAACCCTAACAGTTGCCCCCCTCAAGGCCCTCCTACAGGACGGGGTTTTCCTGGATTTTTTAAATAAAACCGTCTAATCAGCTGTGGGGCATGTACATATGATGCTGGTTCCCATGAATTCTCAGATTCATCATATCCTTTCCATTCTACTAAATAAAACAGACCTCCACTAATTCTTTTTGAGTCTTTTATGCTTTTCACTTCATATTCCAGATTTCCTTTAATTGGTATGGGTGGAGGTGGTGGTTCAGGTCGGGTTTTTGAGTTGTACGGCTTAAGCAAGGAGACATGGAATGTAGTATGTACTGGATATTCTTTTGGTAAATCTAATTTTACTGTTACCGGGTTTACTATGGCAGTTATACTAAAGGGTCCAATGAAACGTGGTTGCAGCTTTCGGGATCCCTCTATGTTTAGGTTTTTTGTGGAGAGCCATACCTTGTCACCAATTTTATACATTGGGGCCTCAGACCTGTGTTTGTCTGCTTGTCTTTTCATGCTTTCCTTGTACTTTAATAAATGTTTCCTGGCTTTGTCTTGTATGTCACCTAACCTCGTTAGTCTATCCGTTACTGTAGGCAACAGGGAATCTTCTAACAAAATGGGTATAGCTCTTGGATGATACCCCTGCAAGAAATAGAATGGTGAGCAAAGTAGAGCTGAATGCTCAGTATTATTATAAACAAACTCTGCTACAGGAAGAGCTTCCAACCATTCACTAGAATAATCAGCCAATAAACAACGTAGCGTTTGAAGTAAGGTTTGGTTCAGTCGTTCAGTCTGTCCATCTGTCTCTGGGTGGAAAGCAGTGGATAAGGCCACATCTATTTTCAGTTTTTCACATAATTTTTTCCAAAATCTGGAGTTGAACTGGCTCCCTCGGTCTGACACCACTTTGCTTGGCAAACCATGTAAACGCACAATTTCCCTTATAAAAATATCGGCAAATTCTGCCGCCGTGGGTAATTTCCGTAATGGTACAAAATGTGCCATTTTAGATAAAAAATCCACTATAACCAACACTGTTGTGAAGGATTTTACAGGTGGTAAACCTACAATAAAGTCTACACTCACAGTGTGCCAAGGTTGTTTGGGTGTTGGCATTGGTATTAACAAGCCGTCAGGAGCCTTATGAGAAGATTTATGTCTTGCACAAATTGGACAGGTAGTGACAAATTGCTTAATGTCCTTTCTTATAGTGTCCCACCAAAAGTGTTTTTGCACATTTTCCAGGGTTTTTACCCAACCAGGATGACCTGCCAACGGTGAGGCGTGATGCCAAATTATCACCTGTGTTTGTAATTCAGAGGTGGGCACTAACAGCATGTTGTCGTGATACAATAAACCTCGTTGTATTGTGTTATGGGAATCCTTTAACCAATCCTGAGGTGCTATTTGCATGTGTGCATTATATAGATCTGTGATGAAATCCTTCTGTTGTACTGGTGCCAACAACTTTTGGGGAGGAATAATGGGTTCTCCTATTTTATCTTGTTTCATGTCTGAGGTATGTCCGTATCTAGATAACACATCAGATTGAATTTGTTGTGCACCTGGTCTATATGTTATAACAAAGTCAAATGTGCTAAAAAAAAATTAACCAGCGCATCTGACGTGGTGTTAGTGCTTTAAGTGATCCAAAAAACTGTAGGTTCTTATGGTCAGAAAAGATTGTAACTGGGTACTTGGCTCCCATTAAATGGTGCCTCCATTCTGAAAAGGCTACTTTGATAGCTAGTAGTTCCCTTTCAGCCACAGTGTAATTTTGTTCAGCTGGTAATAACTTTTTGGAATAGAAGGCTATAGGATGTAACTGGCCATCTACTGCATCTCGTTGAGAGAGAACTCCTCCTAAAGCTACTTGTGAAGCATCCGCTTCAACAAAAAAGGGCAAGTCAGGATCAGGATGTTTCAGAATTGGGGCTGAAGTGAACTTTTGTTTTAGGAGTTGAAAGGCGTGTGCCGCCTCATCAGTCCAAAGAAATCGTTGCCCTTTCCGCAACAAGGTAGTTATTGGGGCTGCAATGTCTGCAAAATGTGCAATAAACCTCCTATAAAAATTGGCGAAACCCAGAAATTTCTGAATATCTTTTACAGAGGATGGTTCTGGCCAATCAGCAATAGCACTGATTTTCTTTACATCCATAGTTATTCCTTGAGGTGACAGGCAGTATCCTAAAAAGTCCACCTTGTTGACATTAAAAGTACACTTTTCTAACTTAGCAAAAAGATGATTTTCTTTTAACTTTGATAATACTGCACGAACATGTTGGGTATGTTCTTCTGAGTTCTTAGAGTAAATGAGGATGTTGTCTATGTATACTATGACACAAACGTCCAGGAATTCGTGTAGGACCTCATTTATAAAGAACTGAAAGGCCGCAGGGGCATTACATAACCCAAAGGGCATTACTGTGTACTCAAATAAACCAAACTTTGTCTTGAAAGCTGTCTTCCACTCATCCCCCTCTTTTACTCGGACCAGGTGGTAAGCTCCCCGCAGATCTAGTTTAGTGTATACAGTAGAATGTCTTAATTGATCCAACAACACAGGTATTAGAGGAAGAGGATATTTATTCTTTATTGTAGCCTTATTTAGTCCTCTATAATCGATACACGCGCGCAGGGATTTATCCGGCTTCGGGATAAAAAAGAGTGGAGATGACACTGGAGATGTGGAATGACGGATGAACCCAGACTGTAGTAGGTCATCTAGGTAGGTTCTTAAGTATTTGGTTTCTTCGTCAGTCAAAGCATATACTCTGTTATTAGGTAAAGGGGCCCCTGGGATAAGATCTATACGGCAGTCATAAGACCGATGTGGGGGCAGCACACTAGCCTTTACTGGATCAAAGACGTCTTTAAAGTCAGAATATTCAGGAGGGAGACTTGGTTCATCTTGTGTAACACTAGCACAGTGTAATACTGTGCTCTGTTCTGTACCTGCTTCTTGATAGCAATTGGTTCTACAGAAAGAGGAATCCAAAGTAACAGTTCTATTCACCCAATCAATTTTTGGGTTATGAGTTGTTAACCAGGGTACCCCGAGAATCAAACCAAAATTAGGAGTATCTATCAGATCAAAGCTAATCACCTCTGTGTGCCCGTTCTGACAGACCATAACAAGTGGACTTGTTTGTTTTGTGATTAATCCAGAGGTCAATTCTGACCCATCCACTGCACATACTGCTTCTGGACAAGGCTTTAGGCACATAGGAAGTCCTAAGATTTCAGCTAACTTATTATCCACAAAATTTCCTGTCGCGCCTGAGTCCAGTAGGACAGGGAGAGAATGCCTCACTTGGGTAGTAACAATTAAAACGACCTGAATTATGAAATGTCTAGGTATGTGCGGTACCCTGAAGGCTGCAGCATTAGAGGATTGATTAAGATGTTTTCTCGAGCAAGTAACCTCTCCCCTTGTCGAGCTTAATCGTTTCCCGATTCAGTTGAGGAGGTGGAGGAAACAGCACCCTTTCGTGGAGTTTTAGGCTTTACTGGACATTCTCTGGCAAAGTGACCTGCCCTGCCACAATATAAACATAATTGAAATGTTCTCCTTCTTTCTTTTTCCTCTGATGTGAGTGGACCTCTGAGTGTCCCTATTTGCATAGGCTCTGGTTCAGGGAGTTTATTATCTGTGTCTTTCTTCTCGTGTCTAATAAAAGTTAACCGTGATTCCAGTTTGTATTTATCTCTCTTTCTTTCTCCTAGTCTATGTTCTAATTTCACAACTAAATCTACAAAGTCTGAATAGTCTTTTGGCAAATCAACGATATGAGCCAGCGCGTCTTTTAACTCGTCTCTCAAACCTTTATAAAAAAGGGAGACACGCTTTTCTTCTGGCCACTGTGTCTCGGTGAGTAAACGATTAAAACTAGTGAGATAGGTCAATAAATCCTTGTTACCTTGTTTAAGATTTAAAAGCTCATTATCACTTGCCTGCATGAAAGTGTGTTTTGCAAAAAGGCTGGTCATGGTACGTTTAAATTGATTCCAATTATGGAGGATGGGATCATCTCTATCCACGAAAGGAATTGACCAATTGGCTGCTGTGCCACCCAAATAAGACAAGACGAATGCCACTTTCGTATCATCAGTAGGGAACTGTTGTGGCTTACAAATGAAGTGTAATTGACATTGATTGATAAAAACATGGAATTTGTTACTATCTCCATGAAAACGTTCAGGTGCTGCTAAGGGCACAACATTAGGAACATTAACAGTAACCTCAACTGGGGAAGGCAAAGTTGTATGTTTTGATGGCGCCCCTGTCTCTGAGGAGATTTTAAACAAAGGCGTAGAAGCTGTGTTCCACTGAGATCCCCTAAATTTATACCTGCTTAAATCCTGTTTTAAAGAGGTATTCTCCATCTTTAATCTCTCTATTTCCTCTTGCATATGTTGCAAGATGCCAGACACTGATTCATTATGAGCCAAGTCCTCATTTAGGGCCTGCGCCATATCCGTGACGTCAATGCCCTCTATTTCTTCCCCGGTATTCATCGTCCACCAGAACTGAATTTTTTTTTTTTTAAGGCTTGTGCTTCTGTCAAAGCCCAGCTCACCTGAGTTCTTGTTCAGTTCTGATGGAGGTTGAAGACAATCCGACCCCACCCTGAAACTGCTTGTTCCAGCACACTAGTTTTTAAAACAGTGCACTAAGAACAGAAGCTCAAGGGAAGGGGGGAAGTGGATAAAATAAAAAAAAGAGAGACAACACCGTTCTTGCGTTTCCACTGTTGAAGTGCTGCACAAATCTGCGGCCCTTTCTGACTTCTGTAGAAACTGGTGCCTAATGAAACATAAACAAAGAACAGATAAGTGCAACCTATTCCTAAATGGGTTCCTGACTATCCCTTTATTTATTGGAAATTCTCTTCTAAAAGTACCTCTTGGATCCTGGTCTCTAGTTTCCAGGTTTGGAATGTGTTACTGCTCTGGGATGTGTTTTCTATTACTGTTAAGCTTCTAAAAAATTAAACAAATACCGTTATCAGAATTACCAATATCAAACATTCATCATAATATAACTAAAGCCTAAATTCCCAATAGCAGACTCACTTTTCGCATATTTCCAGAATCTTTTATAAAACAAATACTGTACTTTTACATCAAAATACAGCATGTAATTTGTGCAAGTCCTTGATTTACTGTTTTCCTTGCTGTCAATGGTTTCCACTGTTCGATTCCCAAAAGTTCCATGAAAAAAAACAATGTCCGCTTCACAAAGTCCTGCAAAATAATCCTGCAACAAAGAGCCTTAATCACAATGCTCGTGGAAGGCACTTCGCCCCAAACTGTCTATACACGAATCCAGAAATTGCCGTCAAAGCTCACTCAGGTAATAAAAAGTTTTGCACTTACTTGTTGCTGGCAAGAGATACTGATCAGTCTAACCTTGTCTTCTTTCTATTTTGCAGGTTACTCGTAGGAGAGAGGCTGAGGCAAGGAGGAACCGGAAACCGGAAGAAGGAAGAGCCAGCAGCTGCGCCAATTGAAGTCAAAGAAAGTCTGTAAAGAGCAGGAGTGCCAGCGCCGAGGGATCTGTTCTCAGGTAAGCAGGAGGTAGACGAGCACAAGCACTGGGTGAGGCTCGGGGGATGCCTTTTATAGACAGGGCTGGGTGTGGTTCGAAGAGCTGGGTGTGGTTTGAAGGGCTGGGTGTGGTCCTCACATGCTGCACATGTTATTGGAAGGTGTGCAGAGCTGGGTGTGGTTTGAAGAGCTGGGTGTGGTCCTCACATGCTGCACATGTTCTTGAAAGGTGTGCAGAGTTTCAGTTATTATGCAAATGAGTTGGATTAACACATGGCCTAGGGAGGAGTGTTTTAAAGAAGCCTTGGTAAAAGCAAGGCCCAATGTGTAAACAAAACAGCACATTAAACAACATACACAGAAGCCTAGGGGGGGGGGAAGGTGAGATAACAAGAAAGGCTTTGAATAGTAAGTTTAAAAGGGAGCTATTACAGAACCCACTAGTGCAGTGAGAGGGGACATGCTCTTTGCTGTGTACAAACCCTAACATGGGATTAATCCAAACAGTACATTCTATCATGGGTAAATTTCCCATGAAACAAGAGAAGATCCCGTTCTGGATAGCCCAAAAAACAAATCCCCTGGAAGCAGTGTTTCCCCATACGGGACCACAGGTAAAATATAGAATTCTTACAATGTGCTTGCGCTTCAGGATGGTTCCCTTGGTGGATGACTGCCCCATATGGGGTACAGTCTTCTCTACAGTTGATAATACCACACATGGTACTCTGATGCTTGCCAATTTACTGGATGTATTAAAACAAATTCAGAATGAGCATGGGGCTGCACCAGCCCTAGATTTGGGATGAAATTTATGTGTAACTTTGAAGCAGTCTCCTCAATCATAGTCAGTAACATTGAAGGGCAAGCAGTAGCTTTGGCTATACTCCAGCGGCTCAGAGAGATGCCACACTTGGAACAGGAGAAGCAGCTACCAAAAATAATTTCTGATACCTATAACAGTATAGGACGGGATAGTTTGGGATCTAAGCCGAAAAAGCCTGAAATATAGAGTACCACGCCCAAGGAAGGTACTAAAAAAGCAGAGGAGGGTTTTAAAAGCTCTGGAATAAACAAAAGCAAATTAAACTCCACACTCGGAGAACTCAGAAAGGAGATATAATCTAAGAAATAGAGAAAATATAAAAGCTCCTGACAGATATACTGATTCACGCCCCTGTCGTTCCTTTCAGGATGCACCAGATAATAGACGTAGCAAGAGAGTGGGCCGGTCAAAGCGACGTCCTGACTATGTGAAATAAAAGAAAGAGTCACCACAGTCTTCAGACAAAAAAGAAAATAAGTCCCCACAACAAAAGTCACTTTTTAAAAAGAAAAAAGTGGCAGCACTGTCAAGTAAAAATGCCTGTGCACTTGAGAACATTGCTGAAGAACAAGATGTGGGCAATGACACTGCTAGACAGCACGGCAGAGGTCACAATATGTTGCCAAAGTCTGAAAGACATTGGGATGTGACAGCAACTAGGGACTTTATTGCAGTCAGGACTACAGACGGGCATGTTCTTCCCCCCAACAAGGTTTATGATTTAAATATCCAAATTGGGGGAGACATAGAGTGCACCATTAGTGTGATATTCTGGGATAAACTTAGTTGTGATATCCTATTGGCAGAAAGGGACTGGCCACCTAAGCATGTCCGTAAGCTCCCACATGGGTAAGATGTAATTTTGCCTTCTCTGTTTGATTTTGTTCCAGAGGCGGTACTACGTCTACGCTGTCAACTGGGATTAAGCGCAGGTACCTGCACTATACCGCAATCATGTAGGCTGGGACAAGGATTCTCCTTTCCATGTAATACCTATTAGGTCTACACCCCAGCCTCAGCCACAATATCCTGTTAAACATGAAGCCAAAGCTCCTGTGAGGAAGATCCTCGATCAGCTTGAGTACCAGGGAGTAATTGAGCCCTGTGTCTCTGCAATGAATAACCCATTATTCCCCGTTGCAAAACCTGATCATTCATAAAGAATAGTCTTAGATTACAGGCACTTAAACAGTCATACTCGCACATACGCAATACAAAATTCACATAGCCCAGCAGTAATTAACAACATGGGTCCTGATTTATACTTTTTGGTGCAAAACTGCACTAACGCAGTTTTGCACCAAAAAGGTTAGCTTCGGCTTGCACCATTTCTGTGCACCGTCTGGGCACCATATTTATGGAATGGTGCAAGCAGGTGCAAAGGGAAGGCTAGCGTAAAACAAATGACGTTAGCCAGCTGGGGCTGGAGGTATGGATGAAGGTGGTTTTGCCCCAGAAAATGATGTTAGGCAGGTTAGAGTAAAAAACAATGACTCTAACCTGCCTAAAGTCCTTTTCGGATTCAAAACCATATATACCACATGACTCCTGTCTCAGAAAAGACAGGAATCATAACTACCACAATGGTCAGCACAGGGAACCAGGGTTCCCTGCCATGGCCATTGCACCCTGTGTCATTTAGGGGGGCCCATTTCAGGGCCCCCAGTGGCACTTAAAAAATAAATAAATACTTGCCTATACTTACCTATACTTACCTGGAATGGGGTCCCCCATCCTCTGCAGTCCCTCTGTTGTTGGTAGGGGTGTCCCTGGGGCCTGTGGAGGGCCATGGAAATAGGCCCACAGGTCCCCTAATGCCTTCCCTGACCCAGGCATTAAGAAATGGTGCAAAAAATTCCTTTCGCCATTTTTTGACCCCTCCTCCCCGGTGCTTGATATTTGCCCCGAAGGATAAATAAGGCACTAGGGCCTTAGAGTCAATTTTTGCCCTGGAATGCCTACGTTGCATCTCATTGACACAAGGTAGTTTTCCGCAGGCAAAAAATAATTTTAACTCCAAGTTTTGGCAGTAGACATGTCTAGTGCCAAAATATAAATATGGAGTTACGTTTGCGCCGGATATGCGTAAAACAAATGATGCTAATCCAGTGCAAACAAAGTATAAATGTGCCCCATAGTGCGTAGAAAATACAAAACAACATTGGATATCTCCAATGTTTTTTTCTGCCAGAACTTAGCACTTGAAAGTCGGGACCTGGGTGCATTGTCTTTTGGCTCACAAAAACACTTCTGTTGTTTGCCCCATGGCTACAAGAAGAGCCCAGGGCTGTTCTCAGCCCGTGTAAAATCAATATTGCATGATACTGATCCTGAGACTTTGTCCGATGTGGATGATATCTACCTAACAGATGACGACTTCAACATTCATCTTGCCAGGGTTGATCGGATCAATTTAGGATTCGGAGCCCTTGGTTACAAATTACATTTTAAGAAAACTAAAATAGCCTTTCTCAGTGTACTGTTCCTCGGGCACGAGCTATCAAACGAGGGCAAGAGCCTGGCCCCACACTTTTTAGAGAAATGTGCTCAACTACAGTCATCAAATACAATTAAGAAACTGCAGTCTTTACTTGGTTTCTTTAGCTTTGGCAGAACTTACATTCCTGACTATGCACAACTTATCAGCCACTCTATGACTTAATATGTCCTGATTTCTTTAGCAGACACTGGATGGTAGAACACACATGCATCCTTAGAGGAATGCAACAGGACATGCTAGAAACAAAACACTTACACACCTGTGACAACAAAACAAATTTGGTAATTGGAATAATTGCTGGTGCCATTGGGTTCATTTATGTCACCTTTAATGAAGGTGACACGATGCCCATAGCATATAAATCCCATTTATGTTCCAATGCAGAACAACACTTTGCACCCACAGTGAAAATTCTAACTGCAGTACAGATGGCTGTCATTATGGAGAGGCCACTTGCCCAAGAGAAATGTATTATTGTTGTTACCCCGGTGCCAGCCTGAGAGGCCATCACCAAAGCTAGCGTTCCTAGCGCTGAAGCATTAAATCTGTGTTGAATTCAGTGGGCAACCTCCCTGACTGCCACCAACCTTGATTATATCTTTGACACAAAACTTCAGACACAAGAATTTCTCCAATACGAAGAGGATTACCCTGCACCCTAGACATCTTGCCACTTCACAGATACCATACTGTCATTTACACTGACGGTTCAGCATAACCAGCTGTAGGTACTAAACATCAATACTCATCCGCTTGTGCAGCAGTGAGTGGAGGGATGAAGGAAGATGTATTCCACCATTACAATACCTACACACAGGCCCTGGGGGACTGAACAGCTAAGCTGGCTAAACTTAAAGCCCTCATCTTAGCGCTAGAACAAACCGATCCAGGTCAACTCAATTTGATTGTCTGTGATTCATACTACTGTGTCCAGTCCTACAATGAGTATCTTAACCACTGGAGACTGAACGGGTTCAGAGACTCAAAAGGGAACACCATGAACTCTGTGGGGAAGGGTGGCTGATCTGAAGGATAAGCTACTGAGTGCTCATGTAGTCCATGCATTGAGCCATCAACTTGTAGGAGTACAGATTATTGGCAACACGTTGGTTGATGAAGTGGCCAAATCCGCACTAGCTACGGCTTCTATGACTGCAGTGACTCATTCCCAGACGAGATTGGATATTTATTGGCTGCTGTGAAGCATCTCCCAAAAGCACACACTACAAAATACTCTTACCACATCAGTGCACAGAATGTAGCTTATGCAACACTAACTGGGTTAGTGATCCACATTCAAGACCAGATTTTAGATCTAATAAAAGCAGCAAATTAGGGTGTCGCCTCTGCACATGGTGGTGTTGCGGCCACAGTAACACTCTTACAGAAGCGCTTCTGGCCACCAGGTCCTATACAAGCAGACCAAGCAATATGTCCTTTGTTGTGACATCTGCCAGCAGATGAAGGGCTCAAACATCAAGGTGCCCTCCACAGACATCCCTTTTAGTTTCCAACAGGCCACTACAATGTGTGTGTACCTGGACTATTGCGGTCCCCTTCAACTGGATGGTGCATACATTGTTCTAGATTCCTGTGGGTATGGCCTCAGTGGTTGGCTGATGCTCGAACTGTTATAAAAGACTTGCTGATCTTTATCTGTGCATATGTGGTTGCAGCGTTCCATTCAGACAAGGGCCCTGTCTTTGCCTCTAGGGCATTCAGAGACACCATGGGGACGATGGGTGTTGAACTCCATTTCTCCTCACCCTACCATCCAGAGGAAAATTTGGTTATGTAGAGGAGGAATCGAGATCTAAAGCCGACCTTAACAGCTAGGGTATTAGGTTGTGGCCGCAGCTGGCTTCATCACCTATATGGGGTCCAGAGAGCACTGAATAATCTGTCAAGAAGGTCCTTGGGAGGACCCACACCATACGAGGTTCTCTTTGGGATACCTATGTATTTCCCAGATCTAGATGGCCCTGGTTTGGTTGCAGCAGATACACCTTTTAACATAAACAAACATCTCACTGTCTCACAGGAGCTTCAGCAATTTTGTGATGATAAATCATCCGCCAGTTCTGCCTTCTTAGGAACAAGGGATTTGCTGACCACTTCTACTGGCTGTATTCCTATAATCAGGGATCTGGTTTGTGAGAAGATTGCTGTAAAGAAGGAATTCGTCCCATCATCCAGAACACCGGTCCATGTCCTGGGAATACAAGCTACCAGAACTGTCATCTCACTGCCACTGCCTGGGTCCAAAGCAAACAGATTCATCTCCATTGACATCATCAGAGTACACCATGTGGCCAGTCCTACACAGCAGACCCAGAGGTACCTTGGGTAGTTCCCAGACCCCTCTTATTACCCAACAGGACATACCTCTTCAAAGAAAAAACAACAACACTTCTGATTATACAAGCATGTCCAATGATGCTACCAATGCCTCCTCGAGCATTGGGAGGGTGGAAAATGAGCTTTTGCTGATGCCTATTACTACTTTAACGACAACACCTGTCCAATATGTGGCTGTCTTCTATTCCAACGCAACACAAATTGGCGACATCGTCTACTCTGAGCCTCCATGCGAAATAGGCATACTGAGGTCATTCAAATTCCATATGTCTTTAAAATTTCAGTGACTGATGTAATTACACCTGGTGTTGTTTCCGATGACTGGGATGTTCAAACAGTTGATTCCATGTTAAGCGAAATGAAGGATTACACTGTATTTGAAAGTGATGATCTGTACACTACCACAAAGAATTATGGGTAAATGTTCTGTTATAACAACTGAGGACATTACTACCTGTACCGTGCAACTAGACACAAATCAGTATTCAATTAAATACTGTGGGAACACTGTTCAACTCCACCTATGGGGAGACCAAAACATTATTCAGATAAATTCACATATTTTTTTGGGCATGACATAAAAAATGCAGAATCATACTATTTCAAATTACCACCTTCTAAAATTAGGAAGAGTTTGCTAAGGAACACAAAATTGATTAATTCAGATCCCTTTTGTTAGAAATTGGGTATTTGGTTGGCAGTCAGGTTATCCCCTGTCCAAGCAAGAACCCTCACTCTAGTCAGAGCAAGTCACAAACAATCCAAATTTTCTTGTGCCCACCCTCTGGTAGCTTGGCAATGAGCAGTCAGGTTTAACTTAGAAGGCAATGTGTCAAGTGTTTGAGCAATAAATCATGCAATAACGCAGGAACACACCATAGAAATACTCCACACAGTGTTTAGAAAAATATATAATATTTATCTGATAAGATGCTGGTCAAAACGATTAAGATGCAATAAGTATATGTTGAAAATATCACTGTAGAAATGATATCAGGTGTCTCTAGTCTCTTAAAAGCAACAAATGTCTCTTGCAAGTACAAAGTACCTAGTTTGCATTCAGATTCTCTGCAAGGAACCGCAGAAGAGGAGATGCGTGGAAAACAGGGTGGTGTGCGTCGATTTCTCAGGGCACACAGGGCGATGCGTCATTTCTTTTCCACGCAGGGAAGGCTTTGAGTTGATTTCTGCAGTGCGGTCTTGGGTCCTCTTCAGATTGTGGGGTTTTCGGATGCCCCGGGGACGATGCGTTGAAATCCGGCACTTGCAGGGCAAAGTCACAGGGGCTGCGAAGATCCAGTGGGCGTTGAGTGGAACTTTCCACTGCACAGCAGGCACTGTGTCGATTCCTCTCAGGAAGTCGGGCTGCATCATTCTAGCTCTGCTTTTTATCGATCCAGTGGGCCATGTGTCGAATTTCCGGTCGCTACGCTGGCGCTGTGTCAATCTTCTCCTCGCGAAGTCATGATGCGTCGTTCGGGTTCGAGGTGCAGTGAATTTTTCACCGTGATGCAGGCTGTGCATTGTTTTCTGCAGGCTGTGCATTGATTTTCGCTGCACAGGGAGTTCTTCTTGCAGGAATGACATCTTTTTTGTCCTGAGACTTCAGGGAACAGGAGGCAAGCTCTATCCAAGCCCTTGAAGAGCACTCCTTCACCACAGCCAAAGAGGAGCAAGGCAGCAGGGCAACAGGAAGGCAGCAGTCCTTCTCAGGAAGCAGTCAGGTGAGTCCTTTGGGCAGCCATGCAGTTCTTCTTGGCAGGTTGAAGGTTCTGGTTCAGGTTCTTCTCCAGGAAGCGTCTTAGTTGGTAGGGGCAGAGGCCCTGTTTAAATACCCAAATGTGCCTTTGAAGTGGGGGAGACTTCAAAGAGTGGCTTAGAAGTGCACAAGTTCCCCTTTCAGTTCGATCCTGTCTTCCAGTAGGGAGTGTGGCAGTCCTTTGTGTGAGGTCAGGCTACTGTCCTTTGACATGTAAGTGTCAGACCATCCACCCTCCCAGCCCAAGTAGACTCATTCAATATGCCGATGTATGCAAGTGTGGCTGAGCATCCTGTGTTTGGGGTTTGTCTGAGTGAATGCACAAGGGAGCTGTCAACTGAACCTAGCCAGACGTGAATTGTAAGGCACAGAAGGATTTAAGTGCAGAGACATGGTCACTTTCTAAAAGTGGCACTTCTAAAATAGTAACATTAAATCCAACTTCATCAGTCAGCAGGATTTTGTATTACCATTCTGGCCATACTAAATATGACCTTCCTACCCCTTTTAAATCAGTAGCTACCCCTCAAACAATATATGTTAGCCTATGAAAGGAACAGGCCTCACAGCAGTGCAAAATGAATTTAGGAGTTTTACACATACCGGGCCATGTAAACTACACAGATACATGTCCTGCCTTTTGTCTACACAGCACCTCTATGAATTCCCTAGGGCCTACCTTAGGGGTGACCTATATGTAGAAAAAGGGGAGTTTTAGGCTTGGCAAGTCGAATTGTCAGTGAAACTGCACAAACAGGCCTTGCAATGGCAGGCCTCAGACATGGTTAAGGGGCTACTTAAGTGGGTGGCACAAGCAGTGCTGCAGGCCCACTAGTAGCATTTAATCCACAGGCCCTGGGCACCTATAGTGCACTTTACTAGGGATTTATAAATAATTTAAATAAGCCAATTGGGTATGATCCAATGTCATCATGTTTAAGGGGGAGAGGATATGCACTTTAGCAATGGTTAGCAGTGGTAAAGTGTGCAGAGTCCTAAAAATCAGCAAAAAACAGTGTCCAAAAAGTAGAGGGAGGCAGGCAAAAAGCTAGGGGTGACCACCCTAAGGCTGTCAGGTCTAATATCTTTGTTTCCCAACTTGCAGTTGAAGGCTACGAATACTGGAAGAACACTATTGATGTAAAAAGTGTATGGGGAACACATGATTGGCAAATTCAGGGTAGGGAAGCTTTATTTAGAGTGTGCGTTATTCCTGTACAAATGATCTTTTTGAATGACACAATTAAACAAACATCCTGTCTGAGGTTAGCAAATATGAAGGAAATTAATGCGCCCAGTATCCCCACACTGGCAAAATTCACCAATCTGTAGTTCTTCAACATTACAGAGGAAGAATTAGATGCAAAGGTTCAGGCTTGTACCTATAATTCTTCACTTTCCAGTCCTGGCGAGTTGTTATTGTGGCCAGTAGACACAAATGGGTGTCAGGTGCGTTTTGTGAATTCCACAGGGGGTTTCAAGATTAGCCAGCCAGACCGTCACTTTAACTCGGGTCAGCACTCAGGTATAGGTACCACATACAGTGTGGGTAAACTCTGGCAGTGACAGAGGTTACAAACTAACACCATAGCAGCTGTTAAAGAACATTTTAATACTCTTTCTGGAGCTATAGACTTGCAGGACTTCTTGTTAGGTCCAAGAAAGCCACCGTCTAAAAGATTCTTCTACGCCAGATATAATGAGATCTGGAAGCTTTCTCAAAGAAAAGCTGCTGCGCGTTTAAGGCAAATAGATAAGGAAAATTTGGAAAAGGCTTTAGGTGTTGTCGATAAGGGCATGAACACTGTGTCCAACAGGATAAATTCCCTTAATAACATGGGGGGTTATTACAACTTTGGAGGAGGTGTTAATCCGTCCCAAAAGTGACGGTAAAGTGACGGATTTACCACCAGCCGTATTACGAGTTCCATAGGATATAATGGACTCGTAATACTTTTGGGACGGATTAACACCTCCTCCAAAGTTGTAATAACCCCCATGTCCTTTTTATACCATGGACAAAGTCAGCTGTGTTCCATAATGTAGTTAGGTTGGGCACTACAGATTTTGAAAAATGGCCGCGTTCCAAAGTAATACATTAACAATAGTAACCTGTTTGCTGCTTTTAATTTATCCAGAGAACAACAGACAATGGCTAAATGGTAAGCGAGTTTGACTATGCTTCACATAGAAAAGTTGCCTTTCACAGTTGCAGAAAGTCCATAGAGAGTATGGCTCGTACATGGCATTATAAATCTGCCATTTCCACTTTTCATTTTTTGAAACGCTTGAAACATCTTGCTGTGGGCAGATACCAGCAGAATTGGCACATTCTAAAGTTTCAAAGTTTGGTAACATTGCCTTTAACTTTGGCCTGTTGTGCTTGTCACGGTCGACATTAAGGCCCTCATTACGCTGCAGACAGGAAGGTCCGACTGCCCTATTATAAACATGGCAGATGTGCCATGGTCAGACTGGCGGTACTGCCAGGTTGCCGCCTGTCGACAGCCTGGCGGTCTCGGCAGTCGCAATCCTCCAGGGCAGTGCTGCGAGCAGCTCTGCCCTGGAGATTATGAGTCCCCTTTCCGCCAGCATTTGCATGGCGGTCTCACCCTGAGCTCCTAGTCTTTGTCCAGCGGTCCCCCTTAGTCCTTGTCAGGGCTAAGAAGTACTTTAAAAAAACAATTGTGAAAATCTGTGGATGGATTTGAGGATTTTTCCAAAATTAAAAATAAAATGGTCTCCCACGTTTTTAATTCATTTTGCCCCTGGGTGGGCCAGGTGCTAGGGACATGCTGTAAGTTAAAATAAAGGAGGGGGGCTCACGGGGCCCTCTTCTAGGGCTTTTGGAAGCCCCAGGGACAACCACCTGCCCAGGTATATAATGAATAAATAAACAGGGCTGGGGCCCAGAACTACCAGGCCCCGGGGACTACCACCTCCCCGGGGCATCAAAACGTATATTGTTGGAGGGGACAGCATAGATGCCCTAGGGATCACCACCTCCCCGGGGCTAAAACAATTTATTCTGAGGGTCCCGCAGACTCCCTGGAGACCACCACCTCCCTGGGGCCATAATAACTAAATAAAGTGGGGGGGCCGCATGGACCCCTGTGACCCCAGAGACCACCCCCTCCCCGGACTGCACTTAAAATATGATAGGAGAGCCTTGCAGACACCCTTGGTTCCTAAAGAAAACCATCCTCTGGGTTCAATAACTTAATTAAAAATTTAGGATGGGGTCTCAGAACCCCACTTCTGGCCCTTACACAGTCCTGGGGACTACCACCTCCCGGGGGCCAGTCTGTGCTGATTAAAGAGGGTTGGCCCCTGGAGCCACATATGGCCTTGAGGTTTGACACCCCCCTCCCCTCCCGCCCCAGGTCTGGCTGTTTGTTTTTGCTTGGTGGGAGCTGACAACTCCCACAAAGCAAAAGCAAATATAACTCCACTCACAGCAAGTGAGAAGGTTAAAAATGGTCATGCTTGCCTGTGTTTTGAATGTTAAACATTGCTAGTGATGGAACATTTATGTCTTTTTCCTATCAATAAACTTTGCATAGATATATCTGGGCAATGCACAGTAGGGTGTCACCTGTGGCCTAGTGGTTGAGGTCTCACATCCTCCCACAGAAGGTTCAGGGTTCCAATTTAGGTGTGTCAGTTGTCATTTCTCAGGTTTAAATTATTTTCAACATCAAATATTTAAGATACATGCAGAAACGTGTCCTCACCCTTTTTACTTGTGAAATAATTATTTTTTCAATTTGTCAGAACATTTCCCATTCTAAGTGGTGCGGGTTGGCTGGTTATGGGGGGTTGACCACAGGACCTGGCCACATTCCAGACCCAGCAGCCAACCTCTTCTGCGCAGAGCTGAAGGAGGTTGGAAATAACATACCGTAATGAAAATTACTTTACGTTAAAAAACAAATTACTGAAAAAAAACAAATGTTACAGGGACGTAACTTGTGCCCTAAAATAACTATAATTCGTGCCCTCGCCATGCACTGCTTATTACCCCACATATTACAGCACTCTTGACATCATCATTCATAATATTAATTTAATATTTGCAGTAAAATTACTGAGGGAAACTGTGCATGGTGAGGGCGCGAGTTATAGATATCTTAGGGCACACATTATAGTCACTTGAAAAAACTCTAACTATAACTGCGGAATTTCTATGGTTTAGTGTGTGTAAAATCTGAACCTAGCTATAATGTCCTCATAATCTTTAGCATTTTAGTGAACTTTTAAGTTGTTTTTTCAATCTATTTCCTAACTAGAGCACCCCGGTAACCTTTTGTGTTTTCAGTGAATTTTTAGGGTGTTTTTAACCATGAGTAAGATGCTGATTGCAGTGGACGGTGGGGTGGGATTGGCAAAGGGCCTGGTTAGGCCTTATTTCCTTATTTGCTGCAGTATCCTCAGTAGAAAATCCTTTCAGTTTTCCACTTCGATTCCATCAAGATGGCATTCAGATGTGGCACACTTTTGGCACAAATTCAAAATGTTAGCACTCTAGTTTCTCATCAGAACAGTGTAAGCTGCTGATCACCAGGGAGTTAACTGGCAGTCTGCTGCTGGTTTTGAAAATGTATGTTCAAGGCCGCATGTCAGAATGTTTTAATGAAACAGAAGAGAGAGATATTTGAGAACTCACTCAAAACATATACTAGTTTTTCTTTCTACAGCACAAACCATAATTTATATGACAAAATGACCCCCCTCATTTTTTCCCTTTCTAAATTAAATGTTTTAGGTTTTAACAGTTTGATCCAGTTAAGATGGCTTCAACTGTGCCACTCTTCTGTCATAAGTAAGACTGTTAGCTCCCTAGTTGTTCTTTAGAAAACTGTGGGAGGCTGCAGTAGAAGACGACAAGGGAATCAATGAACAGGCAGCTGTTGGAAGTACATGTTTTAATGATAATGTCTGACTTCATTACCATATGGCTAAGAAAGACAGTGTCAATGTACACAAAATATGCTCTCATTCTAGCTTCTGGAGCACCTTCCATAACCTCTATGGGAAAATCATGAAAAAACTGTTTTCTCTCAAACATGATTCATGAAACCCCAGCAGGGTAGAATCACTTTAGAACACACCACGGTTCCTAAAATTAGCCTGGTACCATCATCAAATGATTTATATGGTAACTAAAATTTGTTATCACCCTTTATATGTGATTTTCAAAATCTGCTATTCACTACAATGCATTTCAATGGGAGCTATCATGTATATTGGTCCCAAGATGGCTGCCATCATTTTCTGGTTGAAGTGCTGACAGTCAGATCTCACCATGAGATCTGTGCTTAGGCTCTGAGTCAGATATGCAAATTAATTTTTCCTCATATTTCTTAAAAACAACTGAAAGAATTTACACCAAATAACAAAAAACACTCTTTCTCTACTAAGAGCTACCTTCCTGCTAAATTTGGTGCAATTTCATCTAGCAGTTCGGGCTCTAGCTGTGTCTAAAATAGGTAAAATACATATATATATATATATATATATATATATATATATATATATATATATATATATATATTTTACCTACTGCCACTTAAAAAACCCAAAGGTTACAGGGATTTTATAGTTAGGAAATTGAATTAAAAAACATTCCTAGTGATCTAGTGATGGAACATTGAAGTCTTTTTCCCCTCAAAATCTGTATGTTGAATATCATAGCTAAGGACTTAGGGCCCGAGTTATAGTTACTTGAGGTAACTCTAACTATAACTGGTGAATTTCAATGGTTTTGTATGTTTAAAATGTGGACCTAACTATAACGTCCCTGTAACTTTTGTTTTTTTCAGTGAATTTCTATGTTTTTTTCAAATCTATTTCCTAACAATAATGTCCCTGTAACCTATATATATATATATATATATAGTGTAGAAAAGGTATGCATGATAAATACATTGTTGGACTCAAGCTATATCTCACTGACAAGTCCTAACTAGGCTAAAACAGGTACTAACACTGCTTATGATCCACTTTGAAGGAAACTCCGTCCTGGTTTGTATTTTGGGTTGGACTGTACCCATGGCAACACTAGATTCACATGTGAATTCTTTAGTTCTTATCTGAGGTGGCATAGAGCATACAACATGATATACTGGAATGCACCCAGAGTATTTGCAAAAGTCTGGGATTAATTCAAACATTCTGCCCATCACTTGTTTTTTCTCCTCAGTGCAACACCCTAAGCATGGAGCCTAATTCATTGTACTACAGCACTCAAGTGATATACCTCACTGACGAGGCTCAAATGAGCTGAAACCACCTCGGGTTGCTTGTGTTCCCCTTTGGTAGGGACGTGACGTAGCAGTAGAAGCTAGGCGATCTCTATTGGACTAAGACCAAGGCTTTACATATGGCTGGCTCCTGTCAAAGGTGGAATTGGAGCAAAAGAAAGTGGACTGGAATGCAGCATAGAGTAAGTACTAGCAACTGTGATTATTCCAAGCATTACCCCATTACTTGCTCTCTCTCAGTGCAACTACTTAAGTATGACTGTTGTCACTGGAGAAGGAACATGCATGTCTGATTTGCAAACCGTTATTCAACATTGTACCAACAAGTTGGTAAATCTCAATTTGGGGTTTGTACATTAAAACATGCTTTTTTTGCGGTTGCAAACGGCCTGATTCTGTGAATCGGGACATTTGCGACATCCAAAAAAGATTTGCACATGATGTTGTTTGTTCCATGAATTGTTTAATACATGCTAGTCCCAGTATAAATTCTCACAGAGATTTTAATTGTGGAAGAACAAAAAATAATATATTAGTACACCTTAATATATCCTTACTGTTCAAGACACTGTTTTTGTAACAATTTGTCAACTTTAGACGCAAATATACACCACATCACATAACAATCCCTGTTACAAAACACATCTATATCATGTGAATATTTGATAAATATATAGCGGTCTGTTTTAATACACTCCTAGCTCTGCAAATTGCCAACTTTGGTGCTATAATTTTCTTAGGGCCCTTGCCATATCCCTTCTCAGACCAATCTCCTCTCTGCTTAAAGCCACTTCCAGACACATACCTCTATCTCATCTGGAGAATGTTACAGCAGTGATACCTTTTCAGTGTGCTCTACTCACCAGAGTTTCTCTTATTTTTCTTACTTTGCAGACTTGCCTCTCTCACTGTGTGTCCTATTTTTCTGATCTTCTGTATTGTCTCTTGGATCTGAATCTAAGCCTTTATATACATATTCCAAACACGGTCTGCACAGAAATTACCACAAAAACAATGGGCCTAATAAATATGGCCCCAAATATCCAAGAAATGTGTAAGAACCATTGAGGCCTTTGCTAAGAAGTAGAAAATACTTTTAAAATGAGTGAGAACCAATGGTGAGTCTGCCACACAAGAAATAAACAAAAAATATATTGGCAACCGACCATATTATGTGTAGGAGAAAACGCTGACCTCAAGATAATTTTCTTAACAATCAATATAAGCCAATTAATTCTGCATGAAATAAATTATTTCGAAAATGTGAAAACATGAATACCATTCAATGAGTAACTGAAAGTACATTGAAGATTGTGTGCCGCTTTGCGTACACATACTAAATCTACTTGAGAAGAATGTAAATATAGGAAAAATCTTTCAATAAATCATTTTAAATATTACATTACAAGTGACCAAAGGTTGAAGGAAATGGTCATAAGTCTGCCTGTACGAATTATGACCATGGTAAGAGCCAATATTTATGATAAAGTAACACCTTTCAAGGGCTTACCTTCCATAATCACTGATAAACTTTTTCGTACCAGTTTCAGCAGGTGCAAGCATGGTCAAACATTGGACAATCAATGGAAACCAAGGACTGGGCAAGAGCACCGTATAGGAGGATGGCAAGGAAAAAAATCAACTTCTGGACAAATGGACAGTGAAAAGATGTTTTGCACAGTCTTATTTGGGCTCAGAAATGAAGTGAGAAATGTAGGATTTGACCCAGATGATGCCATGGTGTCATATAATTAGGCCATATCATCTCCTTACCCTGTAACCACCGTTCCTTTCCCTAGTACACCTGAAATTCATCCCTGCCACATTGAGGGACATCAGAAGCCGACAGACTTAAAGGGGTTAAGGTTAAAGTGTTGTTGCTTTTATAAGTGAAACATTGACAGTTTCTGTTAACTCTGAACCCGGGGAAGGGATGTTACCTTTTTGCCTAGAGTTTGAGCTAGTGTTAGAAAATGCGTCATTATTTGGGTGGCCTGCACAAGTGATGGATCCGCATTTGTCACCCACTGGGAACCAAACATCCCACTGTAGCGCTTGACTCTCACTGGGTAGCACAGCAGTGGAATCCAAGGCCTACTCAAGGGAGGTGGTGTGGCCTAGTAATCACCATTTACAAGTCAAGAGATTATTGTCATAGATAATAATACCACTCAATAAATGATTGTCCATTTTGTGATTTTTCTTTTGAAAGAGGAAAAAATACATTTACGACAAGAAACATACACAAGCTGATTTAAATATTTCCAGATGGCGTTGTGCAATCATTCTTGTCTAGCCCAAAGGGAGATTAAACCAACAAATCACATGCCAAACCATTCACTTGTACTCCAATGCAAAATCTGAGTATACTTTGGGTGAGAGCAAATAATATTGGCAATGAAGTATATTTTCTTTGATCATGAGTGGCTGTCAATCTCATTATACGAAGAAAGCATTTGAAAGAATCTGTTATAATCAGGTTTGACTGGTTTGTGCTATCACGATTACTCTTTGCATTTCGCCGTAGGTGGTGATGCCAGCTCTAGCCACTGCTTGTTCTGACTATGCATGGGGAGCACTGACATGCGTTAGACCTGGGACCCCCTTTGAACTCCTACAATCCTTTGCTGACAGGGAGAGATGATATGTCTTGGTGACAGGTAAATTGGTAGAGTGGGAAGTAACGGTGGGAAGCATCTATGCACCCAACCAGGACCAACTGGCCTTCTTTCAGACAGTGTCAGCCTCCACCAGACAACTAATGGGGGGTGATCTACTGTTGGGTGGTGACATTAACTGTGTCAGGGACGTGCATCTTAACCTTTCTGCACCTCCCTTGCCAAGGGCACCTGTCCATAGGCTAGCAATAGGTTTCAGGGAGTGGTTGTAACATTAGGACTTATTAGATGTCTGGCGCACACAACATGGGATGGAGTGAGACTACTCTTTATACTCTTACTTGTCTTCCCCACATACCAGCCAGGAAAGATTCCAGTGCTCAAACAGATACTCTTACTTGTATTCCCCACATACCAGCCAAGAAAGATTCCAGTGCTCAAACAGACTGTGTCAATATGCTACTTTTGCAAAGTATTTAGGATGGACTTTGTCTGGCCACAGCCCCTTATAGAATGGAAAGCCTTCAAGGTAGTGGTCCGGGGTCACTACAGGGGGCAATCAGAGAGCATCAGTAAGCAACTTAATGCAGAATTACTCACTTTGGATGCTACACTTCACTCAATAGATAACACCTTGGGAACAAACCCTATTAACCATAGGCTCCAGCTAGATAGAAACGAACGCTACAAAACCATTTAAGAATGATTAAGATGCCATGGCTACAAAGCTTATATAGACAAAACTCATGGCACAGAAGACAAGTCTGGATGGTTGCTAGCTTAGTTTATCTGCCCTGAATGGCATGGTACCCCGATCATACACATGGTGTCGGCCACAGACACAAGTATCTATTCTTCAGGACAAATCAATGATGAGTTTAGCAATTACTATGAAACCCTTTACAGCAGCCCAGAGACTCTCACAGATGGCGTACAAGCATTTGGGGTCCTATGACAGCTCAGGAGACTCAGTAGGCCACTAAAGGCATGGCCACAGGTAAAACTCTGTGGCCAGGCAGGCTCTGAACAGAGTTCCTGTGGGTCTCCTGGTCCCAAGACTGGTGGACCTATACGCTGAATCATCAGGGAGGCGCTACCTCCCAGACACAATACCGAGTGCAATGGTCAATCCCCCCCACCAAGACCATGACCCCTTACACCCCTGTCACTACATTCTGCCCCCTGCCTGTGCTCAACATCGTCTTTAAAATACTGAGTAAAATATTAGCAATCATACTTCTCCCTCATGTGCAGAACTTTGTACACAAAGACCAGAATGGCTTCAAACTACACCCTAGCACCTCTCTCAACCTCAGGAGGCTCTACCATATTTTCTACCACCCAGAGGTCCAGAACTCTCCAGACTTGATGTGTATGTCAATACACCTTGAAAAGACCTTTGACTCAACAGGGTAGGATTTTCTGATAAAGTTATTGCGCCAGTTGGAAATGGGGAACAATTTCTACAATGGGTCGCTCTCCTCTACTCTGGGCCGACTGTGTGGATCAAGATTGGAAATTGTCATCTTCAGTTCCTACTGGATCTCCAGAGATATGCAGCAGGGGTGCCTACTGTCACCCCTATTTGCCCAAGCCATTGATCCACTGGCAGAAATATTCCAGAGGAAATGGGGGGAATGTAGTAACTCTAGATGGGCATAGGCATGTTATTTTCAGCTATGCAGATGATATCCTTCTTTACCTGGCAAATGGCTTTGTGGGGGTCCAAGGGTCAATGCACTGACTGGGTGCCTTTGGGGCAGCTTAAAGGTCAATTGGGCCTAAATGTGCCTGTTTCCCTGTGCCTAAGGAGCCCCCAAGCTACCTGATTTCACCATGGGCACCTGCGACCTAAAAATATCTTGGCATACAAGTCTATAGTCAGATTGATGACCTGCTATAGGGTAACGTGGGATGAACACTATGGCGGTGATTCTAACCGCGGCGGGCGGCGGTCGCCGCCCGCCATGCGGTTACCACCAAATGACCGCACCGCGGTCACAAGACCGCGGCGGCCATTCTGGCTTTCCTGCTGTGCTGGCGGGCGACCGCCAAAAGGCCACCCGCCAGCACAGCGGGAAAGACCCAGCAACGATGAAGCCGGCTCCGAATGGAGCCGGCGGAGTTGCTGGAGTGCGACGGGTGCTGTAGCACCCGTCGCGAATTTCAGTGTCTGCTAGGCAGACACTGAAATTCCTTTTGGGGCCCCCAGGGGCCCCGCGGCACCCCATACCGCCATCCTGTTGGCGGCGGAGCGCGCTCCGCCGCCATGGAGGATTCTCAAGGGCAGCGGAAAGTCGGCGGTACACCGCCGACTTTCCGTTTCTGGCCGCGGCTGAACGTCAGAATGCCCAGCGGTGCACCGCCAGCCTGTTGGCGGTGCTACCGCGGTCATTCGCCCTGGCGGTTTTTACCGCCAGGGTTAGAATGACCCCCTATGTTCCCTCCAATTCTGAGTTCACTTTTGGAGATCCTTACAGCTGTCACTTCTGGCTTGCGTGTCAAGCTTCAAAATGATGATGCTGCCACAATTTCACAAATCTCTCAGTTAAAATCCCTGTGGCGTGGTTCTGGCAGTTGGATGTCCTCCTTCGTAAGTCATATGGGATGGTAACCACCACAGAGTATCACTAGCAGTACTGAGGGGCCCTCCTGCAAGACATTGTATTATACTACTTAGCTGCACGACTACAGTTGGTGGCTTAATGGCTTGATGGCACCCACAGGGGTACCTTAGACCTTCTTGGTTATACAACATGTCATATTTACCACTGGGGATTCACTACTTGCGGATATGATGCATTATTTCTTTTGATATGTACAAGATGCTAGTCAACTTCTATTTTGATTACCAGAGAGTTTACTATAAATAGATACACTAATATAGTTCTGGGTATAAATGCGGCCAAAGCATGTGGCAGGAGGAGCACGCTGCTTTATCCCTGTTAATCTGGGGTGAGTAATATCACCATTGGACAATTCACTTGTATCATGAGATACGAGGTACTTTATTATATCGTTGACTGAGTGAGTTGATTTGGTTCTGATTATGTTATGGTTGTGATAGGTATTCATGAGAGCTGGTTATTGTGCTAATATACCGTCCCGTTCTAAGTAACTTACACTATGGAGCAGTTCAGAGTGTGTAGACTGTAAAGAATGATTTTTTTTTATTTCAGTGTCATACACCTGGTAATCATGGATATGACACACGAAAGATAAATTGGGACAGGGAATTTAACCTAGAAATTACACTGATTCATTAATTCTGGTAGGCACAATATGGTTTTGATAGTAGTCAAGTGCTTGCCAGACAGTATCCTTTTATTAAGGGATTCTTTATGTTGTGTTTTAGGAGCCAGACGTGGCTTTGTGTTATGGTTTCTCTGTATCACTCTAGATACAGTCTGAGTTGAACTGATAAGAAGTGGAGTCCGTTGTTACATCTTTTTCCTTTCACATGTGTTTTAGGTTTTTCTTTGGATTAACACACTATTGTCTTACTTTATTTGCATGCCGGTTTCATAATCTGATGGTGGCTACTTTTTCTTTAGGCTTTAACTTTGTCCTTCTACTATATCACACGTATGGGTTTTACCTGGGTAGCACTGGTTACTACATTAGTCACTATGGAGACATAAAGATGATAGATAATTTTGTAGTATATGTTCAGATGAACACTGTATGTGCATTTGACATATTCTTATGGATCATGTAATTTGTTTATTGTTGCTTTGACAAATTTGTCAGCAAATTTGCCACTGCAATGAAACACGTGTTGGCTACATGACCTTTTGACATGTTTGAAGGTGCTGGTTGCATGACCTGTTTGAACACTCTGGAATTTTTGAAGATCACAAATAAAAGCCTTACAGACTATATGGACTATTTATGTATATCATTATAATTTTGATTGCTTAAGAGGTTATTATTTTGTTGTATCAGAAGCCTTGCACTTCTATGCATAGTGTAAAGTGGCTCCCTCGCCCTCCTTTGAGCGTTATATACTGGAACTGTTCCTTGAAAAATAATTTCTGAGGTACACACGGGTTTGCACCTTCTTGAAGCCAAGTCACCAACCATAAAGTTCACAGGTTATGAGGCTCTTCCACAGCAAAAAACATCAAAACAAGCTAATCAAAAAGCAAAAAAATCCAGGTGGATTAGATGGTCAGAACCACCTCTTCACAGCTACGTTAAACTGATGTCATTTAGTTTTTCAGCTTACTAGCCAGGTTCATTGCTTATTCTATGCACATGTTGCAAAAGTAGAGAAAGAAGATTTATTGTGACGAATATGTTATTTCAGGAATATTGGTCTGTGGCTAAAACGTTTTGTTTTTAAAAAAACACGTAAAGTCCTCATTGTATTGGCCTGATATTATTAGTTTTTCAATAGAGCTTTGAGTTACATTACTTCTCAAAACATTTTTTAAAAGCCCTCTAGTTTAGTGATATACCTGGTACATTTAAGCAACATAGTGAGCTTTCTTTGTCTTTTGAGCTGCACTGTGCTACTGTCTCTGATGAGGTTGTTAGTTTGCTAATCAATTGCCCTTAGCTTTTCTCAATGGTTTCACTGTTCTTTTAACTGACTAAATGCTTAGTGTACCACTTATTGGTTGTTCTTGTCAATGACCAATTTACTTCAATGGCGATCCTTTCTAAATTATAATCAGTAACTTTAATTTTGAAGTTTTCACATCCAGGACTTGTAAAACTGAAAGGTATAAGTCCAACCTTTCAATTACAAGACACCCTGCTCTATGAGCTACCTAAGGCCTACCTCAGGGGTGACATATGCAATACAAGGGGAGTTTTCAGTTTGGCTAGTGGGTTGTATTGCCAAGTTGACATGGAAGTTTAAAACTGCATTTAGGCTGCAGTGGTAGGCCCGGGACATATTTTGAGGCGCTGCTTAAGTGGGCGACACAACAATTGCATATAGTATATAGTATATGGTATCCCACTCTACAAGGGATGTATAAACAAATTAAGTATGCCAATTGGGTATAAGCCCATCAAATCATATTTTAGGGGAGTGAGTACAAGCGTGAGTGCATAGAGTCCTCAGGCCAAGAAAAATAAGTACAGCAATATGAGGGAAAAAGAAGCAAAAACGTTTAGGGGAAGACCAACCTAAGACTGACAGCTTTAACGTAAATTAATGTAAGGATTGTGATATTATTATAGAGGTTTTCAAAGAAAAGCAAACAGTTAATAATGCTTGTTTTGTTCAACTTTGCACAATAGACCTTTTGAATGGTTAAAATTGGATATTCATTTGCATCTTACCGTCCTTTGTTATATATCAAGCTATGTCCTATGCTGTATTATATAGACACTACACAGGCGTTAAGTAGCAAACGGAAGGACGCATCAGCCAAATCATCCATGTATAACAGGATAATACTTAAATGTTCACTGTGTAGATGCTTTCTTTCTAAAAGTTGCTATATTTTTGAATAGGGCAATTAGTTTTCAAACTATGGCGGTGATTCTAACCGCGGCGGGCGGCGGTCGCCGCCCGCCATGCGGTTACCGCCAAATGACCGCACCGCGGTCACAAGACCGCGGCGGCCATTCTGGCTTTCCCGCTGTGCTGGCGGGCGACCTAGCACAGCGACCCAGCACAGCGGGAAAGACCCAGCAACGATGAAGCCGGCTCCCAATGGAGCCGGCGGAGTTGCTGGAGTGCGACGGGTGCAGTAGCACCCGTCGCGAATTTCAGTGTCTGCTAGGCAGACACTGAAATTCTTTTTGGGGCCCCCAGGGGCCCCGCGGCACCCGCTACCGCTATCCTGTTCCTGGCGGGAGACCCGCCAGGAACAGGATGGCGGTAGGGGGTGTCAGAATCCCCATGGCGGCGGAGCACGCTCCGCCGCCATGGAGGATTCTCAAGGGCAGCGGAAAGTCGGCGGTACACCGCCGACTTTCCGTTTCTGGCCGCGGCTGAACCGCCGCGGTCAGAATGCCCAGCGGTGCACCGCCAGCCTGTTGGCGGTGCTACCGCGGTCATTCGCCCTGGCGGTTTTTACCGCCAGGGTTAGAATGACCACCTATATATGTTAAAATGCATACACATGTGCACAAATATTGATAAGTCTTTATGTTTGTGCCTGTTAGAAACTGGGTTTCTGGTTGGCAGAGGTATGCACTCTGTCCAAGCAGGAACCAAAATTCTAGTCTGGGTAAGTCACCAACAAACCCTAAAGTAACCAGTGTAATTCTGATAGCTTGGCACAGAGCAGTCAGGCTTAACATAAGAGACAATGTGTAAAGCATTTGTGCAACATTTCAAACAGTAAAACAGTGAAAACACCACACAAAAAGATACCTGCTCCTTAGAAAAATTGATTTTAATTTAATGAAGAAAATAAGACCATAACTACAAAAATCCAATAAGTAGAAGACAAGATTTGAATTTTTAAAGAGTTAGTTGTAGTGCTACTAAACATAAAGCACCAACTGGGGCTATCGGGTCATGCTACACTGGGTCAAATTTGAAAACTCAGGCCTACCGGGATGGAGCACAGGTTGGATACAGGGACCAGCCATAGCCTGCTGAAACACTACCTTGGTTCTGAGTTCAGTCGTTGTGGAAAACAAGATACAAGGAGCAAAGAAGGTGAGGCTTTTACGTAGATTCTGAAGATATTGGAATTGAGTCAGCTCCGAGCTAAGCAAACTCGTGGATTCTTTGGGAATGGATCGGACTACTGCCTGCAATGTGCCGGCAGCAGTTCGATGTTACCAACCCTCACAGCAGCGCCAATGTGTTGGCATCTATGGTGATGTGGTATCCTAGATCCTTTCAGCAGCAGCGATGCATTGCCATCAATAGAGATGCACAAGTTCTGAGCAGTGCAACTGTGTCAATGTGTGGATTTTGTACTGGAGCAGCAATTTATAACCACATCCAAGGGCCCAAGACTGGATTGTCATCACTTGGCAGGGCAAGACTCTCAGATTGCAGAGTCCCAGTGCTGTAGGTGATGAGTTGGGTAGTTATAGTTACAATTGTGTTTTCATACGAAATACATTTTTGTGTTGTTAATTAATTTGGCACCGTTTGAAGAATCTTCAGGAAGCATTAAAAAAGTGCTCTTTTTGCTAGTTTGTACATGGAAGGGTTCCGGGTGACCCATCAAGCCGGTGCCAAGAAGAAAGGAGAATCCCAAAGCACCTTTTCCTCATTCATTTTCCCATTGGAACTTTAGAAACAGCTATAGTCTAAACCGGATTTACACCAAATTACACAGTAAATTAGCTCTAGGTCCAGAAAGAGTGCTTTTTGTATTTTGGTGTAAATCTGCTCAGTAGTTTTGAGCAATTAATAAAAAGAAACTAAATTGTATATGTGGGAATGCAGAGGCTCTGTGGATCCCGGCAGACTTCAATCAGTAAGTGGTGGCAGTCATCTTTGGTCTTGGGACTCGTTCAGAGTTACAAAGAAAAACGTTAAAAAAAGAAAAAAGGGGTCAGAGTAGAGATACCCTGACCCCATAGGTCTCGTGGTGGGGTCTCCCTTGGAAGAAAAAAATATTTTTTTGTCTTATTAATTTTGCCATGAATTTGTTACGGAGTTATGAATCCGCGGGAAAATGTTAAAAAAATAATAAAATAGTGACTTTTTTTTAATGTAAAATCATTTTCATTATTATACGTTAATCCAACCAACACAATGCAAAGCCTTTGGCTGTGTGCTGTGGTGCTTGGCTGCAGAACCTGTCCTGCAGCCAGGCCCTGTGGCCAACTCCTAAAACCACCCAACCCTTTGCTGCATGGTGCCTTTGGCTGTGCACAGAGGATGTTGGCCACAGGGCCTAGCCATGCACAGCAGGTGTTGGCCAACCCCTACAACCACCCAGCCATGAGCAGTGGGGGTTGGCTGCTGGGCCTGGCCTGGTGCCAGCTCCTGCAGCCAACCCCTATAACCACCCAAACATGCAATGCACACAGATAGAAGCCACACCTATAACCACCCAACCCGAGTTGCACACGGCCTTCAGCCGTGCACAGCAGAGGTTAGCCACAGGGTTTGGCCTGCAGCCAACACCTATACCCACCTAACCACGCGCTGCACACAGCCTTTGGCCGTGCACAGTGGGGGTTGACCGCAGGGCCTGGCTGAGGCCAGCACCTGCGGCCCACACCTCTAACCACCCATTCCCACACTACACACAGCCCTTGGCCATGCACAGAGGTAATAGGCCGCAGGTCTGCATGCCCCTCCTCCACCATTCGATTTTGGCCCCGGGAACCCCATCCCCTCAGGTCCTGGCCTTCTATTTTTTTTTGTGGGGGAGGGGTCCGGGTGGCCATCCTTCCCCGGCTGATCTTGGCCCTGGGAAACCCATCCCCTGGGGTGCAGCATAAATATATTTTTGGGGGGGAGGACGGCCATGTGGCCCGACTCTCTAGGCCAATCTCCGCCCCATGGACCTATCCCCTAGGTTCAGGCCTAAATATTATTTTATTTGGGAGTGGGGCACAGAGCAGGCGTTAAAAGGGGGCATATCATTGTTTTAATGGGTCCCTAATTACTCTGCAGGATTGTGACTACATTTTGGCGCTAATCCTGCACAGTACATAAATAGTGTCAAAAATGTTGACTTTATTTCCCATGCTGTGCGCAATGGTGCACTGTGTATTAAATACGACGCACACATGGTAGCAGTAGGGGGGACTAAGAGGTGCAAAAATGTGGTGCTGCATTTGATGCAGCACCACTTTTTTTAAATTCAATCTATGTTTTTGAACAGATGTGAACTTCCTATTGGGTGCAGTAATTGGTTGTGATTGCTAGATTAAGTCATGCTATCTGAAGGGAAAGATTCTCCGGGCAAGAGAGGACTGCCAGGCAAACAGTCCAGGCAACATCATGATATCATGATTCAAGCTTGGCCTTGCCAGGGCAGACAGCTGTACAGCTACTCCAAGTTGAATTGGAGGTTTTCGACCACTGGTGAGAGAAACATGAGGTTTTCATTAGGAATACTGGTGCTGAAAAGTTGTAAAATATGTATTACCAATCCATTTTAGCAAGAAGTACACTGTAATGAGTTTGAGTTTGATAAATCAACAAACTGCAGGTTTAATACAGTGTTAAAAAGGTACACATTGCTTGGGAGTTTACCTGACTTCATTCCTATTGATTCAGGAACTGAGAGCCCATACCAGCACAAGAGTTGTGCCCAATGAGGATTAAGGACAATGGAAGGGTTGCCCTGGATACACCACCAGGCAGTGCAGCTGTGACCTACAATCTTATGCATTTCTCTTGCACTTGTTTCTTCCCATCCTGCCATTCTTCTTATCTTCCCTATGGCAAATAACTCATGGCAAATGGCACTCGCCAGAGAGATGTTACCACAAGGCCTGCTTGTCATATGTACTGATATTATGTGTGGGCAGAATGAATAGTTGCCATTAGTGATCCCTCAAAGAACCCACGCAAGGTGGCCTTCCTCTTCACTGTTGTGGACTCCATAAATGATTGTTTATTGCATTCATAAATGCAAAAACTTTTTTTTTCAGTTAGCAGAAATGTACCTTTACATTCATGCGCGGATACACATATGTGCATGTGTGGAATATTAATTCTTCTTTCATTTTTGAGTAACTTGTCCTTGGATTTGTAAAGAGAAAATGAAGCATTTGGCCCAGCATTTTTGTTCTCTAAGAGGTTTTCATTACAAAAATGCACTCCTAATGGAGTGGCGGTTATACAACATGGGATTCAACCTATCCAATACTGTGTCTCATCCAGCACTCTGAAGTAACCAAACAGAGACATACACCACCTTGTAAAAACCCTGAATAATACATATTTGCCACTTTTGTTCACTTTCCTTTTTACTTTGTCATTCATAGTACAGTTAAAAGAGATAGTTTAACTGCTAGCTTATACTTATAACTTTCACCAACTTACTACTTTTTAAGGTTCACAAAAATCACAAGAAATGTTGTATTTTAGAGTTTAATTGCAAAACACATTCACTCACACCCCTTAAACACAATGAGATATTTGGAAACTGATATCACCCTAAGGCCCATATTTATACATTTTGATGCAAAACCGCGCCGGCGCCATTTTGCGTAAAAAATATTACCGCCGGCTAACACCATTACTGTGCGCCGTGCGGGTGTCAAATTTATACTTTGACGCACGGTGGCGCAAACCACAGGTGTAAGTAATTTTTTTTTACGCACACTGCAGCGTCACGTCGTAAAGGAAAACGACGTTAACGTGGCAGAAATGACCGTGGGCCGATTTACGACACGGCAAACCGGATATGCAGTGTTTTTTTACGCAATTGTGTCAAAAATCCCCGCAAACACAGCCATTTCAGCATAGGAGAGCCAAAATGGATTCCAGATGCCTGTACAGACCCCAAGAAGATGACAACAGACCAGGAACCAGCCAGGAGGACCCACACAAGAACCAGGACAGGGAGAAGAAGAAAAGAAAGTGTTGCTTCAGTGCAGAGGAACAGGAAATTCTGTTTAAAGAGGTGACGGAACCCCAGCACCAATTGTTTGTCACCTCAAAGTTGCCAATCAGTAGGAGAGAGGCTACATGGCAACAAATTGTTGACAAGATTAACAGTGTGGCAGAAGTACACAGAACAGTCATCGAGTGCAAGAACCGCTGGCATGACTGCAAGTGCAGGACCAAGGAAAAAATGGCCAGGAACAGGAAGGCAGCACTGCAGAATGGAGGTAGGAGTCCAGCACGCCAGGAGGCCCTGGACCACATGGAGGAGATGGTCGCAGCTGTCATCCCTGAGGAGATCGTCACAGGGATCCAAGGACAGGACATCGCAGACTACCAGGAGACAACGCACATGCAGGGTAAGTCGCATGGGGAATTAAAATGCACTAATGTTAACTGTAAGAAGGAGGGTGGACATACCTACTACACAATGCATAAAAGTCATGATATTCAGAGAGTGGAATGGGTAAAGGGGCTCGGCACGGGGGCATGGCCTGTACAGAGAAAAGCTGGGGCACACCATAACACAACACCAACAACAGTTCCATGGGGGTATGCTGCCATGCCAATGATGTAGCAAAGGTAAAGCCATGCCAGGAGGAAAGAGCACAACGTTAAACTGACACATTTCAGGCACTATACCCCCTACATTAACTAGGGCCCAATTAACAACCTCTAGCCATACCGACAACTGGAATGTAACAGTGACAACAGTTGCCACTACCACCTCTGCTGTGTGTGCAGCTCAAGTAACCAATGGCAGTAACGTCCCCATGGATCATACACACCAAAATTAGAGGGTTTAGGATGACAACATTAACAATCCCCTGAAACAAGACAAATGTTCCTGTCCTGTCAAATGTGAATGCCCATAGTTGCCGCAAACATCAGCCAATGTCATCAACATTAGGAGCTACACAGCACCAAGGTCACACCCATGCTGCATATGTCAGGGTCCATCATGTGCCTGGGTCACAATGCAACATCCCAAATGTCATACTGCTCAGACAATAGCATTGAGGGGGAGGACACATGTAACTGGTCACTGAAATACACCTGCACAGTCAGAGGAGTAAATAGGACACTGCTACGACTATCAGGGCAATCCAATGTACCAAACATTCCCCTACATCAGCTGTAGGCATTACCAATGCTGACATCCATATCGTGCGATAATCAATCAATCAATCAATCAATCAAACTTATTTATACAGTGCGCTACTCACCTGTAAGGGTCTCAAGGCACTATGGGGGGGTCACTGCTGCTCGAAGAGCCAGGTCTTGAGACGCCTCCGGAAGGCGAGGTGGTCCTGGGTGGTCCTGAGGTGGGCGGGGAGGGAATTCCACGTCTTGGTTGTCAGGTAGGAGAAGGATTTCCCCTCTGCATTGGGTCCGCGGATGCAAGGGACGGCGGCGAGAGCGAAGCTGGTGGAGCGAAGTTGACGGGTGAGCGTGTAGAAGGTGAGGCCAAGGTTGAGGTATTCGGGGCCCTTGTTGTGGATGGCTTTGTGTGCGTAGGTGAGGAGCCTGAAGGTGATCCTTTTGTTGACGGGTAGCCAGTGCAAGTGTCTCAGGTGGGCGGAGATGTGGCTGCGGCGGGGTACGTCGAGGATGAGGCGTGCAGAGGCGTTTTGTATGCGCTGAAGACGTTTCTGAAGTTTTGCGGTGGTTCCTGCGTATAGGGTGTTTCTGTAGTCCAGGCGGCTTGTGACGAGGGCGTGGGTCACAGTTTTTCTGGTGTCGGCGGGGATCCAGTGGAAGGTCTTTCGGAGCATGCGAAGTGTGAGGAAGCAAGAAGACGAGACAGCGTTGACTTGCTTGGTCATGGTGAGAAGGGGGTCCAGGATGAATCCGAGGTTGCGTGGGTGGTCTGAGGGGGTTGGTGTGGTGCCCAGGGCCGTGGGCCACCAGGAATCGTCCCAGGCAGATGGGGAGTTTCCATGATGAGGACTTCCGTCTTGTCTGAAGTCAGCTTCAGACGGCTGAGTTTCATCCATTCTGCGACGTCTTTCATTCCATCCTGCAGGTTGGTTTTGGCGGTGGCTGGGTCTTTGGTGAGGGAGAGTATCAGCTGGGTGTCGTCGGCGTAGGAGATGATGCTGATGTTGTATTTGCGTGCGATGTCAGCGAGGGGGCTCATGTAGACATTGAAGAGAGTAGGGCTGAGCGAGGAGCCTTGTGGGATGCCGCAGATGATCTCGGTGGGATCCGAGCGGAAAGGAGGGAGGTAGACTCTTTGGGAACGGTCAGAGAGAAAAGAGACGATCCAGTCCAGGGCCTGTCCTTGGATACCGGTGGAGTGGAGGCGGGTTATTAGGGTGCGGTGGCAGACGGTGTTGAAGACAGCCGTGGGGTCGAGGACGATGAGGGCGGCTGTTTCTCCGTTGTCCAGTAGGGTTCGGATGTCGTCGGTGACTGCGATGAGGGCGGTTTCTGTGCTATGGTTGGCCCGAAATCCGGACTGGGAGGGGTCGAGCAGGTTGTTGTCTTCGAGGAAGTTGGTCAGTTGCTTGTTGATGGCCTTCTCGATGACTTTGGCCGGGAAGGGGAGGAGCGAGATGGGGCGGAAGTTCTTCAGGTCGTTGGGGTCCGCCGTAGGTTTCTTCAGGAGAGCATTGACTACCGCGTGTTTCCAGCTCTCGGGGAAGGTGGCAGATGCAAACGAGCTGTTGATGATGGTCTGGAGATAGGGGGCGATGCTGGCGTCAGCTTTGTTGAAGATGTAATGTGGGCAAGGGTCCGAGGGGGCACCAGAGTGGATGGTGTTCATGGTAGTTTTGGTCTCTTCGAAGCTGATGGGTGTCCAGGCGTTGAGGGTGACGGCTGGGGCTGTGAGTTCTGTGGTGGTCGGCGGGATCTGTGGACCGAAGCTGTCGTGTAGGTCGGTGATCTTTCGATGGAAGAAGGTAGCGAGGGAGTTGCAGAGTTCTTGTGAGGGCGTGATGGAGTTGGAGCTGGCGTTGGGATTGGAGAGCTCTTTGACGATGTTGAAGAGTTCTTTGCTGTTGTGGGTGTTCTTGTCCAGTCTCTCTTTGAAGGATGCTCTTTTGGTGGCGCAGATCAGCTGGTGGTGTTCGCTGGTGGCGATTTTGAGGGCTGACATATTTTCTGCGGTGTGTTCTTTGCGCCAGAATTTCTCGAGGGTACGGCAGGTTTTCTTGGATTCTTTGAGGGCGTCTGTGAATCATTGAGGTTTCCTAGTGTTGGTCTGTCTTGGGAGGCGTCTGAGGGGGGCGAGGTTGTCAGCGCAGTTGGTGATCCACTTTTTGAGGCTGAGGGCTGCGTTGTTGGCGTCGGAGGTGATGGTAGGTTGGTTGTGGTTGAGAGTGGAGAGTAGCTGTTCTGTGGAAATTTTGTTCCAAGGTCTGTGGGTGAGAGGTTGTGTGCGAAGGTGGTGAGTCTTGCATCTGAAGGTGAAGTGGACACATCTGTGGTCGGTCCAGTGTATCTCGGAGGAGTAGCTGAAGGATACGTGGTGGAAGTTCAGGTCTCCGAGGGGGATGTAGTCTGGTGAGGCTAGGGCGTGTGGGGGGATGAAGTCTGTGATGGATTCGCTGAATAGGGCGCGTGGTCCAGGGGGCCTGTAGACGAGAGTTCCTCTGAGGGTCGTCCTGGGGTCAGTGTGGATCTGGAAGTGCATGTGTTCGGCTGCGAGGGGGGTGTCTTCGGTGGAGGTAGTGACATTGATGGAGCTCTTGTTTATGATGGCGATTCCTCCTCTGACTTGGTTGGTGCGGTCTTTCCTGGCGATCTTGTAGCCGTCTGGGATGGCTAGGGTGATGTTGGGGGCCGATGAAGCGTTGAAGGCTCAGTGATGAAGGCGACGTCTGGTGCGGTAGAGTCCAGGAGGTCCCATAGTTCAATGGCGTGCTTGTGGACGGAGCGTGCGTTGATGAGGATGCACTTGAGGTGGTTGTTGGAGCGTGGGCTGGTGGACGGATTGCAGTGGCGGTGGAAGGTATACTTGCAGGTTTGACAGGCGAAGGGTCCATGTGTGTGTTTCGGGCTGGCTTGGTAGCAGGTGGTAGTACATCCAGGGTTGAGTGCGTGGAGGGAGGCGGCGTCGTAGCTGTGCTGGGGGTTTTGGGAGCGCTGGGGGCCAGGGGTTCTGGCGCTGGGCGCGGTCCAGGCACAGACGGGCGCAGACTGGCTGGCCGCACAGCAGCCGCCATAAGAGGTAAGGGGGGAGGAGGGGTCAGCTTGGAGGCGGGAGGGAGGGTGACGAATGGGAGCGGGGGGTGGGGTCACACAGGTGGCAGTGGCGGGAAAGCAGAGAGTGAGAAACGGGGAGGCGGGAAAAAGAGAGAAAAATGTGGGAAAAAAGAGGAAATTCACTGTAGAAAGGCGAGGATGGCAAGAAAAGGCAAAAAGTAGAAAAAGTCAGAGGGGGAAATTCACGAGGGGAGAGCCAGGAGGAGAGGAGAAACGGAGAAATAGACAAGAGAGAGCGCAAAGAAGTTCACGAGGGGAGAGCCAGGAAGAGAGGAGAAATGGAGAAATAGACGAGAGAGAGCGCAAAGAAGTTCACGAGGGGAGAGACAGGAAGAGAGGAGAAACTGAGAAATAGACAAGAGAGAGCGCAAAGAAGTTCATGAGGGGAGAGCCAGGAAGCGAGGAGAAACGGAGAAATAGACAAGAGAGAGCGCAAAGAAGTTCACGAGGGGAGAGCCAAGAAGAGAGGAGAAAGAGGAGAAATAGCCAGGAGGGAGCGCAGAGGAGCACCTACGGCCTACAGGAGGTGGCAGGGGCCTGGGCAGGTGGAGCTGCAGCGGCGGGGAAGCGACCTACCCTAGTATACGCTACATTTCAACCACATATAAGTGGATGTGAAAGATCAGAGACTGGGGCAGGTCCAGTTGTTTAAGTGTGCTGCTAGTGCCATCAGAGCACCCACAGCCAGTGAAAGGTCTCACCATGAGAATGGAAGTAGGGGGAGGGTTGAGTAGGACAAGAAGGTGGCAAATCACTATTTGGCCAAAACCAACACCTAGAGGAGATGATGCCGACAACTCTAATAATTTACCACAATCCATGTGACATGCAGGTGGGGCATAGGCCTGGGAGAATGCCCATCTGAAAAACTGGATTAATGAACAGGAACCAAGATCACAATGTGAAATCATCACAAGGCAGACATGTCACATCACTAATGCACAACACAGACACACTAATTGTACCCTATTTCATTGCAGAGGACGATGGATCTCCTGCGGATATGCCTGTCCAGGACTACCTTGATGACATGGATGACGAGCTGACTGACATCAGCCACCAGACCCCCCAAGATGTCCTTGGACCACTCCAGACCCCACCTTCAGTCACAAAGAGGAGCACAGAACAAGCAGCCATCACAGAGGACCCACCCACAAACCCAATTGTAAGACCTGCCTGTACCAATACAGCTGAGGACTCAGACGACACAGGCACCAGCTTTGAGAGAACTGTAGTCGGAGTACAGCGGGAGCTGGCCAAGGAGGTGCGGGTGGGGATGCAAACTATGGCAGCCAGCTTTGAGGGGATGCGTTTGTGCAAGATGTCATCTGCAGATCAAGCAGCAGCCATGCAAGCGCTAACATCCACCCTGCAAGGACTACAACAAACCGTAAAGGAATTCACCACTGCAGTAAGGGAGTTGCCACAACACCTCGCACCCCAAACCTTCCACTGCATGCACGAATGCAATCATGACCCCCTCAGGGCCGACCTGGCTGCCTACCATCGTGATGTGGCTGCTATTCTCAAGAACCAGCAGATCCTCCTTGCAGCAGTACTGCCCTTAAGACCCCCACAGGTAGCAGATACCGGGATGTCTGACTCCACGTCTTCAAACACTTAGGGGTGTGTTGCCCCTTCACAACCACCACCACCAAGGACAGAGGAGGCAACACACACATCAGAAGATGAAGACATGGAACAGATCACCTTCACACGTAAAATACCCGGAAGCACTAGTCCCTGCCACGTCTTGCAACAACTGTACTCAAGCACTGTTCTGCAAACCACTGTCTATCTTGTCAGCCTGCCTTGTGATTGTCTCTCACTAACTCATTGGCAAATCCTGTCCCTCTGCACTGTCTAACACATCACCCCAGCATGTCCAATGACATGTCCTTTAACACTTGTGTAGGATCACAATGGAAGATGTCACTATAATGGACTCACAATCATGGACAATGTACATATAGCACTACAGCACTTTTCAATAAATAGCACTTACACAACCACTTTGTCTCTGTGTAATGTGACATCAACCGTGCAGTAGACCACTGAATTTTGCCTCCTGTCAAGTTACATAGCTTGTCAATACAACTGTCCTGAATAATGTAATCTGCTAACTATGCACAGTGGCCTGGATTGTATCATACTCTGCCCTTCCTGAAGGTAATATCTGATGAATAGAGAAACTATACACCATACTGCTGTGCTGGACAGAATAATGCTTCCTCATGGGATATCTAAGCCATAAAATAGTGCCTTCAAAATGTTGCCTCCATGCAAAACTAACACATATAACATTGCCCACAAATCTAAGCAAACAGTCACCAAACTGCATGAATGGAGGTGTCTGAGTTTACATCCAAATAAGTAATCATGCTGAACAGTGTAACAAATGATCTATGTGAGTCATGAACACTATACTACAAGAGTGCTTACTACCACTCACCTTAGAAGGGTTTTTCTTGAACATCAGACTGCAGTCAGACATAACACAGTGTACCCAATACTAAATCTGGAAGCACTGCATGTGACATTGGAAACATACTTATTGAAAAATACACGTTGGGATCCATAGTCACTGTGATTGGTGGTTGCTATGAATGGTCTAATCTTTGCAAGGTAGCTTTGAGGTAGCTGCCAATCATACAGCTTATTTGGGATTTCTTTGTAGCATAGGACACAACTTGTAATACAAAAGAAATCATTTACACTCATGCCAAGGCCCTGATCTACAAGCATGACACACATACTGTAAAGGGTTTACTACCTATTTATTAAACTGTAAAAACAGAAGTGAAAACTCAGGGAAAAGCCTTACCTACCCTAATCTACCCTAACTACTCATTACCCACAACTGTCCCTAACTAACCTAAGCTAAACCTACTTATCACATTTAACAAAACGTTCTAAACATCAACCTCCCAACCCTCTTATGAAATGGGACACATGGAGGACAACAGATACTAAACTATATACATACTATCCTATACTAAACAAATATATTTTGTTTGTAATTTTTTTATTTTAGATATATTTTTTTTATTATTATTTTTTTTAAACACACAAGAACCCCAACATTGACCCCCACCCACACACTCAAAAAGAAACAGTAGAAATAATCAGGACCCCACACCCACTAACACTATCTAAACTAACAGCCTATACTAACCTAACACTAAGCCCCCTAAACCCACAAAGTATAAGAATAAGGAAAGAGGAGGGAGGGGAGGGAATCATATCCGTCAACATGTCTATAGGTTGGCCCTCTGGAGGGTCCGCTTGACTCACCGCACCCGCCGGTTTACATGTTGCACATCCTGCCGCAGGCGACTCATTTTTCGCAGGACACGGTCCAATTGACACTGTACTCAACAAAAGCAGCAGGGTCAATAGCTGCAGCTGGGGTGGTCTGGGTGCCAGCTGAGGAATTGTGGGGCCGTGTAGTGTCCATGGCTGTGGGCTGCCCTGCAGGTGGTGCTGTGCTAGGGCCTGGAGCACTTGCTGAGGTGGCTGCCGCAACACTCCCAGCTGTTGGTGGTGCCACCTGGGTGGTAGTGGTGGTGGTGCTGGTGCTGGTGGTGGCTGTGGTGAGCAAAGAAGGGCCGCCATGTGGGAATGCCCTCCAGGCTCCAGAGGCCCATTTGTGCCAGTATCTGCGGGCTATTCTTCAGCCACTTTCCTTGAAGAGTGCATTACCAGTCAAACAGCCATTGTGCCCATGACAAATTTATGACACACAGGTACAATGTACAGAGGGGCAGGGACAGTTGTAAGCCCTCATATTGTTGCAGTTTCTTCATTTGATGTGGCCCAGCTATGATGAGTTGCACCAACCACAGAGATTTGAACCCATGTGCATACCTTTGCCCAGCCATCCGTAAACGAAAGGTGGAACAACAAACACCAAATACCAGTCTCAGATGTTAGCTGACGGCAGCTTCAACTTGTCCCCTATGTTTCCAAATCCAGATCTGACATGTATACGAAATGAAGAAGGGCCACAATAATCCCTTAGATTTTTAGAATTTCCTCGATCGCTTTCCTTACACACTCACCAGACACACATGAGACATATGTTAGGGCCACATTGCTATCATCAATTGACGTGAAGCCTGCTCTCATTTTCAGCCTCATGTAGTGTTTCAAAAGTCAGTCTAGCTGTTGCGTCAACAAATGTTGGTAATGATTTGGAAAATCTATACCTCACAGGCAAATGTGACGTATATCTATACATAATTGGCTCCTGATCTGTGTTGCTGTTTGATACAAAGGCGGCACCAACTTACATTAAGCAAAAGTATTCAGTAAGTTTGCAGCACACTTACTTCCTAACAGCTAGCAAACGTGGTCCTTAACATAGTACATAAATGACCCTCTATGTTCCCAAAGCATTCCACACACTAAACAACATTGCCTGCAGATATTGTACAAATCATCTGATGTCACTATAGAGCATTTAATCGTACACATGTACATGATTTGTACTCACCAACAGGGCCACCAATCACAATGCCCAGGTGGTCCAGCAGATCTTGCTCCCTGGAGATGAGGTCAGTCCAGCAGTGCTTCAGCTGGTGGTCATTCCTTGGTGTCCAATAGATGCGTTGCAGGTGATGCAATACCTTTCCCTACCGGAGCCTCCATGCCTCAGTATGATACCCCTGTGTCACCCGCCCACCTGCCTCAATCATAAAGGGGCGGAGATGGCACACCAGCCATATGAAACCCCGAAGCTCCTCCACACCCATCTTGCCAAGACAAGGCCTACCCAACATCTTAGCAGAAAAAAGGGAAATAGGGGATAAAGGGGAACAAAGGAGAATATGGGAATAGGGGGAAAGTAGAATATGAAAAACTTAAACTAAACAACTAAAACAGCCCAACTATATCCAAACTATCACTACCCACAACAGACTCCCAAAAACAACAAAGACAATAAAATACAAGACAATTGTACACAATAAACACTCAGACAGGATACAACAACAATATTTTATTCACAAAATGACAAGTAATGGACCACACAGGAGACAAAAGCACAATTTAACCAGACAAAACTCTCAACACAGCCACACAGTCTAGAAGAATCACAGACTGCAAAGTGAAAGTGAAAGTCATCCCACTGTACATAATCTGTAAACAGGATATCCTAATACATCACTTCCTGCCTAAAATGGCAGCCATTTTTATTGTTATGCGTCAATAAATGTTGATGCATACAGTCTGGGCGTCATTTATTTCGATGCACAGGAGTAGAAATTAGCCCACATCCATATATTTGGAAATAGACTACCACTTAACCAATTTTCTGAGGTACAGTGTGGAAGAGTCAATGGTGATTTCAGGGCATTATGCGTTGTTTTTCGGGCATGAGTGTCATTTTTTGACACTTGTGCGTCAAAATCTCAGGGCATTAACTGGGTTTGGGTCATTTTACCATTTTAATGTTATGTAACATTTGTGACACAACTGAGATAGGCTGATTGCACCCACTTCGGTCTTGACAGCGTATGAGACATCATACTGCTGCAGACCATGATCCCGCTACTTCATTAACAGGATTTTCACTTTTACCTGACGCACTAGATGGCCATATGTGTGGCCTACATATATGTATTGCACAAATTGGGCATGTTTGGCGTCAGGAGGGGATAGCAATGAGACGCACATAAGTACAATACCTCAATGCCTATGGCTCAAAGTGTGTGCATTGGCTACTAATGTAGTTGTTGACCCAGTGTGTGTGCATCACAAGATGCATTATTTCAAATATGCTTGTATGAATGTGAAGTCAATGTGTCCAAACCTTAGATGCAAGTCATTGTGGAAATGAGAGAGAACATGTGTTAGTCATACATGTAGCAACATCTGTTGTGTGCACTTCCAAGATTTTGGGTAACGTAGACACCACAAATGACAAAGCATGCACCGGATAGATGGCAGACGCTTGTTCAAGTCAATATGTTGGCGCCTACGCAATCCAGCAGCTGTGTTTTGTTGTTCCCCCTCATGTTGCAGGCCAGCATCCTCCTCTTCCGCCTCTTCAGGCATTTGTGGCTCTGGTTCTAATAGGGGAATGTTCCTTCGTATACAAATGTTGTGCAGCATGGCACATGTTAAAATGATCTTACAGACCATTTCTGGTAAATATAGGAGGCTGCCACCAGTGATGTCAAGGCACCTGAATCTCGACTTGATGATCCCAAAGGTCCTCTCGACCATGGTGCGTGTCCTCCCATGTGTCTCATTGTAGGCACGCTCTGCTGCAGTACTTGGGTTGCCAAATGGTGTCATAATCCATGGCTGGATCCCATACCCGTGATCAGCTGAAAGAGAAAATGATTGGGATCATGTTGACGTAGCTTGCCCCATTAATATCACCTTGCATGACAGTAGTTGTCTTGTGTTGTCTTTGGCTCTTTTGTGTTATTGTGTTGACTCCTAGGCTTCTAGGATTCACCATCTGAATTGGGTTATTTCCTTGGCTGAACGAGTGTTTGCCTGTTGACCGGTTGTCAGCAGTATGTTTTGGGATTTGCAGTACAGTGTGCACTACCTAGCATTGTGACTTGTGATACAGGTGTCCCTGTTGCTTCACTGGGGGTGAGATGATAGTTCTATACACAGATTCAATTTGACAGTGGTGGTAACACGTTAGCATCTATGTAACCTGGACATCCCATACCTTGAGACATATGTAATGGATTAATTTTAACATCAGTGAGATGCTCACATTTTGCAAGGTGACAATGACCCAAACCTCTCCATACGTTGTGATCATTGACATATTGACATTAGACTGTACACTAATTTCAGATGTGTGACACATTCACTACAGACCTATCAAACCTGGCTAGCGGTATCACAACCTCAGTGTGTTCCTGTCCACATGTTGCTGTCGTGGTGTATGTGTTGTGTGTCCTAGAGGGTTGCTGTGCAGTGTGTATATAAGTAGGTTTCTGTACTTACCAACAAGTAGTCCATTGCCATATCGTCCATCCTGGAAGTGTTGATTGATGGTACAGTGACGGAAGATGAATGAGTCATGGACACTCCCAGGATACTTTGCAACGATATTGGTGATCAATCCTTGGTGATCCACAATGGCCTGCACATTGATAGAGTGTGTGTGCTTCCTGTTGCGGTAGAGGTGTTCAGTTGCAGCAGGTGGCACAAGGCGTATTTGTGTGCAGTCAATGGCACCAAGGACATTTGGGATTCCATTAATGAGGTAAAAAAAATCCTGTTTGGTCTCATGCTGCTTCTGCTGTGTGTTTGGGAAGCAGATGTGGCGGGGTGTGAGTCAGATGATGGCATCCAGTACTTTGGGCAAGAAGGCGGAGAATGATGGCTGTGATATCTCAGCAACCAGGGCGCCAGTGGTTTGAAAGGAGCCACTTGCCAACATGTGTAGTACAGCTAGCAGCTTGGTGTCTGTTGGTATGGTGCGGGGTGTCAGCAAGGTGGGTGCCAACTGTAGCTCAATGTTGCGCAGCAGCTGCTGAATGGCTTGCCAGTTAAACCTGTACCTCTGGATGATGTCATGTTCCTCTCCTGCCTTCTGCGTTGCCTTTGGGGTCCCTGCTGGTGTTGTGGTAGCTGCTGTTGTTGTTGCTGTGCTCTGCGTCTGCGTGCACGCTGGATGAGAAGCACCTCCATATCTCCCTTTTGCTGCTTTGCTGTTGCTTCTGTGTGTTCTGATTAAATACAGGTGTGTTTGCCCCATTTTAATGCCTGCCCTGATCCAGGAGTTAATTTTTGACGCAAATCGGGTTGTTCGTCATTTTCCGACTCGGCCGTGAGCGATTTTTGCCCGGAAGCATAAATACGATGCATGGGCGTTTATGTCATTTTTGGGACGGGAACGCCTACCTTGCATATGATTAACGCAAGGCGGTTTCCCGCATCCAGAAAATGACGCACACAGTGGGATTTTTACGTCCGCGGGCTCGGGCGTCAAAGTTTAAATATGGGGCAAGGTTTGCGCCGAATGTGCGTCAAAATTTTTGACTCACATTCGGCGCAGACGGAGTATAAATATGCCCCTAAATGTCTCTAACTGTTCATGCATAAATAGGGATTTGAAAAAAAAAACATTTGGAATGTTGGTGAAAGTCTGCTAATTTGAAAGTTTTCTCTTTCTCTAACCTTTCAACACCCTATGACCATCTTTAACATGCCTCTTATAAGTGACAAAACACTGCTTATTTTACAAATTAAGCATTATGTGTAAGTGTAATTTAGTTATAAATAGAGGTGCCTCCCTCGCCTTCCTTCTTAACCAATGAGGCTCCCTTGTCTCTAATAGGCCCCTCCCTCCTCTAAACAAAAAACACCCTCGCTCCCTCCTCATCCTCTTCTTTTTTGTCTCCTGAGAAACTTACCTTCTCTCTCACTTCACTGCATGACCTGGGGGGCTTAGTTGTTTGCATTCACGCCGGGAGCGGACCTCTGGGGGGCGGTTTCCCAGCTTGGTTACAGTTCCTGTTCTTCTGCGTGGCTGCAGATGGAGCGAGGCCTGCAGGTGCAGTAACTGAGCCTAACGGTCCTGCTGTGGCTGGGGCTGCACTTTCGGGTTGGCACATTGGCGAGGCTCAGGTCACTTCAGCTGTGTTTTGGATGGGCAGTAGGAAGGGGTTGGACCCCATTTTGTTTCCCTGGTGTGAGATCAGGGGAGACTGTGTTTGGCTCTTATTCTTGCTAGGCCTGGGCCTTCTGTGCTTCATGCATTGTTTTACTTGGCAGTGTTTGTAGTTCACCACAACAAATAAGTGCCTACTATGCCACAGAATTCTTGACCTGGCCAATGGTAATTAGCAGTTTTCTTCCTTTCCAATGCCTAGTTGATTTTGTGGCATTCTATGGGGGCTGGGGGGGGGATTTGCCTGTGGCCTCGTGTTTGGGTCTCGGTCCCTTGTGCTACAGTTTGGGGGTGTATCTGGGTTCAGTTTCCTGCTTTTCAGCGACTCGTACGGTTCCCTACATTCAACTCACAGGGTGTTCCACTTCCCCACAGCATAGCTATTGTCATTCTGAGTACTGGAGAAGTGCACCCCTTATGTCAGGGTAGTTGTGGCGGGTCATGGCCTATTGCATCTGCCCTGCCTCGGACAGTGGGGTTGTATGCAGTTCTTCAGCCTCTGTTTTGGTGGTGCCCTCGTCTTTTTTTGTGATTTTCCCAATGAGTTCAGCCCTCTGGATTTTCCATACTCTTTCCGGTTCTAGTGAGGTTATGGTTCTGAGGGTTTGGCTGGCTGTTGTTATGTTTTGAGTCCCTCTCTTTTTCTTGTCCTATTTGATTTGGTGACCTTTGATCTGGAGGGCTCATTGCTGCCAAGGTTTCGGATTGCTTGTGGGACGTTTTCGTAATTTCAATGTAATTGTGTGTAACATTTCCACGCCTATGGTTGACTCTTTCTCGCAAGCCTACTCAAGCGATGATACTGAGGGAACATATATGTATCGTATTATATTGGGAATTCTTTACCTCCCATGTGTTCTGAATTTTTCGCTGTTCTGCTGTGTGAGCGGGGTTGGTGACAACTGTTCCGTTGGATAATTACGTTCTTCCCTCGGGCCTTGGCTTCTGGTGGGGTTGCTCTGTTCTGGATGGATGGCAGACCCTGGGGTGCAGATGCCTTGCTGTCCATTCTGTTGGGGGTCAGGGGCTCTTTGATGGATGGTTCCCTACCCTGTTCTCTGGGCCTTTCCCAAAGGCCTGCATCCCTGGCCCTAATAGGAGTTGGTTCAAGGGATCCTGGTCATTGTGGCCTTTGGCTAAACTATAGTATTAGTATTAATTCCCCTTATGCTAGCATTCTTTTGCCTCCAGTTCAGAAGCTGTGAGGGGGCTGGTTGGTCCTTTGGATTGGCTTCAGGGTCTTTTTGACCCTCTGCAAGGTGCCTGTTGCTTCTTCTGGTCAGGACCTCTTCTTTTGTGTTTCTGATTCAGTAATTGTCAGGGGCATTTTGTCCCCTGGTTGTCGAATTGGTCTGTTCCTGGGTATGTTCTGTTTGTTTTCCTTTGCTACGTCTGGGTTCTTTTTTGCATCCGTGGGTCTGGGGGTGCCTCTCTGCCCATTTCTGTTGCGGTACCCCTCTGCAGTTTTTCAGTTTTGCAACAGGGGGAGTGCTCATTTCCAGTTTTGGTCCCATTGGTCTCAAATCATTTCCCGAGGTCTTTCCGAGGGTCTGTGGATGCACTCCACTCGAGTCCCTGCTTGTGATTCCTGTGGAAATTATGTGGCAGTTCCTGCTATGGCTTGGTATTGCTGCTGCCTTGTGGAGCTGTCTTCTTTGCTCTTGTCCTTGGGCTTGGTGTTCTCTGGGTCACGTTGTCAGCCTCACTGGAGTGGTTGTTGGTGCAGGGTCTTTTAGCATCAGCAGTGTTTCTGATGCCTTGAGCTAGGTTTCTCGCGGGTGCATGCTAATTATGGGATACTCTCCTTGTGGTGGCCGGGGGCTCTTGCTCTTCTGGTCCATTCTGGATGTCTTCACCAGTCCCCGGGATTCAGTTGGAAGGGCTGGTAGGGTCGATTTTAATGTCCTGAATTTCTCTTTCTCCTTCAGCTCTGATGTTGGTATCGACAGATACCGATTTCTCTGGATGGGGGCTTGGCTTGTGTCCATGCAGGTCCTGGGGTTTTTGGCCTCTTGGAGTTCTTCGTCTTGGTGGGGGTTTCTGACTGTTCTGATGGCTCTGGGCCATGAGGCCTCCCAAATTTGGTGGCAGTGGTTCGGATCGACAGTCTGGTGATGGACTCTTTCGTCCTCTGGCACGGGAGTACCTGGTCTTGTCCATGGACGTGTTTGCTTGGGACTTTTTTTATCTAGGTTCTAGACTCAGTTCTGTCTTGGGTTGCTGTATATTTCCAGTGGGTGATGGCTTTCTGGGAGGATCTTATGTTGGGCTTTTCCTCCCTCTGGGTTTTCTTCCTGCACCCCGGCCTGTTCGGTGTGTTTTTCAGAGGTGGGATGTTCTGCTGTTCGCCCTGTTTGCTTCACCTCAGAGTACCGTGTGGCATCTGTTTTATTCTTTTCCTTAGGCTTGGGCAATGGGCAGGTTGTTTTGATTCCGGCCTCTGAGTCTTCTGAATGGTTTTTCGCACTTTCCAGTTGTTTGTGCCTTTTCTGGTGTGGGGCAGACATGTGGGGGTTCAGTGAATTTGATTGCTCTGAGGAGGCCCCGGATGCCTTGGTCCCCACTTCTGGCATTCTGGGGGTTCAGCCTTGGGTGGGCTCTTCTTGTAGTCCCATCTCAGCTGTTCTTTCCGGCTCTTCCTCTTCCAGGCATTTGTTCAGGTGCTTGCGATTGGTGGCCGGGTGGTGGGACATTGCTAATTTCCTAGTCCAGGGGTTCCCGCATGGTTTGTCTCTGACTTTCCAGGCTTCAGGGAGGTCTTCTCCCTTGCATTCTTATGCTAGGCATTGCACAGTGTTTTCGGTCTAGTGTTCAGGGTGGCCGCTGGCTCCAACTTTGGCCATTTTTTTTCTGATTTTGCAGATCTTACACAGTTTGTGGCTCACATGAGTCCGTCAGTCCCTACTTGGAGTGTTCACTGGATGGGGTTTCCGGTGTTTAGTGGCTCTTGGCGTATGCTGGGTGATGTGGTTGGGCTGTTGTCTAAGTTTTTCCTATGGTTTTTGTATTTTTTTCCTGGGAGGGTGTGTTCTTTTCCTGGTTGGCATTTGCAGTTGGTGGCCTTGTATAGTCTTCCATTCGGGTACTTTGTTTGGATTGATTGGATGCTTGTGGCTTTGCCTCTTTGTTTTCAGGTGACCTCTACGGTGGCTGCCTTGCTGGAGTCCTCGGTGTTGGGGATATGTTGGGATGCGATTTGGGCTACCCCTTCATCTTTTGTTTGTTCTTTTTCAGTTCTCTATGTGGAACGGTCTGGTTTAGATTTTTGACAGGGAGTAATGCATCCATTACTTACCAATATTGGCATTACTCCTATCCTGACCTCCTCGCCTTCCTTCCAGTTCCCTCCCTCCCTCCCAGTACAGAACAACTGAGTGTCTGGGTTGGCTTGCTTATATACAGAATGAGGAGGGGGTGGGGAGTTGTTTTTATTTAGAGGAGGGAGGGGTCAGTTGAAGACAACGAATCTTTATTGGTTAAGAAGGAAGGCGAGGGAGTAGGACTAGGAGTAACGCCATTATTGGTAAGCAATGGATGCGTTCTTGAACTCAAGTGATAGACTCTGATGTATAGTAATAGTTTCTCCATGTCTTTACACTTGAAGTTGAATCCCCTGACCATGGAAAATGTGCACTGATAGTGGGGTTTAGGTGTGTCAAACACTAAGGCTAACTAGTCTTGATTCCCTGTCTCCTTCAACGACCAATAGACTCTCCTCCCTCTTTATCTCGCTCTTGCAAGTTATTTTTCATACCTGCTTTCTCCCCTTCTCACTTTTATCCCGTTATTTTATTTCTCCTTCTCTCTCCCTCAACTGCCTTTCTCTCTTTTCTAACGGCGAAAATCTGCCGATTAAAAATACGTAGGGTCTCCCAAAAAGAGTGCCAGTGGGCCCACCTGAGACCACCAGAACAAATAATGTCCTGCTTGCACGAAAAAATCCTATGATGTGAAGCTACTTTAACATTCCATCAGAAATGAGCACCAAGTAGTTATGTATTTTGGCAGTGTGATCAATACCAAAGCAAGATTCCTTTCCTAACATCGTTAAATTACTATTCTAATTTCCACGTAGATATTGTCACAGTAGAGAGAGTATAAACAAAGACAATGCGAATTACAGTAAGCGAAATAAGGAAGGACTAAATCAAAAACACATTTTGTGCTTAGGCCGTGTATGTTGTAATTAACGCAGATCTATATTTCTCAGTTTAAACAAAAATTGTTAAACTAACTTTCATGTTTTTTGTATTAATCATTTTCGTATAACAATTTGTCCATTGGGATGTTTCTTAAGATGAATTCGAGTAGTTCGTGTCGTAAAATTAATCCTCTCAGTAGGGGGTACATTTACTTATTTCCTTCTTTAAGCACTAAAAGCTATTATTAATGCTTTTATGTTCAGACCACACAGTAGAGAAATGCAATAATTATGAAAGTACAATACCAACTGGCAAATTGCGAGGCAGAAGATACTTTTTTAAGTGGTCGGAAAGAAAGATTATTTCATTCTCTGTAGACTTCGCATGATCTCTGAATTGTTTATAGGTGACTTTCAGAAAAGGTGGGATGAATTTTGACTTATGCAGAATATGATACTTATACTGCCAAAAAAGTGAAGATAGGAAACAGAGGTGAAAGCAGGCGCCCAAAATACGGCTATAATGTAGATGATGATGATAAGTTGAGGAGCCGCATCATGCATGAGGAAGGGGTGGAGAAACGATTTATTATTATGACTTCGTTATTCAGAGGACGATCCAGGTCAAATCCACATTTTCAAGAATCTGCTTACATAGCTGTGAAAAATCGAAAATGCAGGAAACAACTAAGCATAGCTTGCAGAACTGCTGTGCGATTGCCATTGACCCCTTAAGGGGCAGTCTCTGCAAAGGGGGGTGTGTCCCCTTCCCACAAGCAAGGTTGTTTAAGAAATTCTGATTGGCCATCCTTCAACCAGTCAGAATAGGCCATGTGACTGAACCATTCTGGATAGCTATCAGACCAACCATTTGGAATGGCGCTGGGTATCCTGTGTTTCACTGGGGGATTTGCAGTACAGAGACGCCATCAGCCCGAATATCCGTTATTGAGTTCCTGCATGTGTCTTTAACTGGTTAGTCTGTCAGCAGAGCACAAATTGAAGTTTTTAGCCAAAAAATCACTGCACAGGTGGACTGAATAAAAGAGGATAAAATGGGACAAAGTGGTATCCTTAAGGTAAGCACGTATATAAAACACAGTTGTTCTGATTGTTAAAAGTACAATGCACCTCCGATGTCTTTACAAATGGGAATCATTTTGTAAGTGCAGTAACAGATCCTTTAAGGACTTGGTGCTGCATATAAGAAACAAATGTCTCTTAGATTGGATTGCAGGCCAACATACCTCCACTCATAGTCACCTGCAGGATGGACAAATGCCAACATGCCTAATTAATTTTCATCAGCATGTGTTTCAGTGACTACTTAGAAGGGAATTCGGTGGATATGTCACATCGCAAAATAACAAGGAAGTCGCAGAAAAGTTGACGCACATTCTTCATCACCATTTGCAAATTGCCTTTTCATACATTGGGTCTAAGTGTAAGCAGTCACTAGATTTCTTATTCTGCTTCCATTACAATACATGACAACAATTATTTTTACAGTATCAGATATTCCTTATAGTGGGCCAGATGTACAAAGCCATTTTGTGGTGGAAAAATCTGTGATATACAAAAACACAGGGTTTGTATATCACTGAAAATGGCTATTTTTTATTTACTAAACCCATTTAGTGATGTGGTAAACAGGTTCTGTTAGACTTGGCCCCGGTGACAAGTGGTATTCTGCATATGAGGTAGCTCTAAGGGTACACAAGGTCCAAGAGGTATACTGGGGGAGTAGTTTATAGAAGCACATGACAACGGTGGGGAGGGACACACTTCTCACATTTGAGATGGGTAGTCAGACAAATTATGCCCTCATGAAAGTCATACTTGCTAAAAGTGTTTGCCACCTGAGAGGTAACGTCAGAGGTTTAGGGACACCCACAAATGCCCAAACCAGTTTTGGTGGATTTCTTAGACTATTCCAGCAAGTCACCGAATGGCTGTGTTGATGATTATGTTGGTGTGTTCAACTTTATGTTAAGGGAGTTCATGCTCAATGCTCGTTTTATAGAGCAGCACCCAATGAATTACAAGCTTACTGATCACACAAAGCTGGTTGTCCAAAAAAGTGACCCTAAGAAGGGTTGTTCAGGTTCCCCACAGCATAGTGAGAGGTCAAGATTGGCACAGCCAAGTCCTATGCCCCTTCTGAAAAGAAGAAGGGAGGTTCTGGTGGGCAGTGACAGAGTGCACTCCATTTCCAACCACTCTTCTTTGATTGTTCTCAGTTAGTCTGTCAGTTCTAAGAAACCACCTCATGGTGGGACCTCCACAGGGATTGCCGATATGGCCTTTGGGGAAGTAGCCTCCATGAGCAGTAGGTAGACCATACCCTAATCTTCGTTAGTTGGGAGGTGACTTGTGGTCCCTGATGATGGGAGTAGTCACTTCCACCAAGCCAAGATGAATGGGTTCCATGTCACTGCTCTAAGGGACACTAGGCAAGCCAGACCATGGTGGTGGAAAGGTGTTTTCCCTGGAGCAATACACTGGTCAGGTGTGTAGGGAAGCTTAGCCCCAGGAGTAGGACGTTTTCTCTCACATTGCCCTGGTATCCCTGGAGTGGGGTGGAGAGATGACCGAGAGGAGGGAGTCTCAAAATGACCATTGACTGTATTCTAGGGAATGACTTACCACACTGGTAATGGCAGAGCTAGGTGGGGTGGCTACCCAGGATGCCCTAAAGGTTCAGCTCTTTCAGCATACTACTCCCAAATGGAGGGTACAGAGGTCCAGTTGGAGGGGCAGCGGGAGGAAGGACTCACTTATGAACCCTGCTCAGCCTCATGTCACAGACCCTGGTCTAAGTGGCCACACTCAAGCTACCACCCCTAGACTGGTGGAGAGGGAAGTGGAGGAAAGATGCACAACTAGCAGGGTATTTGTTTTCCACTCTGAAAAAGCTCAGAGGTCAGATATCCCCAGATGGATGGTGACTTGGCTATTGGCACTGACAGCTGTCCGTGGCCTTTACTGGTTGCTGTCCTTATGGGCAGAGATTTCCTTGGGTTTGGGACCCAAGTTTGATTCAAGGGGTGGAATAGGTCACATCATTTAATTGGCCATGGTGGTACTGTGTGCCTACTAGGATGCATCTGTGACCAAATTATGGTTTGGTGGTGCACAGATGGCATCCACAGGTAAGGAGAAGGGTTCCCCATGGGTCAGTTCAGTGGCTCAAAAGAGTGTAGACAGAGAGATCCAACGGAGTTCAGAAGGGCATAAAACCGACGGGTGTCTCTACACTAGAGGACCATTATCCACATTCTTTAGTCTTAGGAGGGAAGCCAAACAAGGTAACTGAGTAGTCTAACTTTGCTTTAGGCTGGACAAGTGTGGTGCTGGACTTGACTCTCTCTGCAGGATCACCCCAAACGTTTTGCCTTCATCCCTCCTATTTTCACTGAATTCTTTTTTGTAAGCTTTAGGACTCTGTGAAGTTTACCACTGGTAACCAGTGATGAAATGCTTGTGCTCACACTTATGAACATGGTTACATTGGCTTACACCTATTCTAAGGCCTACCTCTACATTAGGATAACATTGTATTGGCATTATTACATTTTAAAAGTGCCAACCTCTGGTTGGGAACAAGCCATCATTTCATGTTTAGTGTCTGAGAAATTGTAATTAAAAATTATCTTTAATGGTAAAGTCAGATTTTAAGTTACAATTTGGAAAATAGCTCTTTTAGAAAGGTGGCATTTTTCTGCCCTAACCATTTGATGTCTGGAGCCTGTTACTAGGCCACATGACTGGGTGTAGCTGCCAGTTGGACCTTGTTTATTCCTTCTAGACATCTACACAAAAGTGGGATTAGGTGTGCCTGGTTGAAGCATCAACTCCCCCTTTACAATGTGGCTGGTCCCCTCAGTATGTGGTCCCCAGGGTCGAAAACAGCTCGGTGTGGGGGGCCACATGCCCCACTTCCCACAAAATAGGACTTGGCTACAGGGGATGAGGCTACTTTGTGTCACAAGATCCCCTTGGCAGGACGTTTGGGTCAGACCAGGACCTGGAATAGGCTGGGTAACCATTTCTGTTGGCCCAACATGTCTGCCTAAGTAAAGGAGTTCTGTAGCTCCTGCACCACCTGACAGGCCAGTGGCAAGATAGGGGGACATGCCAAAGGCTCCCTTGATGTCCAATAAGACCCTGAAGGGCATGATCGTGGGTTTGTCTGACAAGCTCAGGTTAGGATGTTATCCTTCCATTCCTGCTGTTTGCTTACAGGGAGGTGCTCCAAAAAGAAGTTGGTTTTAATCCTTTTGACTTACTTTTTGGACACTCTGTGAAAGGGCCATTGTGTTTAGTGACAGAAGTTTGGGAGAAGCCTCTCAAGGAATCCAAACAGAATGTGCAGGCAGGGGTGGCTCCTTCGCAATGGCTAAACCAGGAGCTGAAAAATAAAACAATATTTCTTTATTGTTTTAACTTTCAGCTGCTGGCTCAGCCATCAGCATGTGAAGGGCAGGGATGGGCCATCGGAGTGGGGAGAGGGGACGGGGAGCAGGAGAGAGTGAACCTAAGTGTTCATGCATATTTTGGTCGGCCGTCTTAGGCTGGCCAAACACACATGTGCACTTAGGTTTCTCCAAACCCCCCACAGCCGGGTTGGAGAAACTGCACAGGGCAGTGTCTGAGTGGCAGTCCAAGCCATACAGACCAATTCTGACACTGCTTTTATGCTAGCTTTAGCATGAAAGCAGCACCAGGATTGCTAGGGAGCCTTGGCTGGTGTCCCAGTAAGTAAGCAGAGGAGCAGGGCATCAGAAGGCAGTGGCAATGGGAACAGGTAAGTTTTTTAAAATTATTGTTTAATTCCCCCGCCACCTCCCTCTCCGCCTGCCCTTCCCCTTGAGATTTGCATAAGTCACCGCCATGTGCTGGACTATGTGCTAGGCCCATGGTCTCACATAGGAGAGTATGTAAGCAGAGTAGGCAGCAACCTTGAGGCCAGCCAAGAACTCTTGAAGCTCTGGTATAACCAGAAGGCTACTATGCCTGAGTACCACACAGAACAATTGGTGTGGGTGTTGGAACCTGTGGTTCCTATGGCCCTCCTGGACAAATCGCCTGGGTCCTACCCAATTTTGGATATAAAGGATGAGTACACCTACTTGGTGGACATTAGCACCCCCAGGAATCTCCACAGGGTCCTGCATGTCAACAGATTAAAACCCCACCAAGACAGGGAAGACATGACCATGTTAATCATCATAGAAGAAGGAGGAGAGTAAGCCTCTGCCAGATCACCTTTCCGCCAATGTGCAAGATGGGTCAGCAGAGGGAATTGTACTCTTTCACAAAATCCTCAGGGATCACCACTTGGTGTGTCCATGATGTTGACACCGGTGACAACAAATTGTACAGGCTTTCTGACCAGGTCAGAGCCAGAATTAAGGCTGAGGTGGCCAAGATGATGGAGTTGGACGTAATTGATCCTTCTGACAGTATATGGGCCAGACTAGAGGTACTGGTAATGAAGCCTAATCCCCAAAAGTTAGGAAGGAGTCAAGATTTGTGTGGACTAAAGAGGTTTGAATGCAATCACCAAGACTGATGCATACCCCATGCCTAGAGTTGATGAGCTCATTGACAGGTTCGGAGCTGCAAAGTACCTGAGTACATTTGATCTGACCTCAAGTTACTGGCAGATTGTTCTAAGTCCAAGAGCAAAAGAGAGGTCAGAATTTTCGACTCCAGAGGGCCACTGTCAGTTCAAAGTGTTGCCTTCTAGTTTGAGGAATGCCCCTGCCACCTTTCAAAGGTTGGTGAATGGAGTACTGTTTGCATTGGAAACTTTCAGTACAGCTTATCTTAAGGATACAGCTGTTTTCAGTTCCATCTGGGAGGAGCACTTGGTCCGTCTGAAGGAAGTGCTTCAGGCCATGCAACAGATGGCTGACTATCAAGGCAAGCAAGTGCTATATAGGCAGAGCTCTGTGGTGGAATTGGCACCTTGTTGGTGGAGGCCATGTACAACCTCTCCATCCCAAGATCCAGACCATCCTGGATTGAAAGGCTCCTTAACCCAGACACAGATCAAGGCCTTTTTTGGCCTGACTGGGTACTACAGGAGATTTGCTAAGAACTATGGGACAATTGTGGCTCCCCTGACAGAGCCCATCACTGAGAAGTAGCCCAAAAAGGTGATTTGGACCATGGGGCCTCAGAAGGCCTTTGACACTCAGAAAGAGGCTATGGGGCATATTTAAGAGCCCCTAGCACCATTCCAATGCCATATTAGAATGTGGCATTAGAGGGCCAAAAACGCTGTGCCATATTTACAAAGTGACGCAATGCATACATTACGCCACTTTCCAACCCTTTGCGCTACATTATGCCTGATCCAGGCATAATGTATGGAAAAGGGGTGTTACCCCGTTAGGGGGCCAAAAAATGGTGCAAGAAAATCTAAGAGATTTCCTTGCACCATTGTTTTCAATACTTATAATGCCTGCTCAGAGCAGGTTTTAAAAGGAGGCTTCCATTGGTTACATTGAGCCTCTGGATGCTTTGCAGGATTAGCATCAGAATTTTTTATGCTGATCCTGTAAAGCGCCGGACTAGTGTAAAAAATTCTGACGCTAGTTCCCTAACTACCACCATGGTGCACCATGTTTTAAATATGGTGCACACATGGTGGCGTTAGGGGGGTGCTATGGGGCGCAGGAAAAGTGGTATTGTGTTCAGCGCCATTTTTCTTAAATATGCTCCAGTGTGTTTATCACCAGTCCTACTGGTCCCTGACAACAGTAAAGAGTGTATAGTTCAGACAGATGCATCAGAGCCAGGGACTCGGGCAATGTTGGCACAGATAAATGGAGAGGGCCAGGATCAGCAAGTTGCCTACATTAGCAGCTGACTACTCTCCAGAGAACAAAGATGAAGTGGCATTGGGAGGGAAGACATTGCTGTGGTCTGGTCCCTGGAGAAGTTGAGGCCATACCTGTTTGATACTCCCATCCATGTTCAAACTGACCACAGACCTCCCAGATGAACCATGCAGATGACGGGGTCCATTTCCTTTCACAGTGGAACACAGACTGGGGAGTGCCCATGCCAATGCAGATGGACTTTCCAGGTTTTTCTTCTTAGCTGATGAGGACTACCAGGGTCTGGGTTAGTTACACCCACCTTGGGGCTGAAACAATAGAGACAACTGCTGGGAGGAGATCTGCTGCCTGCAGATGCCAGGACAAGAAAGGGTCTGGGTAGTCAAACAGGTCTTTAAAGAGAGAAGCACATATAGTACAGGAACCAGCACCATCCCGACTTTCTGCACCCACATCTAGATGGGAGCCTCTCTAATTAGATTAGGAGAGGGGCTGCAAAGTGAGTGTAGAGAAAAGTAAGCCAAAGCTACAGGTTGGGATAGCCAGACCTGAACTCCCAGGAGAGAATGTCTCCATTTTGATTTTTGTGGAGATGTGCCTTCTGAGATTGAAATATGCCACACTTCCCAGGAAGTGTTCATCACAGAGTGTTGCCCTCTTGTCAGACAAACATTTGGAATAAATATGGGAGAGCTGCACTGCACCTCAGATCCCTTCTTGAAAACATCGGTAGAAGAAGGACTGCCCTTCTGGACTCTTGGACTGCACAAGATAGAACTGCAATCATAAGGAGTATACCTGCTGAACTCACAAGGCATCACAACAAAAGGACTGTGCCTGGCATAAAGGATATAGAAGTAGACTCCCTGATTAGCAGCAGGTAGAAAAGTGCTCGGAGAACTACCTGCAACATCAACAAGGACAACTTGAGCTGACCAGCTTCAGCTGGATTTTGCTTAGATTGACCAGGTGCATTGTGGGAACTGTGGCACCCAAACCCCACAAGGCAAATCAAAGCTGCTGGACACTTGACTAGTGTTGTGGACCCTTCAAGACCCTGATGGCCTTATATTGGAGGATTCCTAACCTGATCTAGTGTCATTTTATGAGTGTAAAGATCATTCCCTTGGCAAAAGCACATAAGGCAGTGACATTACTTGATTAGCCTACCTGCTCTGAACATGTACTCATGCTGATAGTAGAACAGGAATCAATCAGGTCTACTGTGCAGGTTGCTGAGCACTTTCTACTCCAGAGCATACCAGTACTTTTCCTGTACTGATTATTTTCTCCTTCCACAAAGTGATAATCACAGGGCCATAAGTGTTCAAATACTAGCTAGCTACACATAGATGAGGCTTGGAACATGTGGTGTGCCACCCAGTCACGTATCTATCAGTGGGGTAGAAAACCCAGCAAGACCCTCCATTGGTTTTGTAGTAAGACACTCAAACATTGGTCAGTCGGAGGTGGAGCTTACTAGTGCGATGGAGCTTGTGAATGACTTTGCAGCATTTTATCCACAGCTTTATACAAAGGAAGACAACCTAGGTGGGGCAGATGTGGAGCACTGCCTCTGTGTGCTTCTGCTACGGTGGTTGTCAGATGTGGAAGAGAACTCTCTTGAAGCTGAGCTCAGGGAAGAGGAACTTCTAGAAGCCCTGACTCAGCTCCGGGCAGACAAGGCCCCAGGCCCCAAAGGTTTCCCAGGGTAATTTCTTAAAGCTATTGCCTTAAAGAGTATTGGCCTGTTACATTCCATGCTTCCAGAAGCAACAGATAAAGGGTGCTTGTCATCAGACTTCCGTATGGCAGAGTTTGCGTGATTCATAAACTTGGGAGACCTCCCAAGAGCTGTTCCACCTATCGTTCAATATCTTTATTGAACTTGAAGACCAAGATTTTCACAAAGGCCCTGACCAATCAGTTAATGCTTGTCATTGAATCATTGGTGACCAGAGACTAAACTTAGTTTATGCCCAAAAGGACCAAAAGGCATAATATTCATAGAGTGTTCAATGCTGTGACTTTGGTGAACATGTTGCTGGGATCTCTTGCCCCCTTTTTTGGCTGATTTCAAGAAAGTGTTTGTTTCTGTGAGCTGGTCTTGTATGTTCTTATTGGTAGAACGCCTCAATTTTGGTTCCTTTTTTTTCCACCACTGACCTTAAGACCTGGGTTTGTCTTTGAGCAGTGATCTCTAAGACATTTCCTCTGCACCGGGGGACAAGGCAGGGCTGCCCCCTGTCTGCCCTTTTATTTGCTCTTGTCATTGAGCCAAAAGACTGTATTTCCTTATATGCAGACAATTTTTTAATGTACCTTAGTGATCTCACCAAGATGACCCCCAGTTGAAACAGATCCTTTGTACTTTTGGTGAACTTTTGGGTCTCCACCTGAACAAATGTAAATCTACTCTCTTCTTTGTGTGCAAGCCCCTGCGGATGACACATGGTACAGCGATATGTAATTCTTTCTGGACGGGTTTAATTACTTGTGTGTTTTTGTCACTTGAGACCCACAGAGAGTGTGGACAATGAATATTCAGCCTCAAATCAATAGAGTGACAGCAGATGTGAAATACTGGTCAGAGCTCCCACCCTCCATGTTTGGTAGATCAGCAGTGTTCTAAATAGTGACACTCCTTTCGGCTGCATTATATGCCACATAATTTCACCTTACTCTGTTCCTAAATCCTTTTTCCAGAAGGTCAATGCAGCTCTGTGCAGTTTCTTGTGGGGAGGAGGAGTAGTTTGCGTATAACTACAGAATTGCTGCAGGTCCACATATGATGAGGGTATTCCTACCCCAGATATTTGCAATTACTGTTGCACGGCCCAACTTGTGCTCTTCAACAAGAGTGGTTTGATTCTGACCCATCTTATGCACTGAAGAAGTGGGTGATGCAGGAGACCTTGTTGCTCCGCCTGCTATACGGGGGCTCAACAGGTGCTGTCCTTCCTCTGGCTACCAAGGTAGCCCTTACCTTGTATCGGAATAATGTAAGGTGGATTGGATGGGGTGCAGATTTACATCTGAGACACCTTTGTTGCCAGAATCAGCCCTCCCTCAGGTGTCTGCCACCTGTGAGATCTGATCAGCATCTCTCATCTGGGATGGAGAGTGTAAACATGAAGTCCTTCACAGATATTTAGGCAGAGATTGACCTACATCGTACTCAATTTTCCCACTATCTGCAGTTGCGGCCTGCCTTGTTGTCTTAGTTGAGCAACTTCGAGGACCTTCCTTAATATAGTCCGTTTGAGGCAAAGCAACCATGAATGAACTGCCAGAAAAAAATATTCTGGATTTACAAATCCCTGGTGGTTAATAGCCTTGACACCTTTGCTCTTCTCTGGAATCTGTGGGAGGGTGATGTGGGTCCTTTAGAGGACGAGGACTGATGAGATTTCCTGGTGGGATCTAGAACTGAAGCCATTGCATTATAATACCACTTTGTCCAGCTCCAGTACCTAAATCAGGCTTACTTTACTAGATCTGGGCTTTGGAAGAAAGACTTGATAGCATCCCTATTTTCTCCATGCTGCAGTCTTGAGAAAGGGACATTACTTCACATGGTTTGGGGTTGTGGGGTGCTTTGGCCTTTTTGAGAGGGGGTCCTGTCAACCTTGGGTGAGGTTTAAGGGTGGGAGCTCCTTAGAGACCCTCAAGCTAGTGCTACTGTATACTTATATTGACATGGATAGTAATCAATATAACATTGTTCTGCTGGGGTTAGCCTTAATCTGTGTGAAATGTGACATTGCCTGTCACTGGAAGGAAACTCAAGCTCCCTTGTTTGAGTCTTAGAACAAAGGTGTTGATCAATGCATGCGCCTGGATGGTCCAGTTTATGAGGTCTTCGGTTACTCTCAGAAACATGCCATGGTGTGGGGGAGTAGGTGGCCTACAGAGACATTACTTTCATCCCACGGACACCCAATGGGTTGTCCCTAGATGATGAAATCTGGTCTTTTATGGGTGCTCCATAATCCCCTCCCCTGGGTTGTGATTGTGCTTGCTATTCCCAGGGGCCCTGAGCAGTCCCCCCCTCCTCTAACACATCCACATCCTACTGTAGAGGCATTCACAGATAGAAGGTTAGTGCCCTTAGCCAGTATTGGAATAGCTGAAATCGTCATGCTTTACCTGGATTTATGCATTATCTTCACTTTCCTAGTGTAACTCGGGGAGAGCCAACACTGAAGGGATCTCCCTCTTTTGAAGCCCATGAACCCAACGTTGTTGTTTCCTGAGGATTGATGTATGATATATTTCTGAGCTGCACTGTATTGTGGATTATGCTGTTTCTTTTATTGGGCGCTGGTGGATATATATGTGCTCTCCTTCAAGATCCAAAAAAAACACATGAGGGAAAGAGGTAAAGTTAGAAGGTTCGTTAGTAGCCACTAATCATGAATCCAGAGTGGATTGGAAAAATTGCCATCACCCACTTAACGGTGGCATGCTTCATCATAGTGGTGCAGATCAATACTCAGAGTGTAGAATAGGGTCACTACCCTTTCCATTCAAGAGATCCACTCTGCAGCATTATTTAAAACTGTTTAAGGGATACCCTAATTTTACATTAGTCCCCCACTTGGCAGGGTTAAAAAAGTATTCAGTAGGGGTGAGCTTCAGAAATTAGTGCCTTGTCCACTTCTCTGCTCCAGTCACATGTTTCGGTCCTGTTGTTGCCCACATGGTCATTAGGCCTTCATCAGGATTATAGATCTCTTACCTTATTTTTGGTATCCCCACTGTGTTATTTTTTCATTAGAGGTGGACATGCAGTATATAGCCATACTTGCCCATCCTTGTCACACCTCTGCACTTCCTGTGAAAAGGTTTTAGTCAAAAAAGCACTTGAGAGTAGGTAAATCCCATTTGCCTGGAGTCACCCTATTGTATATATATATATATATGTATATATATATATATATGTTTAGGTGCCATGTTCAAGCTCTATCAACCCAAGTGCACTTCATATCAATTGGCGTCTAAGGTGAGGCACACCACTACTAGTGAGAAAAATTCCTGTAAAAAGTCTTACCCAAGTTTCACTTAATACGTTCCAAAACTAGGGTAGAAGTGGTTGTGTCGCACTGTAGTCACACACTGTATAGGTGTAGTTAGTTCTCCCTATGCTGTTGTGCCCTTCAGTATACATGGAGTTCATATCAACCTTTCATCTCCATTTAAATGGCAGTGAGGGAGAATGCTATCATTGTCTCCCTCTGCGCTGTCAGTTCACCATCCATGCTACTTTATGCAGCTCTATTTCTACTTTCACAATCATCCTGTGGGTCCCGATAGTATACCACAGTTACATGTTGCTCTTTATCTTAGCCACACAGCACTTCCCCAATTACATGGTGTTGTATTATGTATACGCAGTCCATGTGACCTCAATTGCATTCCAATCACTCAGCCTATGGGCACTGCTGAATTAATGCGTTTCAGTCAGTCAACCTCTAGGCACCGCTGATAAAATGCAGTTGCAAGATCTCCTAAATCCCAGCCCTCCAGTACTGGAGTTTTCTATATGGTCTCATGTCATGTTTACACTGACTATGTAACCTTGCTCATGTTCCACTTTGTCAGCATCTCTCCTAACCATTGTGCTGGGCTCACATGCACCTTTCTCACTCCATCGAATTTGGCAATGTAAATAATTCCAGCCTTCGGGGTTGAATATAAAGCATCTTTCATGCCACTCCGCTCCCCCCTGCCACTTACTTCATCAAGGGTCCGACATCACCTGTCCCAGCCACTTGCTACCCTCCAATGGCTATTGGGATCGTGACGGGCTCCCACTTTTACACCTTTCCCTGTACATGCGGCAAGGCCACGAGATTCTGTATACTGCTAATCACTGGATTGTATATTCTGCTGCTTGCTGAGTTTGTTAAACTAATCAAGTGCGATCTTCATAATTTTGCCATATATTGTGCCATTAATCATTGTAAATCGGTTCATGCTGTATAGTCACATAATTTTGTATGAGGTGGTAAGGTCACATGATTCTACTTGAACTTACAGCGGGACACTGCACTCTCTCCGACCCTCCCATTATGCCCCCTTTGCGCTACTGATATGGATTATATACTTTTATTGACTGCTGAATCACTGGTTTATTTCCTCTGTTGACTACTGAATCTATTGAAGCACTAAAGTGCAATCTCGAATCTTACCACGTATTACGCCAATGAGATGCCTGTTTAATATTATACGTCGGTACATGTGACATAATTACGTAATTATATTGACATTTGGAGTGAGGTGCCAAATTGGGAGTTCCTGGTACATATTGTCTGTGTCCTGCCCATTTTCCTTAAATTACTGGGTGTAGTTGCTGATCAGATGTTATATACAGTGAGTCCTTGGCATTTGTTGCCCAGTTGCAGATATCTGCTATTGCTTGAGATATTCCCAGAACTCCACCTCCCTGCTGAAATGATAGGTGGTATTACCATTAAAATGGTGCTTGTCATTCAATATTGAATAATTCTATTCCTCCCTCCCTTCACTCTCATGTATTATCTAGTTTTATGTTATGGTGCTTTTCCTGCCTCATGATATATGTTCATGACAGATACCTACTGTGAGTCCTTTTTTCTCCTCTATGTCTATGGCAGGTATTTGAAGACAATTGAGATCGTGCCAAGGGATCTCATCATTGAGGACACCTCACTCTTTCCAATCTCTACACCCACCTTTTTTCCCGTCTAAACAAGATGTTCTTGACATCTTTTATGGTGTTCGGGATGTGGGGTTTGTCAATCATAACTCATCGTAAGTCCTCCATTGAGTGGTTCTTTTCTGAGTAGTGAGTTGTCAGTTTCACCATGGTTCTACCACATCTGACGTTAATCATGCATTCTATTATCCTGGATTTTACCCTCCTAGTGGTCATACCTACGTCCAAGAGATTACATAGGCATCTAGTAAAAAATATGACATTCGCAGAATTGAACCTGGTATGCCTAGTTAATATCAATGGGTCTCTCATTCCTAAATCCACCATTGTAGAGGTGCTGGGAAGGGGGCAAGCCTTGCAAGAGCCACATGCATTGTGGCCCATGATGGGAGGGAGATCCCACAGTCTCAGTTCTGCTCTTGGTCTAAGGAGTTCTTGGTCTTGTATGTATCTATACATGTTTGATGTTCGCACTCCTCCCAAAGGAGAACATAGGAGTTGCTAGGTCCAGACCATTGGAATTCAAGATATGCCAATTTCTGTTGATGCTTTTCTTTCTCCAATTTGAGGCTGTACTAAATGCAGTGATGCAGATACTCCTATCCGTTGGTAGTCAGTCATGTTTTTCCAACAGTGCTTCCTTTTATTGCTTCATGCTCTTTTCCAAGACCTGTTGATCACCCATTTAGGGGAAGGCCGCTCTTCCAATTTCTGACTCAGTAAGTCCCTTAAAGACTTTGGGTGAAAACTCTGAAAAGACAGTAGCCTATTGCTGCCTGTTGGTTTATGGTAGATCTCTGTTGTTACCTTTCCTTTCCTTGGTTTTGCTTCCAGGTCAAGGAATGGGATGGATTCATTAGTAATGGTCGAAGTGAATTGTAAAAAAGGATTTCTACTGTTCACTCAATCAAGGAATACCAATACTGAAACCCTGTCTCCTTCCCAGATCACCAAGACGTCATTAATGAAACAACACCAGAGCTTCATGGACTCCCAGAAGGAATTTGTTGGGGAGTATATGCATATCCTTTCAAACGCCAAGACATACAAACATACCAGGCTTGGTGCGAATGTACCATAGATGTACCATGTGATTGAAGGTACTGTGTATCTTTAAGCAGAAAAATGTTTTTAGTTAGGGCCAATCCTGCCAAACTCGTGAGGAAGGACCTTGGAGTCTGGTACTCCCTCTCTTGCTGGTATATAATGTTTTCTATCACCCTCAGAGTTTTCTCTTGGGGGGGTTCCAGAAAAGGACTCGATGTTCAGCCCCACCAACAATTCCATATGTGGATTGAATGCAATGTCCTTCGTTAGGTGAAGTACCTCCCTTGTATCCTTCAATTAGGAAGGAATGTCTTCCACCAGGGGTCTCAAGAAAAAAAAAATCACAAAATTGTGATAAAGATCCCAATACATATCCAAATACCTAAACTATCGGTCTGCTGATGGGTGCCTGTTAGGTTTATGGACTTTTGGGAGTGTCTAGAAGTAGAGGATTACAGGTTTCTCTTTGCGTAAAAAGGATACCTTGCTCTGTGCAATCCACTTTTTGTTAATATATTCCTCTACAAGGGACTTGGTGTCCCTTTGTAGGTCTGGAAAGAGGTCTTTTCCCAGTATCTTGTAGTTCTGTGTGTCTACCAGAAGGAGGAGATAATCTGTCTCACTGGACTCTTTCGTCTGCATAACTATCACAACCCCTTTGTCTGCTGGTTTGAAATCAATCATAGGTTTCTCACTAAGTTCTTTAATGGTTTGCCTCTCCAATCCTGTCAGGTTCCTAATAGCTCTCCTTTTTTCTTTGTCTATATCTTCCAGATCATATATTACCGCCTGCTCAAATACCCTTATTTCTGGGGGGAGTTATGAGAGCAAAGATGTGAATGCTGATTTGTGGCAAAAGTCTGTATCTCCCTTCACTATATGTTCAGAGTCCTGCCCACCAATGATGGCTGATGTACGGAAGTCGGACCTGTATTGTTGTACTATCAGGTACTTTTCCTTCATTACAATAAAGCTTAATAAAATGCTTGCCCCAAGAAAAGGAATATCGTGGAAGAAAAAATTGTGAAAGTCAGTTTCTATAGGTAAGCAAAGTTTTCCAATATACAACTCCAAATATATGTACCTTGGCAGTATATACATCTTCAGGGTAAGTAGATGTGGAGTTAAGAATAGTAAATCTATACTTACCTATTTGCATTTACCTTCTCGATATGTTGGTGCTCGATATTTTTGACACAATATTCTGTCCACACAATATTTGTGTTTCTGATATTCTGTCAGTGATCCCTCCAAGCAACGAAAATAAGCCTCCTATTCTTAGAATAGGTAATACAAAGAACCCAGAAATGAGGTGCAAAAGATCCTCACATCACTGAACCCCAATGCAACTGCATCTGCTGTTCTTAGGATAGCTATACCAATATGCAAACTCATTCCCGTGCAGGATAGCAAAAACATGTTGGGGTGAATGCTTGAAATAAACGCAGCCACTGGTAATTATTCTGTGCTGCACTTTATTCCATCATTCATTTGCCTACTATGCCAATCCAGACAAATGGCAGCCAAATGGAAATGAATTATTGTCCTGCTCGATTATGAACAGTCCGGCATTGCCATGGTTTTATAGCTTGTTATATGATCGTACATTTAGGACGGTACTTCTGCTTTACACTTCAAATCGGGTCAGCACAAAAAAAAAAAAAACAATGGTATTAACATATTTAGATATGCATACTGCCCTTGTTTTACCTTTTGAAAATAGAATGTTTTTCATTTATATAACAAGAAAGCACAAACTATCTTAAGTAACACCCAAGTCAATGAAACTTTTAGCAACTGCATCACAGTTTTGAAATGCCTCACTGAACCCATCAAAAAGAACAAACATGAAAAAGCACATTTGTCATGGTTTATTCTGAGTTAAGGCTTGAAGCATCTTATCTACTTTCTAAATTGCATGCCTGGGACGTCATGGGGCGTGTCTCCTTCAATGGTGACCTCTCTTTGAAATCATATCCCTACAGCATCGCCTAATCCTGCTATGTGTGAAAAGTTCACGTGGGTTTATATAACTTATGAGAGGAGGAACTTCTGTAGTCAGGCATTTTATAAAAAGAAATACTGCCTGTGACAGAACGCACACATGTTTGTTTTAATGCAAAAGATAGATCACAGAATCCTTGGTTGCATTCGCAAAAAGCACCATCCTAGGCAGAACTGCGAATTAATTCACTGCTAATTGTCTGCAGGCAAAAGCTACAAGGTAGAGGCACGGGGAAAATACATTTTGAGAAAGTAGGAGCTGACTTTTTTAGAATTATAATGCCTTTTTAGGCCATGTACAAACATTTGATCTTGGAAAAATTAGAAATATCTCAGTTGTTCTATTTGTTCCATTAAGCTGAACATTTTCTCTGCAGTAATTAGTCTTACAACCATCAATGTCTTCATTCTTTCCAAAAGGGGAAGAATAGCTTATCATATAAACAATGGGGACTTTTCCTGTAGTCCCAAATCAATAATATTATGAACATAAAACAATAACCGAGATAACTCCCCCTGGCAATATTCAAGAAGCCTGGGTTTGTCATGCTGAGACAATATTGTGCAGACTTTCACATCAAAGAGGCAATTCTTTGAGTGCGACATAAAAGAAGGTAGAGGTTTAAATCACTCAGTCGCTAGCCTGTTCTGCGCCTGCTCATGCTGTTTTTCAATGTGCAATGCATCACTATCCTAATGTAACAGTGCAGCAAAAGACACAAAACATGCCGCAAATGCCAGAAAATCCATGCTGGGGCACAGTTGTTTCTAATTGTCTTTTGTAAATTATAATTTGAGCACGCGCAAATTACAACAGTGGGAAGATAATAGCAGAGCGTATTTCTCTTTATTAAACTTGAGTAGACAAAATGGAAAGCGTTCTTTCAATAGGGAACTTACCTTTTTCTTAACACTTATGGACGTGTATCGTTTATTTTCAGCAACATAAATTGTTCGAGCGCTTTTCGTTTTTAGAAACTGATGAATGGAAACAATGCACTGTTAGCCGCAACTGTTCTTAATATATATTTTCGAGAGAATGTCTTTAAAGACTCACTAATGTCCTGTCTAGTCTCGTGAATTGTATACTGGGCTGAATGTATACTGTATTGTATGGGACAGCTACTGGCGCGCCCCTGAAGGGGGTAGCTGTCAGTAGTGCAGCAGGTACATTGGGTTCTGAGGCCCAGTGATTAATTCGAGCCTATGATTGGGACCAGCCCACATTTGTGAGGACCAGCATCAATTTTCTGCATCCGATTTCCAATGTGAGCGGGGAAAACCAAACAAAGCTGAAGAACCAAGGAAGAGAAAAAGCAAAAAAGCATCCTAAAGGGAGAAATGATGAACCCGCAAGAGTGAGATACAGGGGTAAGCAGTGTTTGTAGAGAATTAAAGAGGCATGAGGTGGATTCAAGACTATGCAGCCTTGGTATTGGGTGCGCTGACATTGAATTGCACAGAGCAAAGGCTTCTGAGTAAAGCTTTGGGCACTGGTACTATTTACAAGTTAAGGACTGCTGAGGCTCAGTGGAGTGAGGGGTCCTTATATCTCAAATAATGAATGTCTTTTACTAACAAACATGACCCATCTCCCATCCTTGTATTCAATTCCATGACACCCTTGCTGTGCCACTTTTAACCAGCACCACAAAATCTGGCTTCCTTGAACTTGTGCACAACTACTTGGGACAATCTGCAACTGGAAACCAGCAGATCCAATGTTTTTTTGGGGGGGAGGGGGGGAGGGAGGGCTGTAATGCAAAATCCAGTGGAAAGGGAAGATACGAGGCTTCCCACATAATTGGTGATGACAAAAAAAGTTATAGAAATGCCTAGAATTTAAAAAAAAAGTGTGGCTGGAATGAAAAAGGTGTAACATGATTTTTTTTTCTTGTTTGAAAACTGACAAATTGACTTAGGAGAGAGGCAGGTGCTGAGGCTCCCACCAGAAAGATTAAAACCTAATAATTATTACTAACAAGTAAGAGATTTGTTAATCCAAAAACTGCCATAGCTTTCACTGTTTAATAGCATGCTCTGAACTTCACATACCCCTTGTATCTTGAATCACTAAGCTCATTAGGCTGGAAGATTCCTGAAGTTAATTTTTAATTTCAGAACCTTTCCTTGACTTATAAGATACAACAAAACTTTGCCTTAAACAATGTAACCAGTATTAATTATATTCTCTATCCTTTTCACTTAGTAACCTGCATGGAATGCACTGATGTGCATAAGAAATTATAGATGGTTTATGTGATGACCTAACATTATGAAGAGATGGGAAAGGGTATCGGGAATTATACTTATGTATGTAATAATATTGTTCTTGTAGAATTTAAGAGCATGTGGAAAAGGAGATGCATGCATCCAACTATTCCATCTATCAAAGACTCTTATTGTACGTGTCTGCAACCTTTCAAGAAAAATGTTTACAAACATTAATCATTGTTAGATCTGAAAATGTATAAAACGGTGCTCAAGGGCAAGAGTAGAGAAGGGGAGCTCTCTGAGAGAGAAGAGCACTACTGTTGTTTGTGGTTCTTATACAGTACGCTTACATTGCCTTAGAAGACAAGCTGATGATCTGAGACCCCTGAGATGCCAATATAGACTACCACCTTCACTGTGTAAGCTGCATGGCTCTTGGGCTATTTAAGTATGAGATAATTATTCATTGTGCTGTAGGGTAGACTTTAGCATTGTTCAGAAATAGAGAGGACTCTGTAAAAGTGTTATAGAGTAGAATGATAGCAGTAAGAACTTTGATAGACATGGGAAACTGTGCTTTAGCAGGAAGAATAATACTTCTTAAAATTTTGAGAAATGTTCCCAGACTGAACTGACTATGACAGTTTGCATCTATAAATCTTCTTTCATTCTGTAAAGTAGGGGCGAGCAGAATAGGGACAGATTCAGGAAGCACTTCATGTGTGTTTCTGTCTGACTTCATTGATTTTTAACATTTATTACTAATTGATTCTTACAAAAAGATATTAAAATTCTATAAAACTCTCTTTAATAGACTTCAATAAATAACGACTATAATTACATTTGAAGCTTATAAATGTACTTGTTGTAGCTTATTTTACCTAACAGCCACCTCAAAGAAAGATCCCTGTCGAGGGCTGATAGTTGAAGGGTAAGTGGTAGCAGGGAAAAGTAGTTGTCCAGGTTAGTAGCTAGTAATTAGAGTTTGGATAGCATCCAATTGTGCAGTAGTACCATTGCAGAAATAATTTAGGTTACAGTGAGAGATATACTAGTCAGCAATCTGTGAATTGCTCGGAGACACAGGTCAATCACCAGAACTCTTGCATGAGCTTCTGAAACTGCAACTGTAATGATGGTTATGGCTATCTGTGCACAGTATGTCTTGTCAACACTGCTGTGAGATCACTGCCTAGTTGTTAGAGCTGACAGCCTTAGGGTGGTCTTCCCTACAACAATGCTTTTGCCTCCCTCCATTTTCTAACCTTGGTTGAGCTGGTTTTAGAACTCTGTGCACTTTACCACTGCTAACCCCTGCTAAAGTGCTTGTGCTTTCTCTCCTAAATCATGGTGACAATTGGCTTAACTCCAACTGGCATATTTAAATGACTTAGAAGTCTATAGTAAAATGCACCACATGTGCCAAGGGCCTGTAAATTAAATGGTACACGTGGGCCTGTAATACTGATTGTGGCTCCCGCTTAAGGAGCACTCTAACCATGTCTCAGGCCTGCCATTGCACAGCCTGTATCTGCAGTTTTGCACTGCCATGTCGACCTGGTAAGATCTTACCAGGCCTAAAACTTCCCTCATTTATACATAGGAGTCACCCTTACGGTCCTGTATGACCCAAAGTTCAGGGTGCAATGTATTTAAAAGGCAGGGTATGCGCCTTTAGGTTTTACATGCCCAGGTAGTCAAAAACTCCCAACTTGTTTTTCCACTTCTGCAAGGCCTATCTCTCCCATGGGTTACTATTGAAATTACCTTATTATATCTTATAAGTATAATTCCCAATCTGGGAGGGATGAGTTTGTTAAGGCTGGTGTCTCTAAACTCACAATTTACAATCACAGCTTATGGAGGAGTCGGATTTTAAATTTCAGTTCTGAAAATGCCACTTTCCTACTTTAGCCATTTGGGGGCATATTGATACTCTGTTTGTGCTGGATTTGCATAATTGTTCTCATGCAAATCCACCGCAAACTTAACTCCATATTTATATTTTGATGATAGACCTGTCTAGCACCATAATATTGGAGTTAACGTCATTGTTTGCCTGCGGAAAACTATCTTGCTTCAATGAGATGCAAGGTAGGCGTTCTGTGCAAATTACTCTAAGGCCTTTGCACCTTATTTATCCTCCCCTGCAAAAATCATGCACGGGAGTAGGAGGGCCTTAAATAATGGCACTAAGCCTGTTTAGCACCATTATTTAACGCCTGGGTTAGGGCAAGCGTTAGGCGACCTGTGGGCCATTGTCCATGGTCAGAGGACATGGAAACAGCCCACAGGTGCCCTTCCCTGTACCCAGGGACACCCACACCCACCCCCACCCACACCTGGAAAACACCTAAGGATGGGGGGACCCATCCCAGGTAAGTCCAGGTGCGTTTTTTTCTTTTCTTTTTTTTAATGTGCCATAGGGGGGTCTAACGTGGGCCCCCCCACATGGCACTGTGCCCAATGGCCCTGGGCATGGCCTTTGGGCAGCGGGCATGACTCCTGTTTTCACTAAGACAGGAGTCATGTCCATGGGGGTTGTGCATCAAAAAATGATGATAGTCAGGTTAGCGTCATTTTTCTGACTCTAACCTGACTAGTGCCATTCTTTGACGCACAACCTCCTGTTTCCCCTACGCTTCCCCCACCCGGTTAGCGTCATTTATTTTGACGCTAATCGGGCCTTACCGGCGGCTAGCGTCATTCCTTAAATATGTCCCCCGGTTGGCGTCCAGGAATGGCGCTAGCCGGCATAAACTTTTTGAAGCAAACCTGCGCTAACGCAGGTTTGCTTCAAAAAGTGTAAATCAGGGCCTTGGTTTCCACTGCCTGTCTCCAATACAAGTCTGGGGCAGGGTGACAGCTGGGTTTGTGCATTGTCTCTAGACAGCCACACACAAAAGTATCTTAGGTGTGACTGAGAGGCCATGTACATCCTTGTTAGACCTGACAGCCTTAGGGTGGTCACCCACCAACTTTTTGCCTACCTCCCTCCACTTTTCTGACACTGTTTCTGTTGGTTTTAGTACTCTGCATACTTTACCACTGCTAACCAGTGCTAAAGGGCATTTGTTCTCTCCCTTAAACATGGTAACATTGATTCATATCCAATTGGCATATTTGATTTGCTTTTGCTTGTAAGTCCCTTGTAAGGTGGACTACATGTGCCTAGGGCCCGTAAAATTAACCGCTTTGGTGCGGGCGTCGGCCACTGGCCGACGCCCACACACCCTCCCTGGTGCGGGTCACTACCAGTGGGCGACACCAGGAAGGGCATTAATAAATCCTCGGGTGCGTTGCACCCGAGGATTTTTTTTTTTTTACTCCCCCCCGGGAGACACGGAAGCTACCGTGTCTCCCCCCAGCCCCCCACCCGCCCCTTTGTGACGTCAGCGCGCCGCGAGGCGCGCTGACGTTTCAAAGGTGTTTTCCCCATCAAAGCAGGAAGCAGCCTTTCGGCCGCTTCCTGCTTTGATGGGGAAAACAGCCTTTTCCACGTTCGGGAAGGCCTCGTAAGAAAGGGGAGAGTCTCCCCTTTCTTACGAGGCCTTCCTTTCTGTGTTTCCTGGCCCCCGGTCGCAGCTGTGCTGTGATCGGGGGCCGGGAAACACTTTCAGGTTTCCTGGCCCCCCGATCGCAGCACAGCTGAAACGGTTTCCTGGCACAGCTGCGATCGGGGGCCAGGAAACCCCACTAGACACCAGGGATTTCACTTTTGGGGGGCGGCCCCCCCGGAAAACGGGCCGCCCCCCCGGCATCATTTTTTTTTTAAAAAAAGGTAGGTGTCCCCTGGGGGGGGGGGGGCGCGATCGGGCCCCCCCCCCCCCAGGGGATTTAAAAAAAAAAAAAAAAAAAAAAAAATGAAATGACAGGGGGTCGCCCGTGGGCAGGGTGATCCCCTGTGGGGGCAATTTTTTTTTAGATGTTGTAGGGTTTCCCTGGGGGCCATTTTTGCCCCCAAGAAAACCATAAAACAAAAAAAAAAATATATATGCATATATATATCTATATATATCTATGTAGATAGATATATCTAGGTACATGGATATATCTATAGATATATCTATGTAGATATATATATATATATATATATATATATATAGAGGTAGATCTGTATCAAAGAGATTTATAAAGCGCGCTACTCACCTGTGAGGGTCTCAAGGCGCTGGGGGGGAGGACGGGGGGAGGGAAAGGGGCTGGGGGGTTAACTGTTCAAAAAGCCAGGTTTTGAGGCCCTTCCTGAAAAGAAGTAGGTTTTGGGTCTTGCGAAGGTGGGTTGTGAGTGCGTTCCAGGTTTTGGGTGCAAGGTAGGAGAAGGATCTGCCCCCGGTGGTGGTGTGTTTGATGCGGGGGACAGAGGCGAGAGAGAGGTCAGCTGAGCGGACGTTTCGTGTGGGGGTGTGGAAGGTGACTCTCGTTGAGGTAGGCAGGGCCTGTGTTGTGGAGTGATTTGTGTGCGAGGATGAGGATCTTGAAGGTGATCCTTTTGTCAATGGGGAGCCAGTGGAGGGATTTGAGGTGTGGAGAGATGTGTTCGTGTCGGCGGAGGTCGAGGATGAGTCGTGCTGCTGAGTTCTGGATGCGTGTAGTTTGCGCTTGAGTTTTAGAGTGGTGCCGGCGTAGAGGGCGTTTCCGTAATCAAGCCTGCTGCTGATGAGTGCGTGAGTGACAGTTTTTCTGGTCTCTGTGGGGATCCATTTGAATGTTTTTCAGTATACGGAGTTTGTTGAAGCATGAGGAGGTAAGAGCATTGATTTGTTGGGTCATCGAGAGGGAGGAGTCTAGGATGATGCTGAGGTTGCGTGCGTGGTTGGCGGGGGTGGGTGCAGGGCCTAGCGTGGTGGGCCACCATGGGGGGTCCCAGGTGTTTTTGTGTCGGCCAAAGAGGATTATTTCGGTTTTGCTTGAGTTGAGTTTCAGGTGGTTGGCTGTCATATATATATCACTTTTGTCAATATGTGTGTGGTTTCCCTGGGGGGAAAAGGGTCCGACTTGTCTAGTGGCAGTTTTAGTGCCATAAAGAAGCGCAGAAGGTTTATATGCCTACTGCAAAGAGCACATCTGTATTTTATGTAAATAGCTGAGTACATTAGTAAAGTCTATGGAGAGATGAACGGCACTTTTGCTGGGTGGTAATGAGGGAATCCGAGGAGGAGGGAGTGGGAGCACCAATATTGATTGTTGGACTGGCCGCAGGAGGTGCTAAAGACTGTGACGAATGGTATGTGACAAGGTGTATTTTGAGTGTCTTGAAAGTACGTGCTGATTGAGGGAAGAAGCGCAGGTAAGGTGGCCTCTACTGTTGCACGTATCTCACACACACCATCGATTTTGTTACTGTCTACGTAGGCTAGTGTTTTAGAGCAACAGTTTAGCCAATAGCAGAGATGGCATCTTGATGGATGACTGCTGCCTGCACTCGGGTTATAGAGGACCGCTCTGACATAGGATCAGAGACTGAGACATCAGATACTGAGACAGCATCTGAGGGATAGGACAATGGCGCAGACTCTGGGAGTGATTTTTCAGTCAGAGGAGTCCCATTCGAAAACTCCTCTTCCAGTACATTATGAGGGAGGTGATGAGGACAGTCCTGCTGTCCCTTCGCAAGCTGTTCGTGCAACTGGGTAATAGTGGGTTAGGCCAACCCAGAGAGCAGGTGAATGCGGCGGCAAGCAGAGAGAGAGTGCTCTCTTGGGAGCTCCCCAATTTAGTTCCGCCCCAAATTCCACCACCCAAATCATATTGTGGAGACATCAAAATTGTCTATGGCAAAACAAACTGGTTTTGTAAGGCAGGCACCTGTATTTTTGGTCCTGGATTCAGCGGCCATATAGAGAAACACACTAAACCCAAACATTTCTGGAAACTAGACATTCGGGGGAGTCCACAGAGGTGTGACTTGTGTGGATTCCCCAAAGTTTTCTTACCCAAAATACCCTGCAAAGCTGAAATGTTGAAAAAAAACTCTATTTTTCTCGCATTTCTGTCACACAAACTACAGGAATATGCTGGGATCCACAACATTCCTACCACTCAGTGACTCCTCACCTGTCCTGATAAAAACACTACCCCACTTGAGTGCCTACACCTAGTGCCTGTGTCAGGAATGGATCACCCCAGGGTCAACAGCTGCCTCACGTAAGGACCAACATTGACCGGTGTGTGATCTATTCCTGTCGCAGGCACCAGGCCTAACCACACAAGTGAGGTATCATATTTATCGGGAGACTTGGGGGAACGCTGGGTGGAAGGAAATTTGTGGCTCCTCTCAGATTCCAGAACTTTCTGTCACCGAAATGTGAGGAAAACGTGTTATTTTAGCCACATTTTGAGGTTTGCAAAGGATTCTGGGTAACAGAACCTGGTCCGAGCCCCACAAGTCACCTCATCTTGGATTACCCTGGGTTTCTAGTTTTCAAAAATGTGCTGGTTTGCTAGGTTTCCCCAGGTGCCGGCTGAGCTAGAGGCCAAAATCCACAGGTAGGCACTGTTTTCTATAAAAAAATGTGATGTGTCCACGTTCTGTTTTAGGGCATTTCCTGTCGCGGGCGCTAGGCCTACCCACACAAGTGAGGTATCATTTTTATCGGGAGACTTGGGGGAACGCCGGGTGGAAGGAAATGTATGGCTCCTCTCAGATTCCAGAACTTTCTGTCACCGAAATATGAGGAAAACTTGTTTTTTTAGCCACTTTTTGAGGTTTGCAAAGGATTCTAGGTAACAGAACCTGGTCCGAGCCCCGCAAGTCACCCCTCCTTGGATTCCCCTAGGTCTCTAGTTTTCAGAACTGCACAGGTTTGGTAGGTTTCCCTAGGTGCCGGCTGAGCTAGAGGCCAAAATCTACAGGTAGGCACTTCTCAAAAAACACCTCTGTTTTCTTCCAAAAATTTGGATGTGTCCACGTTGCACTTTGGGGCGTTTCCTGTTGCAGGCGCTAGGCCTACCCACACAAGTGAGGTATCATTTTTATCGGGAGACTTGGGGGAACGCCGGGTGGAAGGACATTTGTGGATCCTCTCAGATTCCAGAACTTTCTGTCACCGAAATGTGAGGAAAACTTGTTTTTTTTAGCCACTTTGTGAGGTTTGCAAAGGATTCTGGGTAACAGAACCTGGTCCGAGCCCCGCAAGTCACCCCTCCTTGGATTCCCCTAGGTCTCTAGTTTTCAGAAATGTACAGGTTTGGTAGGTTTCCCTAGGTGCCGGCTAAGCTAGAGGCCAAAATCTACAGGTAGGCACTTCTCAAAAAACACCTCTGTTTTCGTCCAAAAATTTGGATGTGTCCACGTTGCGCTTTGGGGCGTTTTCTGTCGCAGGCGCTAGGCCTACCCACACAAGTGAGGTATAATTTTTATCAGGAGACTTGGGGGAACGCCGGGTGGAAGGAAATTTGTGGCTCCTCTCAGATTCCAGAACTTTCTGTCACCGAAATATGAGGAAAACTTGTTTTTTTAGCCACTTTTTGAGGTTTGCAAAGGATTCTGGGTAACAGAACCTGGTCCGAGCCCCACAGGTCACCCCTCCTTGGATTCCCCTAGGTCTCTAGTTTTCAGAAATGCACAAGTTTGGTAGGTTTCCCTAGGTGCCGGCTGATCTAGAGGCCAAAATCTACAGGTAGGCACTTCTCAAAAAACACCTCTGTTTTCTTCCAAAAATTTGGATGTGTCCACGTTGCGCTTTGGGGCGTTTCCTGTCGCAGGCGCTAGGCCTACCCACACAAGTGAGGTATCATTTTTATCGGGAGACTTGGGGAACGCCGGGTGGAAGGAAATTTGTGGCTCCTCTCAGATTCCAGAACTTTCTGTCACCGAAATGTGAGGAAAACTTGTTTTTTTTGCCACTTTTTGAGGTTTGCAAAGGATTCTGGGTAACAGAACCTGGTCCGAGCCCCGCAAGTCACCCCTCCTTGGATTCCCCTAGGTCTCTAGTTTTCAGAAATGCACAGGTTAGGTAGGTTTCCCTAGGTGCCGGCTGAGCTAGAGGCCAAAATCTACAGGTAGGCAGTTCGCAAAAAACACCTCTGTTTTCTTCAAAAAATTTGGATGTGTCAACGTTGCGCTTTGGGGCGTTTCCTGTCGCGGGCGCTAGGCCTACCCACACAAGTGACTATCATTTTTATCGGGAGACGTGGGGGAACGCTGGGTGGAAGGAAATTTGAGGATCCTCTCAGATTCCAGAACTTTCTGTCACCGAAATGTTATGAAAACTTGTTTTTTTAGCCACTTTTTGAGGTTTGCAAAGGATTCTGGGTAACAGAACCTGGTCCGAGCCCCGCAAGTCACCCCTCCTTAGATTCCCCTAGGTCTCAAGTTTTCAGAAATGCACAGGTTTGGTAGGTTTCCCTATGTGCCGGCTGAGCTAGAGGCCAAAATCTACAGGTAGGCACTTTGGAAAAAACAGCTGTGTTTTCTATAAAAAAAATAGGATGTGTCCATGTTGTGTTTTGGGGCATTTCCTGTCGCGGGCACTAGGCCTACCCACACAAGTGAGGTATCATTTTTATCGGGAGACTTGGGGGAACATAGAATAGCAAAAGAAGTGTTATTGCCCCTTATCTTTCTCTACATTTTTTCCTTCCAAATATAAGAGAGTGTGTAAAAAAGACGTCTATTTGAGAAATGCCCTGCAATTCACATGCTAGTATGGGCACCTCGGAATTCAGCGATGTGCAAATAACCACTGCTCCTCAAAACCTTATCTTGATCCCATTTTGGAAATGCAAAGGTTTTCTTGATACCTCTTTTTCACTCTTCATATTTCAGCAAATGAATTGCTGTATACCCAGTATAGAATGAAAACCAACTGCAGGGTGCAGCTCATTTATTGGCTCTGGGTACCTAGGGTTCTTGATGAACCTACAAGCCCTTTATATCCCCGCAACCAGAAGAGTCCAGCAGACAAAACGGTATATTGCTTTCAGAAATCTGACATCGCAGGAAAAATTTACAGAGTAAAACATAAAGAAAAATGGCTGTTGTTTTCAGCTCTATTTCAATATTTTTTTATTTCAGCTGTTATTTTCTGTAGGAAAACCTTGTAGGATCTACACAAATGACCCCTTGCTGAATTCAGAATTTTGTCTAGTTTTCAGAAATGTTTAGCATTCCGGGATCCAGCATTGGTTTCACACCCATTCCTGTCACTAACTGGAAGGAGGCTGAAAGCACCAAATATAGTAGAAATGGGGTATGTCCCAGTAAAATGCCAAATTTGTGTTGACAAATTTGGTTTTCTGATTCAAGTCTGCCCGTTCCTGAAAGGTGGGAAGATATTGATTTCAGCACCAGAAACCCTTTGTTGATGGCATTTTCAGGGAAAAAACCACAAGCCTTCTTCGGCAGCCCTTTTTTCCCATTTTTTTGGAAAAAACAAAATTTTCACAGTATTTTGGCTATTTTCTTGGTCTCCTCCAGGGGAAACCACCAATTCTGGGTACCATTAGAATCCCTAGGATGTTGGAAAAAAAGGACGCAAATTTGGCGTGGTTAGCTTATGTGGACAAAAAGTTATGAAGCCCTAAGCGCGAACTACCCCAAATAGCCAAAAAAGGGCTCAGCACTGGGGGGGAAAAGGCCCAGCAGCTAAGGGGTTAAATGCTACTAGTGGGCCTGCAGCACTGAGTGTGCCACCCACATAAGTAGCCCCTTAACCATGTCTCAGGCCTGCCATTGCAAGGCCTGTGTGTGCAGTTTCACTGTCACTTCGCCTTGGCATTTAAAATTGCTTGCCAAGCCGTAAACTCCCCTTTTGCTACATATAGGTCACCCCTAGGGGAGTCCCTAGGTAACCATAGAGCAGGATGCTATGTTAGTTAAAGGCAGGACACATATATATGTGTTTTGTATGTCCTGGTAGTAAAAACCCATAAATTCATTTTCCACTACTTTGAGACCTGCTCCTTTCACAGACTAGTATTGGAACTGCTTTCATATACTTTTGAGTGGTAGATTCTGATCTGGAAGGAGTAACCAGGTCATATTTAGTATGGCCAGAATGGTAATAGAAAATCCTGCTTATTGGTGAGGTTTGATTTAGTATTACTATGTTAGAAATTACACTTTTAAAAAGTGGGCATTTCTCTGCAATTAATATCATTTGTGCCTTACAGCCTGTCTCCAATCCACATCTAGTCTGTGTTGGTTGACAGCTCCCTTGTGCATTTCACCCAGACAACCACAAACACGGTCCACTCAGTCCCATCTGCATTCATCTGCATACTGGATGGGTCTTCCTGGGCTGAAAGAGTGGAGGGCCTCACACTTCCATTTTAAAGGCCAGTGGCCTGCCCTCACACAAAGGACTGATAGCCCACCACAGGGACCCTGGCAGACAGGACTGGGCTGAAAGGGGAACTTGTGCACTTCAAAACCACTTCAAAGGCATTTTTGGGTATAAACTGGGTCTTTGACCCCACCAACTCAGACACTTCTGGGCTGACACCTGATCTGTCAGAGGAACTGCCTGGATGCCCAAAGGATTCATCTGGACTGTTTTGCTGAGAAGGACTGCTGTCCTGCTTGTTGCCATGCTGCCATGCTGCCCCGCTGGCCTCTGACTTTGCTGGAAGGACTCTGCTTCCTCCCGAAGTGCTCTCCAAGGCCTTGGATTGAGCGTGTCTCCTGTTTCTGAAGTCTGTTTCTGAGGCAAACAAAGGCTTCTCCTTTTCAAGAAACTCCTTGTGCGTCGGAAGTCAATGCACCGCCTGCAGGAATCGCCGCAAAGACTGAATAACAGCTGACCAGAACGACGCATCACTGACTTCCCAACAGGAAATTCAATGCAGCGCCTGCCTTGTGATGGAAACTTTGACGCACCACCCACCGGATCGACACAGCACCTGCTCCTTCTTCCAGCACGTCAAAAATGTTCAACACATTGTCTCTGGGTGTCAAAATATCCCCACATCACAGTGAGGTACCAAGAATGCATGCAGAAAAAAATCAAACCATAACAGTATGGTAATAAATAATGCATTGTCTGTGCCGCACCAGATAATCCAATGTAGTACCTTATTTTTCCACGCATCTCCTTCTCCTCTGCGGTCTCTGTGCATCATTTTTTTATGCATTCCAGGTACTGTGTGTAACAAAGAAACAACTATTCATTTCTAAGCATTTAAACCTTTTAAAAGAGATATCTCAACTTGTGCTTACTGGATTTTTGTGGGTTTGACCTTTTTTAATTCAGATAAATATTATCTATTTTTGTGGTGTTTTTACTGTGTTACTGTATGATTTATTGCACAACTACTTTACACATGGCATTCTAAATTAAGCTTGACTACTCAGTGCCAAGCTACCAGAGGGTGGGCACAGGATAATTTGGATTGTGTTGTGACTTACCCTGACTAGGATTGTGGTCCCTACTTGGACAAGGGTGTATACCCCTGCCAACTAGAGACCCCATTTCTAACAATCCTGATGGGCCATCCTGAGCACACTGGGTGGGTGGTACTGACACACCTGAAAGGGCAGTGTTCTTCCACACACAAAGAGTTGCATACCCCCCTGTAGTGAGTCTGGAACCAGGGCAGGAAGGGAGGAACTCTATTCACTTCAAAGACCCTTCTTAGAAGTGTCCCTACTTTAATGGCACAACTGAGTATAAGTACTGGATCTCTGAGACCGCCAACGCAGTACACTTCTGGACCTGTGGAGACTCTGCCAGGAAGAAGGCCTGCTGCACTGCTACAAGGACTGGCTCTCTGCTGAGATGCTACTCTCCTGGACTCCTGCTTTGTTGAGCTGACCTGCTGTCTGCTGCCCTCTTTCCTGGGAGTGAGAAAGACTGGACCTGCATCTCTCCATCTCAGAACCAAAGCGACTCCAAGGGCTTGCTGGCTTGCCTCCTACTTTTTGAAGTCTCAGAGACAGAAAAGATTTCCAACATTCCTGCTACAGCTCCTGGATCTGTCTTCAACCAGCTCCTGATCCAAGAGGCACCCCTCCAGTCCTGGGCCATTAAAAGTGGTTTAGTGGCTCCTGAAATTCAGCTTTTGGGCTCTTTGTGACTGTGAAAGTGCCTGCTCACACTAGAACAACGCTTCTTGCAGTAAGAATCAGTGTGTGCCAATGCAATTTTGTCTCTTTGCACAGCAAGTATCGCTGCTCGAGACCATGAGGCTCCAGCTCACCTGTCTGGGATGCTCAGTCAACTCTTCGCACCCGTGGACAACCACCAACGATGCTTTCCTTGCACCCGGAAAACAGGACTCTTGGTTCAATTCTGAAAAGGTAAAACTTCAGTGAAACTTACCTGGGCTTCTGAAACTACAACTGTTATGATCTTTATGGCTATCTGTCCACAGTCTGTCTTCCCCTCAAACAGGACTCTTGACTCAGGTCTGAGAAGGTAAAACTTCAGTGGGACTTACCTGGGCTTCTGAAACTGTGACTGTAATGATCTTTATGGCTATCTTATGGACTTACCTGGGACTAGATCCGACCCGTGCTCTATCACGGTAGGCATGAACTTTTGGATTTCACCCAGTCTAGCGTGACCAAACAGACCCAGTTGGCGCTTTTAAGTACTATTCTGCTTTTTATTTTATTCAAAAATAATATTTTGACTTCTACTCATTGGATTTGTTTTATTTTGGTCTTGTTTTACTAAAGAAATTAGGCTATGTTTTTCTAACCAGGTGTGGTGTATTTTTGTGTAGTGTTTTCACTCTTGTACTGTTTAAAGAGCTGCCCCAATACTTCACACATTGCCTCCTAAGTTACACCTTTCTGCTCTGTGCCAAGCTACTAGAGGGAGAGTTGCACAAATACTTTACACATTGCCTCCCAAGTTACACCTGTCTGCTCTGTGCAAAGCTACTAGAGGGAGAGCACAGGTTAATTTATGATGTGTAACTGACTTACCCTGACTAGGATTGTGGTCTCTTTTTGGACAGGGTGCATACCGCTTCCAACAAGCCACACAATTTCTAACAATAATTTGTTAGACCTGGTATCCTTGGCATGGTCTCCCCTGTCTTTTTTGCCTGTGCTTCCTATGTTTTGTCTGTGTGCCAGACTTTGTTTCTGCTGATTTTGGTACTCTGGGCACGTTACCATTGCTGACCAGTGATAACTGCAAGTGCTCCCTGTGTAAATTGTATGTGTAATTGGCTTTTCCATGAATGGCATATTTGCTTTACTAGTTAGTCCCTTGAAAGTGCACTAGAGGTGATCAGGGCCTGTGAATCAAAAGATACTAGTGGGCCTGCAGCACTGATTGTGCCACCCACACAAGTAGCCCTGTAAACATGGCTCAGACCTGTAGGTGTGTGCAGTTTTAAACTGTTGGTTTGACTTAGCAAGTGTGGCCACTTGCCAGGCCCAAATCTTCCCTTTTTGTACATATAAGGTGCCCCTAAGATAGACCCTACGTAGCCCCATGAGCAGGGTGCAGTGGATGTTAAAGGTAGGACGTGTGCTGGTGTGTTTTTACATGTCCTAACAGTGAAATACTGCCAAATTCAGTTTTCACTGTTGCAAGGCCTATCTCTCTCATAGGTTAACATGGGGGCTGCCTTTAAATAACTTTTAAGTGCAATTTCCCTTTGGGAGCAGATTGAGATTTGGATTTTGGCATATCTGAACTCACAATTAATAAATACATATTTTGGAAAAGATGTTTTTTAGATTGTCAGTTTTAAAATGCCACTTTTAGAAAGTAGGCATATTCTGGCTTAAGCCATTCTGTGACTTTGCCTGATTGTGTATTCCCTGTCTGGTCAGACTGACAGTTGGGCTGTTTTTGAATCTCCACTAGACAGTGACACAAAGGGAGCTGGGGTGTAGCCTGCATATCCTGATGGGTCATGTGGGCTAGAGTGGAGTGAAGAGCTGACAATTACACCTGAATGGGCTGTGCCTGCCCTCACACAATGCAGTCTCCAACCTCCTGGTGTGGTCTGGGGCCAGGCCTGGGCAAGGCTGGATCTTGTGAACAGCACAGACCTTTCTTTGAACTTTGCCTACTTCAAAGGCAGAAAGGGGTATAAGCAGTTAACCCAAAATCCCAGATTTTTAGATTACTTCTGGAACCATAAGGAACACCTGCCAAGGAGAAGAGCTGAAGAGTTGGAGGAGGAGTACTGCCCCTTTGCCTGTTACTGTACTTTGCTGGGTTGGCCCGCAGTTTCTGCTTATGCCTGAAAGAGGACAAAGACTGGACTTTGTGGTATATTCCTGCTTGTGAAGTGTCTCCACAGGCTTAAACTGAGCTTGCCTCCTGTATGGAAGTCCCAGGACCATCAAAAACTTCCGCTGCCAGCATCTGGACTCTGCTGAGACTCCCACCCTGCCAAGTGGTTCCCTATGCAGTCCCTGGGCCCTTGAAAGGTGAGGCTGGTGAAACTAAGGTGGAAATCGATGCACAGGAACCGTGCAGGGAAAATTTTGACGCACCACCTGCAACGTGGCTGTAAAAACGGTGCGCCACCTACATTAAGGCTGAAATCGACATACCACCTGCATCGCATGCAACACCCACTTGGGGCTGCTGAAATCAACACAAACCGCACACAGCGCAGAGACTTGTGTAACTAGATTTCGTATGCAACATCGCTGAGTGTCGAACTCAATGTGATCCTGCCCGGACCCGAGGTGCATGTCTGGAAATCGATGCATTGCTCTCTTGCAGGAGTATCGGAAGAAACAATGCACGTCCTCACCTGTGTGTAAGGAATTGACGCATCGCTGACTTTTCTGACACATTCTCGCCTGTGTGGCTTTATTCTTGATGCAAACCAGTTACTTTGTACTGTGTATCTCCCATACCCTGACTAGAGTGAGGGTCCGTGCTTGGACAGAGTGCAAACTGACTGCCCCATTTGGGAGGGTAGGGTGCCTGTTCTGGTGCAAGTGAAAGTGATTGTGAATAATGGAAAAATGAAAACAGACCAACCGCATTGAAGGAAACTAAATTATGTAAAACCAGTTTTAAGGATTTTTTTTTAAAGAAAATATAAATCACTTGAAATTGAAAGGAAACTTTTTCAAGGAAACTTAGTTTTAGGGTAACATCCCAAAACACAGCCTTGGGTGAAGTATAGAGGTAGTGATGGCTTTTTGGGTTCAGGAATGAGGTTTGCTTAGGGGTGTGGAGGAGTGTTTAGGATTTTTGGGGTTCAGGGATGGGTAAACTTTAGGGGTGGTGAAGGGTTCAGGGATGGCTGGCATGTAGGGGTGTTTAGGATTTTTAGGTTTTACAGGTGAGTGGAGTGTAGGGCTGGTGAGTATTTTTAAGGTTCAGTGATGGGTAGAGTTTTGGGGTTTTTAGTGTTCGGGAATGGGTGTCATTTAGGGTGGTGTGGGAGTTTAAGGGTTCTAGGATGAAGGAGTTTATATGTAGAAAGGGTTTTTACAGTCCAGGCATGTGGGAATTAGAGGTGGTGTGTATTTTAAGGGCTCATGAGTGGGAGGCTTACAGAGGTGGTGAGGTCCTTTTTAGGGTCAGGGATTAGTGGAATTAGGGGTGGTATGGGATTTTAAGGTATCAGTAATGGGTGGGGTTTAGGCTTAGAAAGATGATTTTAGGATTCAGGTATGGGTGGAGCTTAGTGGTAGTGAGGGTGTTTTAGGTTAAGCGCTGGTAGTTTTTAGGAGTCTGGAAAGTGACTGAAGACCCAATGAACTATTACTCACACTACCATTGACAGCTGACTCTCTTTCTTGTGCCCTAAGCTTCCTTCCCTCTATTGGCATATGTGACTAGGGATATCGCTCAGCATTACATTCAATTTGATATATTTGATATTGCAATCGCCCTCTCATCCATGGCAGGTCTGCAGAGCTAAAATGGTGGTGTGAATTTTGGTTTTCTGACAAGCCTTTGCCTCTCTGTGAGAGGGCATAGTTCCCTCTGAGCAATTCATTGGCAACTAACATTGCCGCCTGATTCCACAGTGTCCCTTGCTTTCAATGGATGCAATTCCCTAGCCTACATTTCACGGTGATATTTCATGAAACATTGTTTTGTGCTTCCAAGTACAAATGAAACAATATTATGTGCAGTTAACGTCATACCGTTTTATAGTATATGAAGGCTCTTGTGTCAAATTTGCATAGGGCCTTTGGACCACTTCTAATTGAGTTTGGACCATATTGACTGAGAGGTGAACAGCACTGCTCAGTCCAAAAGCAAATACTCTAACATTTCAAAACAATTAATGTCTTCCTTAAGGGTCACTGTGTGTAACCAAAGTGAATTTCTTTAAAATCTTTAAAATAGTGGAACAATTTGAATTTCAGTTGTTACATCAGCAGTAAAGGTCGCGATAAAAGAAAAGATAAATATTAAGTCACATTTTTAAATCCACATCCAATTATGTATTGTTTCTAAATAGCCAGAAACATCCATGAAGTGTAAACCTTGCTGAATTTAGATGATATTTATGAAATAAATGAGAATGGATTTTGGAAACAATTCTAATTTTTAACTATTTAATAAAGCATTTTAATAGCTGCTGTTTTGTAGAAATTACAAGGACCTGTTTTGGGGCAAAATAAAATTCCACTGAGGTTCCATTGAGGCATAGCCACAACATTCACCAATATTGTAACTATACTGAACATGAAATGACAGTGGCCGCTTCACCACTATGGCGGAGGAGCATCGCCCCACCTGCCAGCAGCTGCAAAACTTGACAAATAAAACGATAATAAAGCATGTTTATTATTGTTTTATTTTTCTCCATAGCGTCAAGTCTAAGGGACGAGGCCATGGGGATGACAGGCACAAGGGGTAGTGGTAGATGCACTGTTGTAATTGTGCATGTGGATTTAGCCAGCCATCTAAGGATGACCAAACCGACATGTGCACTGAGCTATCTCTAACTCGAGGTGCATTACCAGGTTGGAGGCAGCAGGCAGAGTCTCCCAGTCTGTCTGAGAGCACAAATCGAGGGTGCTCAGGCCAATCCTGATGCTGCTCTCATGTCAGCAGCATGGGAACAGCAATGGGATTGGCCGCAGGGCAGTCTGGAAGCCTGTTCCTGCAGTGGAGCCATGAAAGCAGCGATGCGACAGGCATTCAGGCACCTTTTTTTTGTTTTGTTTTTGTGTTTTGTCTGGCCCTGCCTTGCCACTTTGCCCCCATACCAAATGCGACTGGTAAATAAAACAATCTGGCAAATTTAGGATCCTAAACACAGAGTCTAGAGGACTGCAGACATGTGATTACATAATATGTGATTATGCTTATGAATAAACCTGCTTGACAGCACATCCCCATAAATATCTTAAACAGATGACTATTCCTAAAAACTGTCCATAAGTGGACATGGCTGCAGATTAAGGAATATGCCTGCCAGAACGTAGTGTAAAAGGCTCTAGAGAACCTTAAAAATTAACAGGGTGCAGGGATTGCACAATCTTTTTGTTGAATAAAACAAGAGTCTTAAAAATGATCAGACATTAATAAAGGATGTTCTAAGCTACCTTTCTCCATTGCAGAAGCCCAGGAGCCATGCACACATTGAATAAGTACCAGAAACATGGCTATCGCATCATCTGAATCATTATACCTGTGATTCAAAATATCATCTCACTGATGTAATGCATGCGTGTATTGTACATAATAGGACGGAGAAATGGCCCACCAGTGCTATGTGGAGTGGAGTGGTGGAAAGAGCATAATATTTGACCACCTATTGGTTCCTTCCTTAGCCAAAATCACTAGGCTGTAGAGAGGAAAAGGTTGCTGTCCTCCACACAGCTGAGATTATCATCTTTGCTCTATCGAAGGTGCCACACTGAGATGAATCAGATTGGTTCGAATCTTTGTAGTTTGCTACTTGTTCATGGAGCAACTATAAATTGCATGACCGATCAAAGTGAAGAAATTTAACTAATCAATTGCTGCACAATCTTGTTCCTCAGCACATAGATGTAGGCAAACACTGGATCCCCATGGTAAGAATGTGTTCTCCCCCTCTTTCTGCAGAATAGCTAAAGATACAGCTAAGCTACTCATTCCCTAAAACAAGCAGATCCATAGAAGACTGAAGCCATGCAAAATAACCACCATGTTTACTTAATAAAAAGAAAAGCAGCACTTTTACTACACCTGATTTAAAATGGATAATGGACACTGCCCATATGTGAATGCAATTTAATTGTGATACAAACACAAACAATACTGGAGTAAGGCTAGAATAAGCAGAACAATTCATCATGAAAGCTTTACACATGGTTGCCACAAAGTTGGACATATGTGTGCCACAGGTGGCACCACCAGGGAACATCCAGATGTCCCAGAACAGAACACCATTGGTAGAGAAGAAATCTGTAGCCACAATATGCTTGTCAACAACAATGATACCAGGACACTGCATCAACCAAAATATAGGAAACACTGTGTGATAGGGTAATTCCACGAGGCATAAATCAAGTTCTTCACAGCCCGATAAGGCAAAACGCCATGAACAAAATGACTGGGTTAGATAGGTCAAAAAGCATATTTGTCCAATCAAAAAAGAGGAGAATAGAAGCACAATATCAAAGCTTCAAGTTGTGTACTCCTTTAAGAGAAGAGCCATCTACAGTGGATAATTGAAATATAATCTTAGGTAGAGCACCTGAGAACTTGAGCAAGCTGACATATGGCAGCAGTTCACAACAGAAATAGGTGGTGTCAAGGATGCAGACACTGATAAGTAAGGCAGGAGTACTTCAATCACTAGATTGTAGACGTGTATTCAGTGGTTTATGTAGGTAAGAAATCAGGTTATTGGTTGAGCGGGGTAGAAGCCCCACTCTGGCAACAACAACAATCCTTGTCAGGGTGAACCACAAAAGTCACTAATACAACCTGTGCATAGCCATCTGGTAGCTTGGTACAAAAGTAGTCAGGTTTAACTTAGAGGCAATGTGGAAAGTGTTTTTGCAGGGTCCAAACAGTAATTAATTGAAAACACAACACCAAAAAAAAAACAATCCAATTTAGAAAATTAGAGTACTATTTAATGAATAAAATTACATCAAAACAAGTTAAATCCAATCAGTAGAACTGGAGCTATGAATTTTTTAAGTTTTCAGTGCAAAATAGCTCCTAAAAGATCAAAGCACCAGTAGTGGGTATTTTTTCACATGAAAACCAGGCTAAAGTTAAAAGTTAAGGCTGACTGCAATGGAGCTTGGGTCAGATACATGAGGTGGATTGGGCTCAGTTTCGGCTTCCCTTCGGATTCAGAACAAATTTTAAATAAAGGTTCCTGAAACGGTAGAGTTCAGTGAGGCAAAGTAGCAGGCGGTGTCTGAGCAGGAAGTACCTGTGTCGGGGAGCTGCTGGAAGGTGTTGTGGTGAAGATTTTTTTGGGACTTAGTCACTTTTTTGGAAGTTGAAAATGTCCTGTGGAACAAAGGTGCAGGCTGTAGCTGATGAGGGTTCCATGAGGCAGCATACAATTGCCAAGAGGCCCCACTGAGATGAACTTGTTGCAGCAGAGAAGAAAGTAGCAGGAGGTACAACAAAGTCAAGCCGACCAGCGATGCCTCTTGGGCAGATCAGCTGACAGGTAGAACCCAGTCAGTTATCAAAGCACTTTTTGGAGATTTGTTTTTTAATCCCATTGTTTTAGGGTTAGGTTCAAGCAGTAAGCCTCACAACAGTTCGAAGGGTTCAGGACCTGAGTGTCACCACTTGCGAGGTGTAGGATTACGACTTTCTCCAGCATAGGTCGGGTGCAGAGTTGAAGGCCTGGGGAGCTTGTTATGTCCTTGTAGCTTGCAAAGGAGGCAAGCTAACCAACTCTTGAAGTCACTTCTGCTGATCCTGTGTTCAAGGAGTTGGTCCAGTTCGCCTTCAAGCAGCAAGACAGGCCTTTAAGCAGCAGGATAATCCTCTGGTAGCAGTACAGTGGGCCTGTGGGGGTCCAGGCAGTCCTTCCGAAGTCTCCCACAGGTTGAGTAGTGTGCTGAACCGGTGTTCCGAGGGTCCAATATTTATACCCAGTGCCAGCCTCTGACTTGGGGGACTTTCCTATGCTGCCCCCAAATATGGTTCTGGAAAGTTCTCTCCTTCCCATGACAAGGCTTCAAGAAGTCAGAGTGACAAAAGACTGGTGTCAGGTTCCTTTGTGAGTGCTGGAGGCAAACTCTTTGAAGTGTAAGTAAGTCAAGTAATAGCTCCTATCCCAGCCATTCTGGCAAGATATGATATTGTGCCAACACTTGTCCTCTAATTACGATTTATCGGACAGACGAGGCCATCCGCTGAATACCCACGGACCCATTTCAGTGTGGTCCCCTTCCTGTGGCTCCTATTAAGAGCTTCTCGCTGGGTCAGTTGTCAGGAGCAGAGTTTCCACCAGCTGGCCCTATGGGAAACAGCCCACAGCATTGACACCGGCTCAGAACAGAGCTGGTGGCAATGTTGCTGTGCGTAGGGTGCACCCGTTGCGATTTTCACTGTCTGAAAAGCAGACAGTGAAAAGTGTGATGGGCTGGCCGTGGGGGCCCCCTGCACCCTGTCTGTGCCAGTCTTTACATGGCGGTGCTACCACCATGTAAAAGCTGCCAGAGAAGGGACTCATAATCCCCAGGGCAGTGCTACTGGCAGCGCTGCCCTGGTGTATTAGGACTGCCAGCACCGCTAGCACCGCCAGCCCCTCCAGTGGAGAAGTGGCAGTGCTGGTAGCTCGAATGTAGCACAACAACCACAGTGGTCCGACCACCACCGCAGACCACCAGGTCGTAATGAGGCTCTTAGACTCCTTTGTAATTACTGTCTGTGAAGAATACACGAACCCAACAGCAGGCCCATTCACTGTCCTGTGACCCAGGACAGAGGCAAAAGGACAAGAAAACGCTAACGTTTTAAAAGTGGTATTGTCAGAATTGTGACTTAAAATTCAACTTTACCATTAAAGAGGATTTTAAATTCCAATTCATTTTAGCCTAAACATGACATATTTATCTGTTCCCAATCACATTTTAGCACTTATTAAATGTAATGAGGTAACCCAATGTTATCCAATAAGAGAGATAGGCCTTACCACAGTGAAAATTCATTTATACGTTTTTCACTGCCAGGACATACAAAACGTATACCCACATTTCCTACTTTTTAAATGCAATGCACCCCACATTATGGGCCTTTCTGGCCTCTCTGAAGGATGGTTTATATGTATTAAAAAGGAAGGTTTAGGCCTAGCAAATTGTTGGTCGAAATGGAAGATTAAAACTGCACAACAGGCTGCAGTGTCAGGCCTGAGATACGTGTTAAAACAGTACTTCAGTGGGTGACACAATGAGTGCTGGAGACCCACCAGTAGCATCTAATTTACAAGTTCAGGGTTCCATGCAAAACCATATACAATGTACTTATAAGTAAACTAAATGTACCAATTAGGTGTAGGACAATTTTGCCATGTTTTAGGGAGAGAGCACAAGCTCTTTATCACTGGTTAGCAGTGGCAAGTGCACAGAGCCTTAGTGCCATAAAAAACGAATTAAAAAAACAGGAGGGGTGACGTAGCGGTCAAGGCACAAAGCTTAGGGAAGACCATACAAAGGAAATCAGTTCTTACAGTGTGAATCAGCAGGCACAAACTGGGATGCCTGTGGCAATGTATAGTGTGACTTGACTCCATATGGATGTAAGATCGTGTAAGAGAACTCATGCCCTCAGTAGAAGTATGTCACCTGCACAGTGAGGGCATACTTCCATCAGCTCTACATCACATTGTACTATGTTGTTGTTCATAATATCTTTGTCAGGTTCGGGATTTCCATCTTACTATTCCTGAAAAACAGATGATTGCAGCTGGGCTCATTTATGCCGTTGCCATGCTACTTTACGCTGTGGCAGTCCAATCTGTTCTAACTCTACGTCACAATCAAAGATTAAAGGTAGATATGAGTAATCTTTTGTATACTCACACTTCATGCTGATCAACCATGTTCTTTTGCCCCTCCAGCTTATGCTTCAGTTATGACTATTTAATGCATTAAAATAGTTTATAGGTTGCTTAGAATGCCAAAATTATTGTTATTTGCAGCAGCCTGCTTATGCTCACCACACCTTTAAAATAATTTCCTTGCCTAGTCAGGCGATGAGTTCATAAAATACTGCACTTTTACATGCAAAAGGTGAATTCAATAAGATTTATTCGATAGTTGAAACACCAAAGGAACAAGCTCACAAACCTCGCACCTTTCCCTGCTCCATCCTCATAATGATCTCCAAATCGATCCTTACAGAAATTCTAACTAATGACGTTCTACATTCTAATCCTAAAAACAATAATATGCTAAAAACACAAATAAATATAAATATAATTCCTCTCTCTCTCTCTCTATATATATATATATATATATATATATATATATATATATATATATATATATATATATATATATACACTAACATAGGATATAATACGTCCCTTGAGCACTAGGCCGTGTTACTCTTCTTTTTCTGTCGGTGTTTTTCTACATGCAATATCTACCAACATTCTGGACAAACAGTCAATAGCTCTACTTTTGCCAGCTCTTGACTGGTCACTGATGGTGATGAATACTATATGAGAAACAGCCACATGATTATTGAACATTTAGCAGCAACCACTTCTGGTTTATTATTTTTGCAAACCCTTCCAACACCTATGACATCTGAGAAACGCTTGTCTATTAGTATTGATGCACCCAATAATGTTAAAACATACTAAAATACTGAAGAGTAATTTCTGGACAAGTTATTGCCTACCCAGAACAGTAACAACCGGCAGTGTGGATGCTTTTTCTCAAAGCGAAATATGAGGACACCGATACTAAACTCCAAAGATTCATTCAGTGACATTTAAAACACTTAGGGGCATATTTATACTCCGTCTGCGCCGATTGTGCGTCAAAAATGTTGACGCACAATCAGCGCAAACTTTGCCCCGTATTTAAACTTTTACGCCCGAGCCCGCGGACGACAAAATTCCGCTGTGTGCGTCATTTTTTGGATGTGCCAACCCGCCTTGCGTTAATCACATACAAGGTAGGCGTTCCCGTCCAAAAAATGGCTTAAACGGCCGTGCGTCATATTTATGCTTTCAGGCAAAAATGACACACGCCCGGGAGGCGGAGCCAGAAAATGACGCACAGTCTGATTTGCGTAAAAAATTAACGCCTGGGTCAGGGCAGGCGTTAAAATGCGGCAAACACACCTGTATTTAATCAGAACACACAGAGCAAACAGCAGAGCATCAACAGGGAGCCATGGAGGTGATACTAATCCAGCGTGCACACAGGCGCAGAGCCCAGCAGCAACAACAGCAGCTACAACAACACCAGTAGGGACCCCAAAGGCAGTGCAGAAGGCAGGAGAGGATATTCCGCCCCAGAACCACCCTTCAGGGCCTCACGGAACACGACATCATCCAGAGGTACTGGTTGAACTGGCAGGCCATTCAGCAGCTGCTGCACAACATTGAACAGCAGTTGACCCCCACTTTGGTGACACCCCGCACCATCCCAACAGAAACAAAGCTGCTTGCCGTACTTCATATGCTGGCAAGTGGCTCTTTCCAAACAACTGGTGCCCTGGTTGGCGGAATATCACAACCATCATTCTCCGCCTTTTTGCCCAAAGTTCTGGATGCCATCATTGGACTGACACCCCGCCACATCTGCTTCCCTAACACACTGCAGAAGCAGCAGGAAACAAAACAGGGATTCTATCTCATCAGTGGCTTCCCACATGTCCTTGGTGCAATCGACTGCACACATGTACGCCTTGTGCCACCTGCTTCAACTGAACACCTCTACCGCAACAGGAAGTACACACATTCCATCAATGTGCAGGCCATTGTCGATCACCAGGGATTGATCACCAACATCGTGGCTAAATATCCAGGGAGTGTACATGACTCATACATCTTCCGTCACTGCACCATCAATGAACACTTCCAGGATGGACGGTATGGCAATGGACTACTTGTTGGTAAGTACAAAAACCTACTTATATACACACTGCACAGCAACCCTCTAGGACACACAACACATACACCACAACAGCAGCATGTGAACGTGAACACACTGAGGTCGTGACATCGCTAGCCATGTTTCTTAGGTCACCATTGAACCTGTCACACATCGGAAATTAGTGTACAGTCTAATGTTAAGACGTCAAAGATCACAACGTGTGGAGTGGGTTGCCTAAATGTCACCTTGCAAAATGTAAGTGTCCCAATGACCTTTACATTAATCCATTGCCTAAGTCTAAAGGTATGGGATGTCCAGGGAACATTGATATGAACGTGTTAACAACACTGTCAATTTTAACTGTTCATGGAACTATCATCTCCCCCCCAGTGAAGACACACGGACACCTGTATCACAAGTCACAATGCTAGGGAGGGCACAGTGTACTGTAAATCCCAAAACATACTGCTGACAAATGGTTAGCAGACAAACACTCATTCTGCCAAGGAAACTACACAATGCAGATGGTACATCCTACAAGCATAGGATGCCACATTATTACACAAAAGAGTCACAGACAACACAAGACAACTACTGCCATGCAAGGTTATTTCAATAGTGCAAGCTACATCAACATGATCCCAATCATTTTCTCTTGCAGCTGATCAGGGGTATGGCATCCAGCCATGGATTATGACACCATTTGGCAACCCAAGTACTGCTGCAGAGCGTGCCTACAACGACGCCCATAGGAGGACACGCAGCATTGTCGAGAGGACCTTCGGCATCCTCAAGTCAAGGTTCTGGTGCCTTGACATCACTGGTGGTAGCCTCCTATATTCCCCGGAGATGGTCTGTAGGATCATCCTCACATGTGCAATATTGCACAACATTTGTATCAAAAGAAACATTCCCCTCCTGGAACCAGAGCCACACATGCCTGAAGAGGAGGAAGAGGAGGATGCTGGCCTGCAACAGGAAGGGGAACTACAGAACACGGCTGCTGGTATACGCAGGCGGCACCAGATCATCAACAATTTCTTTAGAATATGATCACCTTCACCACTTTAGTTAACTAATTTAAATAAACACCTATTCTAATCACCATATCATGGTCTGGCTATTCCTTTTTGCACACCTTCATCTCAACTTATCAGAACAAGAGTGTTGCCTCATAGAGCATTGCTGAGATACTGAGTAGGACACTGAACATCCCAGAGCTAATGTGATGCCTAGCATACAATGGTCACATACACACACACTCTTAATGACATATATCATGTACATTTCTCCTTTGAAGGCCAATAGCAGAGGACCACAACTATTTCACACATAGATGTTGAAATCAAGGTCCAACGCAGCATATGGCACACAACTAAGACACCATCACTCAATAAGGGGAAAACAAGCTTTATTCATGAAGCAGTCAATGTGCTTTGGCATCAGTAACAGGAATGCCTGACCAGACCCTTGACAGCAGTAAGTCCTACTGCATCCAATATTTGCAAGGAATATCTGTGACCAGAGTCCCATACAAGCAGAACATAGACAGCACAAGTGCCACACATATGAGCAGCATTGCACACATGACATTCCATGTACATGTCAGCCCATTTCCTAACTCCTGACACACCCATGCACCTGGCCACAACCCACCTGTCGGAAGAGGTCCCTGGAATACTAAGATGTGTACCCTGATATACCCTCCTCTACACACACAGACCAACATTAGCAAACCAGTGTGCTACACCCTTTCCTATGGTATACCATTGTCTTAGAAGATCTGACTGCAAGGACGTCAGGTCAATTTATACACTGTCTTCTAGTTTCAAAGCACTGTTAGCACCTGTAGATTGCTCCCCTGTGACAATGTCTGTTGGCCCTTAGAATGCAAGTCTCACCTACAGGACTGGTGAGAAACAGATGCAGCCCACACCTGTGATCACCTCCATGCTCACCACCCATTTCAAAAAGCACTGCCCCGATGATGCCTGGAACAGCATAGGAGTTGCCATTATGTCAAATACACCGTTAAGCATTGATACTAATTAAGCCATGTAACACAGCCACTGGGTTCATTTGTCACATTAAAAAACACAGGACATACACAGTTTTACATGTCAAATGTCTAGTTTGTCCTCCAAACAGTTTCAGTCAGACCACTGATTACGTAACTTGTCAAGTAGCTGGATCCTGAATCACCTTGCATTCTGTCAGCCTGACTGGCAACTGTCTGTGCGTCACACTAAAGTATCCCTGTGTCTACATATGTACCACACTTGCGTTAGCAAACCTCTCATTCATCAGGGGGCATTGGGCATGGGCATCTTCCATGCATACACAAATACATTGTATAGCATCATCTGCCTTTTAACTGTACCATTTGAGTTACATCCTCTTGGAAAAGCAAAATTCATGGCCCATCCCTTGTCTGGTTTGCATTTATGCATGAATGACAAAGTGTGACAGTGTCCCAGGGCCGTAGGCAGGGATTGGGTACGGGGCTTTCAGCACAACCAGCAACCTCTGATAATGTCCATGAATAATACACAAATGTCAGGACCATGACAGTTCACACACAGAATCACAGTGCGCACAACATAGTGATGGGCCGTGTGTGGTGAATAGCTGCGAGAATAATCAACACAGAGGCTATGGGAAGTGCAGAGGCCAACCTGTGTACAAATGTTGTAATGACACCTGCCGGAACATGACACCTGAGACAATATCTCACTCAGCACACCAAGGTTGCCCTGTTGACTGTCTCATTACACGTTTTTAGTGACAGGGTGGGACCATCCACATGTTGGTTCACATGTCCACATCCACTTTACTCACATTGATCAACCAAGGATACTCAGTAGATACAGGAATAGCTGCAACTGACTCATGATGAGTCCTGGACCAAACTGTGACAAATTACACCCCAAAAAATATACAGGATCATCATTGGCCCACACACATGAACAAGACACCTATGTGCAATTGATCACTGGAAATAAGTGGACACGTGCTGTCTTGTATGCTGGTCCTCCACAGACACTTGATAGTTGGGGCTCACTTCTATGGCCTATGGTGTCATCATACATTTGAGATTCACCCTTGTCTGTCTGTGCAAACAACATGGTACCCACTTCCTCAATGCATGTGTATGACTCACAGAGGGATTCACCAACTAGTGCCTAGGAAGTTCTTACCAATACTGTAGGACATAGGATGTAGAAAATGTGAACCATTGACATGAACAAGCGTCTGCCATCCATCTGGTGTATGCTATGTCACATGACCCTAAAACTTGGAAGTACACTTTACGGGTGTTGTTACATGTATGACTAACACATGCCCTTGCTAATTTCCAATATGACTTGCATGTAAGGATTGGACACATGGACGTCACATTCATACAAGCATATGTACAATTATGCTTCATGTGATACACACACACTTGGTCAACAAACACATTATTTGCCAAAGCACACAATTTGAGCCAAAGGCATTTAGGTATTGTACATATGTGCGTCACATTGCTATCCGCTCCTTATGCATTTGTAGGCCACACTTATGACCATCTATTGCATCAGCCAACCGTAAAAATACTGTGAAGGGAGTAGTGGATCATGTTCCACTGCAGTATGATCTCACACATGTGAACATACACCATCAACACCATACTGTCTTCAATCAGCCTATCTCTCATGTGTCCTAAATGTAACATAACCAAAAAACAAGTATAAATGCCCAAAACCAGTCAGTGCACTGTAATTTTGATGTCCCTAGCGTTATGCGTAATTTTTTGACTACCAAAACTGTATTTGCGTCATTTTTTTTGACGCACAGGAGTGAAATTTAGCCCGCATCCAGATATTTGTACAGTCCATGTACTATTATGTGGATGCGGGTTAATTTTCACTTCTGTACGTCAAAAAAAATGACGCAAATACAGTTTTGGTAAACAAAAAATGACACATAATGCGAAAAAGGCGGGACTTTTCCTACAGGAATTGATGTAATAGGATATCCTGTTTACAGATCAAGTACAGTGGTTGTACTTTCACTTTCACTTTGCAGTCTATGATCCTTCTAGACTGTGTGGCTGTGTAGAGAGTGTTGTCCTGAGATTTTGTGCTGTTTTTGTCCTGTGTGCTATCTGTATTGTCAATTTGTGAAATAAATATTGTTGCTGTATACTGTACTACTGTGTTTTGTCTACATTTGTCCATTTATCTTGTGTTTTTGTTGTTTGTGGGAGTTTGTTGTGGGTAGTGTTAGTTTGGGGATAGTTGGGCTCTTTTAGTGTTAAGGTTTACTTTTTTTCTGTCTTTGTAACCCTACTTTCCCCCTTTTCCCCTTTCTATTTCTTTTACCCATATTCCATTTCACTTCCAAGTATGTCTGGTAGGCCACGTCTTGGCAGGATGGGGGAAGAGGAGTTGGGGGGGTTCATCTGGCTTGTGACGCATTTCTTGCCGCGCATGATCCAGGCAGGGGGCAGGGTGATACAGGGGTATCCAACAGAGGCGTGCAGAATCCGATGGGGAAAGGTGCTGCATCACCTGCAGCGTGTGTATGCCAGCCAGAGGAGTGACCACCAGCTGAAGCACCGGTGGGCTGACCTCATTACCAGGGAGCAGGATCTCTTGGACCACCTGGGAATCATGATTAGTGGCACTGTTGGAGAGTACGAATCATGTTAATGTGCACGATTAAATGCTCTGTAGTGACATAAGGGGATTAGTACAATGTCTGCCAGCTAACTTTCTGACTGTGTGTAATGCTGGGGAAATATAAAGGGATCATTGATGCACTATGGCAAGGTTACTTTTCCCTGAAGGAAATTGGTGCGGCCTTTTTGTCAGAATAACTAACAAAATAGGAGCCAATAATGTCTATATACGGTACTATTGACAGAGAAGTACAGATGTACCAACATTTAGGCCAACTTTGTTGACGCAATTGCTAGACTGACTTTAGATTCACTACATGATGCAGAAAATGAGTGCTGCCTTCACGTCAATTGATAATAGCAAAGTGGCTCAGACATATGTCTCATGTGAGTCTGGTGAGTGTGGAAGGAAAGTGTTCACGGAAATACTATGAATGTGTGGGATTATTGTGTTCCTTGATCTTTTTTTGATACATGTCAGATCTGGATTTGAAAACATCGTGAAAAGGTGTAAGGTGCCCTCAGCTAACATCTTAAAATGTTTGTTGGAATTAGTTGTGCCACAATCCAAATATGGATGGCAGTCCAAGTGTATGCACATGGCCTCACATCTCAATGGTTGGTGCAAATCACCATAGCTGGGCCACATCAATTGAATAAACTGTAACAACAGGATGGCTTACAAAAGTCCCTGCCCCTCCCTCTGTACATTGTATCTATGTGCAATAAATGTGCCATGGCCACAAGGCATGTTTGACTGGTAATGCAGTCCTCAAGTAACCAGGCGTTGGATGTTTCTCTTGGATGCACATGATGAGACGATTACACTCCATATTTTTTAGTGCTCACCAATTATGGGGCAGGTTTGCAACCACATGATAGTTAGGGCCAAAGTATGTGTGCAGATATGTGCGTAACTGTCACAGGAGACCCATGCTATGTACAAGTTGGCCGTGATATATCAGATGCAGTACCATCATGTATGAATGGCTGCCATGTCCTTATTCAGCCTACGCATTGTATATGTTTATGAAATTGTTGCGCTGTGCACAGATTTTGAGCACATTTCTTCCTTCCATACCTTACAGGTGGACCGGCACCCTACACTGTGGGAGAGGTGGCAACATTAGAGGACCCCGACCACTCCAGTAAGTGTTGATATGTCTGTTATGTGTTGTGTTTGCTGGTTACGGACTCCTGTGAGTTGGACGCATAGCAAGGTGTGATGCGTTGGGCAAGCTTTTCTCTTGTTCCATGAGTGGGAATGCAGTTCTCACATGTTTTGAGTTGGCCAATGCGTATCCAATTGTATCATGTAGGGATTGTAGGACATTCCTGTAGGCCCCACTGTTAGTACAGGGGTTAGTCATGTGTATGACACTTGTAGCACCAAGAGTCACAATGGAAGTCAGCCCCGATTTAGTCAGCCTGTCAGACCCACATTCTCTAAGATTGGTACAGCAAATAGCTTTCCAATAGACATCTGCTTCCCTATTTACCTACGTTATTTTGAAACAGTAGGTAGCACCTCCTAGCAGCATGTACTTCCACATGTAGTGCTACAAGTATGTGGAACTTGAGTGCAATGGCCTAGGTGTGCATGCAATTCATGATCATGGGTGTTCTAGCAACTCTGCATCTGATGTAAGTCAGGCCTCACTGGAATTATATGTTGTGTACCAAGTTCTGCATTTCTTGACATGTCTGACCCTATGAGTGCTCTAGGGTCTGCTGACTCCTAATTGTAGATAGACCTTACCTGTGGTGTGTCTGTAGAAACAAAAATGTGTGAAGTTTCCTATACACTCCTCGGTGTACATGTTGTTGGCAATTTATAGTTGTGTATTCACCCCCCCCCCCTCAAACACGGGCATGGGTTTGTGAATGGGGTACCTAGTACTGATGCTACCAGTATGTTACACATACGTGTGAATAAGTGACGGTTTGGTTGCAAACTAGTATACACACTCAGGTTTGGCACTTGGTACTATACTGGCAAGTCCAGTTACAACTTGCAGACCATGTGGCTTTAGTTTTGCTTTCCGTACACTGACATTTGTAGCCCAGGTCTTGGCGGAGGATATGCAGCATGATTCTTAACTGATAACTGGCAGAACTCAGATTGCAAGTCAAAGCCAGTTGTCACCCATCTTGTAGGTTATGGATGTGCTTTGTGTGATGTGACCTTTGTAGTCTGGCCTGCCATGTACTTCCTCAGGGACATTCTTTGATCTGTATTGTGATATAAGCTGTTACAAGTACAGTAGATGTAATGTCTGATAAACTTGCTGTGCCATTTCACACAATGCAGTTACTAATGTAGAATATCTGCATTTGTCTTCACAGCTGCTAACATGACTCCAGACCAGGTCCGTGAATTTCAGCGCCGGGCCATGCGATATCAGCACATCCTGCGAGTGGAGTCGGGGTTCCGGAGAATGGCCCAGCGATATCGCCATGAACGGGCCTCGGGGGCATGGAGAGCCTTCCCACAGGGTGGGCCTACTTTGCCCACCACAGCCACCACCAGCACAACCACCAATCAGAGCCAGGTGGCCCACCCACAGCTGCCACTGTTGGTCTGACATCTGCAGGACTTCCAGGCCCCAGCATTGTCACTGGTGCAGGAGAGCCCACTAGACCTGGCACCACACCCACACAGACCTCCTCCACCAGTACCCAGACTGCCACTGCTCCATCTGTTGACCCTGCAGCCTTCAACCAAATGGAAAGTAAGATGGACAAAGTGCTGCGCAAGTTGAGCCACCTGAGCCGGGATGTGCGGCACAATAACCAGCGGGTTAAGTCCATTAAGAGGGCCCCCCCCCCGGAGGGCCGACCTCCAGACTTTTTGCTATGGACATGATTCCTTCCCCTCCCTCCTCTTTCCTTGTTCTTATAGTTAGTGGACTTAGGGGGTTTAGTGTTAGGTTAGTATAGGCTGTTAGTTTAGTTAGTGTTAGTGGGTGGGGGGCAGGGGATCCTGCTTGTTTCTATTTTTACTTATTATATGTGTGGGTGGGTGTGTGTAGGTGGGCTATGTTGGGGTTCTTGTGTGTTTAAAAAATAAAAAATAAAAATCCCCCCCAAAAAAAAAAAATTAAAAAAAATACAAAAATATATATATTTGTATAGGATAGTATAGTATGTGATTAGGTTAGTATGTGTTGTCCTCCATGTGTCCCGTCTCATAAGGGGAGTGGGGGGTAGATGTTTAAAATGTTTTGTTACATGTGATAAGTAAGTGTAGCTTAGGTTAGTTAGGGACAGTTGTGGGTAATGAGTAGTCAGGGTAGATTAGGGTAGGTAAGATTTTTCCCTCAGTTTCCTCATCTGTGATTAGCATTTAATAAATATTTGGTTAACCCTTAATAGTATGTGTTGAATGGTACTTGATCGTGGGTTTGGATTCAGTGTACATCAATTTTGTACTATAACATCTGTGTCCTATGCTACAAACAAATCCGAACTGAGCTGTACGTTTGGCAGCTAGCCCAGAGCTACCTTGCAAAGTGTCGACCCTTCGTTGCAACCACCAATCACAGTTAATATGGCTCCCAATGTGTTTCTGTTGATAAGTGTGTTTTGAAAGTCACAAACAGTGCTTCCAGAATTGATATTGGGGAAACAGTTTTAGGTCTGACTGCAGTGTGATGATCATGCACACCCTTATAAGATGAGTTCTCATTGGCAATCTTGTATTCTTGTCTTCATGACCATCATACATCATTTGTGACAGTTTGGCATGATTACCTATTTGTATGTTAACTCAGACACCTTCATTTATGCAGTTTTTTTTGTGTTTACTTAGATTAGTGTGGCATGTTATTTGTGTTATTTTTGCATGTTGACAACATTTTGCGGCCACTATTTGATGACTTAGTTATCCCCTGAGGAAGCATTCTTCTGTCCAACACAGAATGGTGGTGTATGGTTTCCCACTTCATCATTTGTCCCTCAGGATGGGCAGAGTATGATGCAATCATGGGCACTGTGCAGAATTCTCTGACTACATATTATCAGGACGGTTGTATTGACAAGCTACGTAATTTCACAGTAGGCACATTTCAGTTATCTACTTCACAGTTGATATGTCACATTACCCAGAGACAGATTTGTTGTGTAAGTGCCATTTATTGAAACGTGCTATAGTGCTATCTGTACATTGTCCATGATTGTGAGTCCATTATAGTGACATCTTACATTGTGATCCAACACAAGGGGTTACGGAAATGCTTTTGACATGCTGGGGTTGATGTTTCAGACAGTGCAGAGGGACAGGATTTGGCAATGAGTAGGAGAGAGACAATCACTGGGCTGGGTGACAAGATATACAGTGGTTTGCAGAACAGTGCTTGAGTAAAGTTGTTGCAAGACTGGCATGTTACAAAGCGCAGGACCTTGGTAAATGTGGGCCATGTGGCAGGGACTAGTGCTTCCGGGTCATTTTCCTTGTGAATGTGATCTGTTCCATGTCTTCTTCTTCTGATGTGTGTGTTGCCTGCTCTGTCCTTGTTGTTGGTTTTGAAGGGGCAACACACACCTCAGTGTTAGAAGACGTGGAGTCAGACATCCCAGTCGCTGCTCCCTGTGAAGGTCTTACAGGCAGTACTGCAGCAAGGAGGGTCTGCTGGTTCTTGAGAATAGCAGCCACATCACAATGGTAGGCAGCCAGGTCGGCCCTGAGGGAGTCATGATTGCATTCGTGCATGCAGTGGAAGGTTTGGGGTGCGAGGTGTTGTGGCAACTCCCTTACTGCAGTGGTGAATTCCTTGACAGTTTCTTGTAGTCCTTGCAGTATGGATGTTAGGGCTTGCATAGCTGCTGCCTGATCTGCAGATGACATCATGCACGAACGCATCCCCTCAAGGCTGGCTGCCATAGTTTGCATCCCCACCCACACCTCCTTGGCCAGCTCCCGCTGTACTCCAACTACAGTTCTCTCAAAGCTGGTGCCAGTGTCGTCTGAGTCCTCAGCTGTATTGGAGCTGGCAGGTCTTACAATTGGGGTGGTGGGTGGATCCTCTGCGATGGCTGCTTGTTCTGTGCTCCTCATTGTGACTGAAGGTGGGGTCTGGAGGGTTTCAAGGACCTTTTGGATAGTCTCCTGGGGAATGTTTATCGGCTCATCATCCATGTCATCAGGGAAATCTGGGACAGGCATATCGGCAGGAGATCCATCTTCCTCAGCAATGAAACAGGGTACAATTAGTGTGTCTGTGTTGTGGCAATTTTGATGTCACGTGCCTGTCTTTTGATGAATTCACTTTGTGATCTTGTTTTGTGTTCATTTCTCTAGTCCTTCAGATGGGCATTCTTCCAGGCCTTTGGCCCACCTGTGTGTCACATGTATGTTATTGAGTTATCAGACTTGTCAGCCTCATTGCCTCTAGGTGTTGGTTTATGCCAAATAGAGAATTGACAACTTATTTTCCTACTCAAGCCTCCGTGTACATCCATTCTCATGGTGAGACCTTTTACTGGCTGTGGGTGTACTGATGGCCCTGGCAGCACACTTACCAATCTGGACCTGCCCCAATCTCTGATCTTTCACATCCACTTACATGTAATTGACATGTGGCATATCCTATGCATGGCAATGTTATGATCCGATATGGATGTTGACATTGGTAAGGTGTCCTGCTGATGTTGGGGAATGTGTGTTACATTGGATTGCACTGATAATCGTATCAGTGTCCTATTTCCTCCTCTGACTGTGCAGGTGTATTTCAGTGACCAGTTACATCTGTGACCCCCTCAATGCTGTTGTCTGAGCAGTATGACATTTGGGATGTTGCATTGTTACCCAGGCACAGGATGGACCCTGACATATGCAGCATGGGTGTGTCCTTAGTGCTGTGTAGCTCCTATTGTTGTTTACATTGGCTGATGTTTGTGACAACTATGGGCATTGACATTTGAGAGTACTGGGGCCTTTGTCTTGTTTCTGGGGATTGTTGCAGTTGTCATCCTCACCCCCTAATTTAGGTGTGTATGATCCATGGGGAGGTTACTGTCATTGGCTACTTGAGCTGCACACAGAGCAGAGGTGGTAGTGGCAACTGTTGTCGCAGTTACATTCCAGTTGTCAGTATGGCTAGAGGTTGTTAATAGGGCCCTAGTTAATGTAGGGGGTATGGTGGCTGACGTGTGCAGGGATGTCAGTTTGACGTTGTGCCCTTCCCTCCTGGCGTGGCTTTCCCTCTGCTCCATCGTTGGCATGATAGCAAGCCCCCATGGGACTGTTGTTGGTGTTGTGTAATGGTGTGCCCCAGGTCTTCTCAGAACCGGCCATGCCCCCATGCCGTGCCCCTGTTCCCATGCCACTCCATGTATTAGATGACTTCCATGCATTTAGTGGTCGGTATCCCCCCTGCTCACAGTTGACATTAGTGCATTTTAATTCCCCATGCGACTTACCCTGCATGTGTGTTGTCTCCTGGTAGTCTGCGCTGTCCTGTCCTTGAATCCCTGTGACGATCTCCTCAGCGATGACGGCTGCGACCATCTCCTCCATGTGGTCCAGGGCCTCCTGGTGTGCTGGACCCCCCCCTCCAGTCTGCAGTGCTGCCTTCCTGTTCCTGGCCATCTTTTCCTTGGTCCTGCGCTTGCAGTCATGCCAGCGTTTCTTGCACTCGATGACAGTTCTGTGTACTTCAGCCACACTGTTAATCTTGTCGACAATTTGTTGCCATATAGCCTCTCTCCTACTGATTGGCAACTTTGAGGTGACAAACAGTTGGTGCTGGTGTTCCATCACCTCTTTAACGAGAATTTCCTACTCCTCTGCACTGAAGCAACACTTTCTTTTCTTCTTAAAAGTGGCCTGATTCTTGTGTGGGTCATCCAGGCTGGTTCCTGGTCTGTCGTCATCTTCCTGGGGTCTGTAGTGGCATCTGGGATCCATTTTGGCTCTCCTCTGGTGAAATAGCAGTGTTCGCTGTTTTTTTTTACGCTATTGCATCAAAAAAAACGGTGCATATCCGGTTTGCGGTGTCGTAAATCGACCCACAGTCATTTCCGCCGCGTTAACATCGTTTTCCTTTACGACTTGACGCTGCGGTGTGCGTCAAAAATAATGACTCCCACCTGTGGTTTGCGCCGCCGTGCGTCAAAGTATAAATATGACGCCTGCACGGCGCACCAAAATGGAGTTAGCTGGCGGTAATATTTTTGAAGCAAAACTGCGCCGGCGTAGTTTTGCGTCAAAAAGTAAAAATATGGGCCTTATTGCATAATGTGATCTGAAACATGTAGATGATCTCATAGGGCAACACACATGCTGAAATGGTCTGATTCATAATCAGGACTATTTAGGTTGATTTGTAACTCGTGGGGCGACACCACTCGACCTGATTACATATGACCCTGTGTTCCAACTTCCAGATATGTGAGGTATGATAACACCAGGCCAATTTTATCAGCCACAATATCTGGCAGTTAAAATCACGGGTGAATCAGTCAAGAGTTGCAGGCACAAGAGCAGACCCGCACCCACCTGGCAACACTCGTATCACATTGAGGAAATATTGGTGGCTCAGCCTTCTCTTGCTCCAGTCCCAGATGACCTCTTTGAAACCTGCCTGCTACCTGGGATCCACACTGACACCCCTCAAACTTAACACCTGATTAACTCATGTGGTAGACAGAAGTGGAAAGGGTTCATTTTCCAGTCCGAAGGAGGCTTAACATGACTATTTATAGCTAGTAAAATGGTCCACAGCTTAATTTCTACTCTAGTTCAGTAATGGCAACGTGAAAAAATTATTCCTGGTCAACCAATACCCACACTTATATATCGCTTACTTGTAACTGGGACCCTAGGAGTATAAAGTCATATCCATGTTTGGTGTAATATGTGTTAGTAAATCTTGTTCCAGATGTTAAACATGGCTCTTCCGTAGTGGGAATGCCCTGAAGTTTCCAAAACACACAAATTATTTTAGGCCTGATTCGGACATGATAGATATTCCAAATGCCATATTACGATTGACACAATATTTAATGCACTTGTAACAAAGAGGATGGGATATTCATCTGCGGAACTCTAAATCCAGACCTATGTTTGTGGCTAGTCACAAGCTTGCCCAACTCATTGTCACACTCACGGTCGGACTGGCCAATGGGGCAATAAGGCAATGCTCAACAGGCTGGTCTGAGAGATCAGTGTGGGCCGGATTTACTGTTAATTTTACTGATACCAAAAAATGTTTGTTTGCTGCAAGCTCGTGTCTATGCAGTATTCTATAGCTTGCAAAACACTAATGCAAAGTATCTTTACACGTACAAATTTGCCCAAATTGTCAGACATAGGTCACTATTTAGCTGTCTAATTCATTAATAGGTACCACTTTTAATTTGGTACCCAGGCCTATTCCCTGTCCTAGTCCGACCGTGCCAACACTTCACCTGGTTAAATATCTCCTGGGGAAGGGCTGGAGTAATTGATTCCACCTGATTACATTAAAATTGTACATTTTTCCACAGGGAAAGGTATTATAGTGTTGTGAAAGTAAAAAAGCGCAGTGCCGTTGCACCGATGCAAAGTGGTTTAGGATGAATATAAATGATAACATATAAACATTTTCTAGGAGTTCTCAAGGAAAGCTGCCAACGTAGCAACTTTCGCGTTACAATCCTAGAAACGGTAATGAATTACATATATTCTGTAATGAATTACATATATTCTAAAATGAACTCCCAAATTCTACTTCCAAAAATAGATGTAAGCATAAGGGTGTATTTTTAAATAATTATTTGTAACCCTCAGTGTCGTTCCTAGCCTAGAGTCAAACATCTATTATAGGAATGCACAGTTGGGAAAGATACCACTACTTTTCATAATTTTGGTAACGGGAAATAGATTCTTGGTAGAAAACCTCCTTAGTCCCCAGTTCTAAATGTATGATTGTTGTCCTTTGCCCATTCAAGCTGTATACCTTGCTGATATTTAGTAAAAAAAACCCGTTTTCTACCACATGGTTGGACCAGCTAAAGTTATCACGAGTGTATTTTACATGAAAGTGTAAGAGAAAATGAAACAGTCCAAAAATATGCGATGTTATTAGCATATCAATGATTTGAAAAAAAAAAATGAGAAAATAAATAACTAACAGGTCATACTTACTATTGTTTTCCGAAGCTTATGTTCCATATAAACTACAGTAAGCTCAACGCAGTTTAATTTTGAATAGTTTAAGGTCTTTTTTTCTAGTAGTTGCAGAAAAAGTGAACATTTAGATATACATTATATTTGGGAAAAATTGTGCATCGGTTTTCATGTAGCAAACTTTTTTTCAAACGTTCACTTAAAAGATATCCTTTTAATCTATCATGCACCTGCCTGCTATTACTGTTCCCTGATGACCACAATTCAATTTAATCAGAAGCACCTTGTTTTTGCATATCTTGCAATTATATGCAGTAAAAAATAACAAAAGTTAAACTGTTGCACGACTTCAAAATGTCTGAAAATACGAAACATATTGCATACTGTAATATGTAAACTATTTCGCAAAAAAGTTTGAGAAGGTTACATAGACTCCCCCTCATTCTTCTGTCACCACCAATTTCCTGCTGTAACAATGGTCCATTGAGGTAAATGCCAAACAGGAATTAAAAATATCTGGTTCCTGGCTCAAAATTAAAGGAAGGCAATCTTGCTCTCTGCTTAATGAATTTCGTTTTTTAAACAGTGTGCATATAATGCCCAAGGGCAGTCATTTATTTATCATTCCTGGCGCAAGCATAATTTAGCCTGTATACGGGCACCATTGCTGCAGGCTGTACTTTCTAGCCACCTCATTCAGGCTTGCTATTTCAAGTCACCTTTTACAGTGACTCCATTGTACATTTCTTTTCAGGTTTCTCCGTTAGATAATTATACAGTGTTTAATTCTATACCTTGTAAATAAACGGTCAAAAGTTCTAGCGATGATAAATACTTTTAGCATCAGCATTTATTTATTATCAGTCAAATTTTGATTTCTCTTTTCCATAAATTAGGCTCTTTAAGCGTATTGACAGATTAATTGTATAAAACGCACATAGTGCATTGCTGCAAAGTAGGTTTATGTTGTGCTACTCACAATATGATGGCATTTCGCAAAAGGTTCATAGAACAATGCTGGGAACATTTTGCCAGGTGTTTCTATGGCACGTATCTTATTGGTAGCTTTCATGCCTGCATTCGGATAATAATGAATGGGAATGTGGGAGTTAAGAAAGAGAACTGAAATCTAAATCTGTAAATAGTAATACGAAGGAAGTATGATTCTTTAGGACCAGTCTGAAAGCAGATTGTCACAGGGAGTGTGCACATTTCTTGAGGGGAGTTTCAATGGGGTTCTATTGTAAGACAGATATCATCTACAGCATGAAACATTGTAATGAAACCAGCACACAGCTTTTGTGAACTTTACACACACATTGTTCAACACACTAAGGGGGTCATTACAACATTGGCGGTAAAAGCCGATTACAGCCGTGCAGAAGACCGCCAATACACCACCGCGGCCGCGGAATTCCGCCACAGCTATTATGACCCACATCTCGGAATCCGCCGAAATACAGACACCCACACAAGTCCACCACACCAAAGGTCAGTGATAAACTGGCGAAAACAAAACCTCCACCTCCACGCCAACAGAAACACGCCCATGCTATTACGACCCACGAATCCACGCAGCGGTCTTTCAATCGCGGTATGCCATTTGCGGTACACACCACCACGCTCAAAATACACACACATCTCCAAAACATCGCCACATTGGACAATTCCAAATACACACACCTGATGCACATACAAACACCACTACCAAACAATCAATACTATATAAAACACACACCCACATCACCCACAAACCTCTACGACCACAATTCACAACCGAAGGCCAGAGAGACAGAGAGCACAGGAACTGAGAACCCCACCACACAGAGGCACACAACACCATCACCCATACAACATTACACTCACATTACAACACACACCACTACACATCACCACACACACATCAACACTGACACCACCCCACACATCACCCACACCACCCCATGTCACGCCAAAGACACCCCCGGTTTTCCGAGGAGGAGCTCCGGGTCATGGTGGAGGAAATCCTACGGGTAGAGCCACAGCTATTTGGCTCACAGGTGCAGCACACATCTATAGCCAGGAAGATGGAGCTATGGCGCAGAATAGTGGACAGGGTCAACGCTGTGGGACAGCATCCAAGAAATCGGGAGGACATCAGGAAGAGGTGGAACGACCTACGGGGGAAGGTGCGTTCAGCGGTCTCCAAACACAACATTGCGGGTCAGTGGACTGGCGGCGGACCTCCACCTCCTCCCCCACAACTAACAACATGGGAGGAGCAAGTCTTGACCATCATGCATCCAGAGGGCCTCGGAGGAGTCGGTGGAGGAAAGGACACCGGTAAGTCAAATCTTAACTATCATATCCCCCACCGTACCTGCATGCTATCACACACCCCCGCCCTCGCCCCCTCCCCTATCACTCAAACTCCTCACTAATGTACCAATAACACAAACCACCCATCTCAACACCAAGCCCTGCATGAAACAACTAAGCATGGTCAACCCTCACTAAAGCATGCTCACTGCACATACCCATAACAACCCCCTAACCATCATCACACAAGCCCCCACACAGGAATGCTTGCACTGGTGTACACGGTGAGCCACCCATTGCACACCATGACACACACACATGCAATAATCATGCTCTTATGCCCCTGCAGGATCACGAAGGACCGTCACCACACCGGAGGGTCCAGACAACTCCACTCCACCCACAGAAGAGGCCCACAGTGACGATAGCAGCTCTGCCCTACTGGATCCCGATGACCAGCCTGGACCATCGTGGGCCTCGGGACAGTCGGTTCCCCTCGCACAGACACAGCCCAACACTGACCTTCCACCCTCTGGTAACACCACCACAGCACCCACCCAGCGGGCCCATAGCTCCGTACCCAGGACAGGTCAATCAGCGGTGTGTCCACCACTACAGGGAACCCAGGATAACCCACCACCCCAACAACAACAGGGACCTGGGGGCAGTGGTAGTGGGCACACGGTCCAGGGGACGGAGGCACAGGAACACAGGGGAACTGGGAGGGCTGCTGTGCGACAGGGGGCGGACAGGCCAAGGGAACCCACTCTCCACGAGGCCCTATCCTCCATCATGGGAGCATACCACCACTCCCAGGAGACGATGGTGACGGTCCTGGACAAGTTTCAGGAGACCCAGCGCCTGCAGGAGGAGCAGTATTTGGGGTTCAGGGAGGAGCTCAGGACCCTCAGCTCCGCCCTGAGCACCATCGTAGGGGTGCTGAAGGACATACAGCACACCATGAGGGACACCGTGGCACACCAAAGGGCCCCTGACACTAGCCTGGATGATGAATTGCCCACCACCTACGCCGGTGCTAGTGGACAGGAGGCACCGCCACAGGACCACCACACCAGCACCCCACCCCCTGCAGATGGACAACCACCACGCAAGCGGGCCCTGAGATCCAGGAACAGGACAGAGGAAGATGGCAAGACCCCCGCCAGGAAATGTCCCACTTTGTTACACTGTCCATACTTAAACTGCCCAAGCTCCACTTCCATGCCCATATAGGCAGTGCACCTGTGTGACCAATGGACTGGACTCTGCCATGGACATTCCTCCACCGTCCCCCATCACCAAATTACAACCCCCCTCCATTTTTGAGCACTTAAATAAACACCCTTGAACCACAAAACAATCTGGATTCAGTCTGTGATGTAGTAAATATGTATTATCAATGACAGTGTCATAATGCATTTCCTATTGTAAAGCCAACATACCGATGTCACACATCACAAGTCCTTGAAGGATGCAAGCAGATGACACACGTTGGTAACCACACCTGTGAAACCGTAATGGAAAGGTACAACTCAGTTACCAAATACTGTTATGAAATGACAGACAGGATAGAGGTAGATGTCTGAAAGTCAATGTGATGGTAAAAATGCCAATGTTCTCACCTGTGTGTCACTGGAAATATTGCTGTATGACTGACTCCCTGTTGTCGATGTCTTCATCCTCAGCTTCCTCCTCATCACTGTCCACAGGCTCCACAGGCTCCACAGCTGCCACAACACCGTCATCTAGACCATCCTCCTGCAGAAAAGGCACCTGGCATCGCAAAGCAAGATTGTGAAGCATCGAGCAGGCGATGATGATCTGGCACACCTTCTTCGGTGAGTAGAATAGGGAACCACCTGTCATATGGAGGCACCTGAACCTGGCCTTCAGGAGGCCGAAGGTGCGTTCGATCACCCTCCTAGTCCGCCCATGGGCCTCATTGTAGCGTTACTCTGCCCTGGTCCTGGGATTCCTCAATGGGGTCAATTGCCAAGACAGGTTGGGGTAACCAGAGTCCCCTAATAGCCACACACAGTGCCTCTGGAGTTGACCCATCATATAAGGGATGCTGCTATTCCGCAGGATGTAGGTGTCATGCACTGAGCCAGGGAACATAGCATTTACCTGGGAGATGTACTGGTCTGTCAAACATACCATCTGTACATTCATCAAATGATAACTCTTCCGGTTCCTGTACACCTGTTCACTCCTGTGGGGGGGGACCAGAGCTACATGGGTCCCATCAATAGGACCTATGATGTTGGGGATATGTCCAAGGGCATAGAATGCACCTTTCACTGTAGCCAAATCCTCCACCTCAGGGAAAACGATGTATCTCCTTACGTGTTTCAGCAGGGCAGACAACACTCTGGACAACACGTTGGAAAACATAGGCTGGGACATCCCTGATGCCATGGCCACTGTTGTTTGAAAAGCCAACTTGCCAGGAAATGGAGCACTGAGAGCACCTGCACGTCAGGGGGGATTGCAGTGGGATGGCGGATTGGTGACATCAGGTCTGGCTCCAACTGGGTACATAGTTCCTGGATAGTGGCACGGTCAAACCTGTAGGTGATGAGTAAATGTCGCTCCTCCATTGTCAACAGGTCCACCAGCGGTCGGTACACCGGAGGATTCCGCCATCTTCTCAAATGTCCCAGCTGACTGTGCCTAGGAAGGACAACAGCGACCACAGAGTCAACAAATTCCCAGGTATGTACCCACAGATACACAGAACACGACACCAAACACAAAACCCTTCCTGTATGTGTGGTGAGTGTAGGCCTAGCTATGTGTGACGTAGTAGTAAATGAAGCCATGTGGGCCCATGAAATGGCAGCTGCCTGACCTCTAAACTGGGACAATGGGAATGTGAGGTCACTGCGCTGGCGTTGTACCCCGTCGCGGTAGGCGGTCGTAGAACGCGGCGCAATGCTGCATTGGTTAACATTGGACCCTATGGGTCCCAAGAGCCAATGACGATGTACGCCGGCGGTGATGATACGCACTGCCGCAGACGTCACAGCCGCGGATGTGACCGCCATTTTCTATCTGTTCAATCACTCGATACCTGATCTTCGACAGGAGAGGACCTACACTGCAAGTGCTGCTGTGACCTCGGTCTGGAAGATACAATGGCTGCTGCGTCTGGGGAAAGGGCCCCTGCCTTCACTGCTCAGGAGTTGGAGAAGCTAGTAGACGGGGTCCTCCCCCAGTACACGCTACTCTACGGTCCTCCAGACCAACAAGTAAGTACACAGGGAGCACGTTGTATGGGCTAGGACTGGGTGGAGAGGGCTGGTTGTAAGGGGGAAGGGGGCAGAGTTCAGGGAACATGAAGGACTGTGAATGCATGTGCCACATGGCAAGGGTAGGGACAGGGGCCACTCACGTCGACGGTGCAGTTGGTAATGACTTCTCTTCTTCCCTTGTGCATGTCATGTAGGTCAGCGCCCACCAGAAGAAGGACATTTGGCGTGCCATCGTCAAGGAAGTCCGGACCCTGGGGGTCCACCAGAGACGGGGCACCCACTGCCGTAAGAGATTGGAGGACATTCGCCACTGGAGCAAGAAGACGGCGGAGGCTCAGCTGGGGATGGCCTCCCAAAGTGGGAGGGGTGCCCGTCGCACCATGACCCCCCTGATGTTCCGGATCCTGGCAGTGGCCTACCCGGAGTTGGATGGGCGCTTGAGGCCATCACAGCAGACACAAGGGGTGAGCACAACCTCATTCTGGGTATTTAGCGCGCAGTTGAGGGGTCTGGGTGGGGGAGGAGGGCTGTGGGTGTACCTAGGCCAGGCAGAAATACGTAGGCTAGGCCCCTCCGTAATGCAGGGCATGTGGCACTCCACCACACCTCAGTAGTGGGCCAAGTACAGATATAGATGCCCCTGTGGCATCCATGTGTGCAGATGTCCACCATAGGCATGTAGGCCATATCCCAGGAACTGCATCTGTAGAGCCCAAGAGCGCGGCGTAGTGCAGGGGGCTGCTGTGTCTGTATTGTCCGCCAACGGTAGCGGTAAGCCATGCACTCAACCTGTCTTTCTTCTGTCGTCCCCTCCCCCTTTTTTGGCTCTCCCAGTTCTTTTGTGCATCAGCATCATCAGGCGGAGGTACAGTGTCACCGGGGCATGAGGGAGCTGCATCCCACATGGCCATGGAGGGCCACACCACGGACTCAGAATGCACCAGTGGGACGGAGGGCGAGGGGAGCTTCACGTCGGTCACCGGATCACCAACCAGCGACATGGACTCGTCCGCCGATGGGAGCTCCCTTGTGGTGGCGGCACCATCTGTGCCCCCCACTTCTACAGGTACAGCTGCCACCTCCCCTACCAGCACTGCCCTCCCAGCAGCCCCATAGCGTTCGCCCCGTGCCCGCTCACCCAGGAGGGTGGGCATCACCTTCGACCCAGGCACCTCAGGCCCTGCCCCAGTCACCCCTGCTGCCCTCAGTGAGGAGGCCATTGACCTCCTCAGGTCACTCACTGTTGGGCAGTCTGCCATTGTGAATGCCATCCAGGGTGTTGAAAGGGAATTGCAACACACTAATGCATTCCTGGAGGGCATTCATTCTGGTCAGGCTGCCCATCATCGAACCCTGCAATCTCTGGCCTCAGCACTGATGGCAGCCATTGTCCCTGTCTCTAGCCTCCCCCTTCCAACTTCCTCCACCCAGACCCAATCCCCTGTACCCCAGCCTATCCCAAGCACACCATCAGACAAGCATGCATACACCTCAACACCCAAAAGTAGCTCAGGCAAACATAGGCACCACGCAACCCACAGGCACTCACACAAGCATCACCCACATACAGACACAGCAACATCCACTGCCTCCACTGTGTCCCCCTCCTCGTCATCTCCCTCGTCCCTCCCAGTATCGTCTACACTCTCACCTGCATGCACTACACCTACAGGCACTAGGACTCGCAACAGAACACCCAGCACCACACCCCGCTCACCTGCACTCACCACCCCACTCCCATTTACACGTCCCCTGTGTCCTCTCCCAGTGTGTCTGTGACGCCCCCTCCCAAAGTACACAAACGCGGGCACCCACACACCCAACATCCATCCACCTCACGACAGCCTCCAGTACCTGCACCTGCACCTGCACCCAAAACACCTAAAGTGACACCTCCTACAACCACCTCCTCTTCCTCCACTCCCAGACCCCCTCCAGCTACCCATCCCAGTCTTCGTCAGAAACTGTCCCTCTGCAACGTTGACCTCTTTGCCCCCACCCCCACACCTCCAATTCATCAGTCCTGTAGTAGCGCCTCAGCCAAAAAGACTCCAGTACCAGTGGTGCGTGTTACAGGTGTGTGGAGTGCACCGGCCACCAGGGCAGGCAGTGTGACACGGAGCCAAGGCACTGCCAGTCCACCCCCTGTAAAGCATCTCAAGTTGGAAAGTGGCCGACAGGACCGGGTGAAGACTCCTGGAGGGAAGACTACTCACAGGGGTCCCAGGGGGATTGCAGAGTCAGCTTTGACTCCTCCAAAGGTGGGGAAGGGCCCGAAGAAGTCTGCACAGCCTGGTGTGAGCAGCACGGCGGAGAAGGGCGGCATCCTTCCCGGCGGCCGGGACGCCACCGCCAGCAACGTCGTCACTGGTCAGGAGACCACCGCCAGAGTCAGTGCCAGGAGGGCACAAGTATCATCACTTGTCAGGAGACCACCGCCAGAGTCATTGCCCAGGAGGGCACAAGTATCGTCACTGGTCAGGAGACCACCACCACCGCCAGAGTCATTGCCCAGGAGGGCACAAGTATCGTCACTGGTCAGGAGACCACCGCCAGAGTCATTGCCCAGGAGGGCACAAGTATCGTCACTGGTCAGGAGACCACCCACAGAGTCATTGCCAAGGAAGGCACAAGTATCGTCACTGGTCAGGAGACCACCACCACCGCCAGAGTAATTGCCCAGGAGGGCACAAGTATCGTCACTGGTCAGGAGACCACCGCCAGAGTCATTGCCCAGGAGGGCACCAGTATCGTCACTGGTCAGGAGACCACCGCCACCGCCAGAGTAATTGCCCAGGATGGCACAAGTATTGTCACTGGTCTGGAGACCACCGCCAGAGTCATTGCCCAGGAGGGCACAAGTATCGTCACTGGTCAGGAGACCACCGCCACCGCCAGAGTCATTGCCCAGGAGGGCACAAGTATCATCACTGGTCAGGAGACCACTGCCGTAGTCAGTGCCCAGGAGGGCTCCGGCACCCACAGCCCTGCTGGGCAATGAGGGACCGTCAGGCCACACACCAATGCACAGGTCAGAGACCGCCATGGCAAAGCACCGCTGAACAGGCCAGAGACCGTAATGGCAAAGCACCGCTGAACAGGCCAAAGACCGCCATGGCAATGCACCGCTGAACAGGCCAGAGACCGTCATGGCAAAGCACCGCTGAACAGGCCAGAGACCGCCATGGCAAAGCACCGCTGAACAGGCCAGAGACCGCCATGGCAAAGCACCGCTGAACAGGTCAGAGACCGCCATGGCAAAGCACTGCTGAACATGCCAGAGACCACCGTGGCAAAGCACCACTGAACAGGCCAGAGACCGCCATGGCAAAGCACCGCTGAACAGGCCAGAGAACCGCTGCAGCAGGGAAAGACCGCCACATCAAGCATCGTTATCCCATGTGCAGCTGGGACAGTGACGGGACAGGAACTGTCACGGGGAGCCTAATCCAGTCTAGGCACCAGTCCCCCTCCAGAACCAGTGGAGAGATCCATCCACTACCTCTGTCCTTCACAGGATGAAGCACTCTGGGCACCAGTCCCCCTCCAGAACCAGTGGAGACTGTTATCCACTTGAGAGACTGTGGCTTTGCACTCCCCAGGATATGGCAGTGGGCAACCCACCCACTGTAGAGACTTGTGAGACTGTGGCTTTGCACTCCCCAGGATATGGCAGTGGGCAACCCACCCACTGTAGAGACTTGTGAGACTGTGGCTTTGCACTGCCCAGGAGATGGCAGTGGGCAACCCACCCACTGAAGAGACTTGTGAGACTGTGGCTTTGCACTCCCCAGGATACATGAAAGGGCATGGAGCCCCGTCGTGGATGTGGCGTGGTGCTGTAATCAAGCTGAGGTGCCCCCCCCTTCCCTTCCCCCTGAGGTGCCTGTTGTATTTCTTTCTGATGCCCCAGCAGTGTTCTCTCCGTTTGTGGACAGGTATCTTGTGTGGGCCTCGCTCATGCATATTTGGCCCAGTGGTGCACGGACATTGAGATGTGCATATCTGCACTACTTCTCGTAATGTATTTACTTTTAAATGAGTTTATATATATCTGTATATATTGGCTTACTGTATTTTGATACATTGCAATGTTTGAACTGATTTTGTTTTGTCTTAGCATTCTTCCGGGGGGGTTGTGGGTTGTTACTGTGATGTTTGGAAATGCATTGGTGTGTGTGTTGTAATGTGCGAGGGTGGGGGTGGGGGTGTTGCGTGTGTGTCCCCCTGACTTTTGCCTCCCCCCTCCCCTATGTCATAGGTGCAGTACTCACCGTTGTCTTCGCTGCCGCCGGCGCTGGGCTTCGTAGATGAGTAGGAAGACAAGGGCAGGGAGTATTTGTAATGCCGGCTCCATGGTGTCCTCCTTCCTCGTGGGATGTGTTAAGGTGAGCGTTTTCCCATTGCAAAAGCTGTTTCCGCCGTGTTTTTATCCACAGTGTATCCGCCCCGGAAAAGGTGGCGGATTGGCGGGTTGTGATACTGTGGGCGGTACATCGTCTTCCGCCTGTCTGTTGGCGGTGACCACCACGCTGCTTGTCTGTACCGCCATGGCAGTCGGATTGTTAAAGTGGCTGTCTATGTTGGCGGTTTCCGCCACGGTCATAATTCCCTTTTTTTGTCCGCCAGCCTGTTTGCGGTATTACCGCACCTTTAACACAGTCCGCCAGGGTTGTAATGACCCCCTATATCCTTAAGCACTCAGTCCCATGTGGATGTAGTATTAGACATGCAGGACTTTAAACTCTGGCTTTTAAAAGTATTAGCTGACAGGTTCAACCTAATGGTAGTGGGATTGGAGAATGAGACTCAGTATCTATGGCCTGCAAAAGATTGCTTCAGAGTTCTTGATTTCGTAAAGCTGGCATTTTCATATAGAGTGAGCCTGTACCTCGTAGTGCAATAAAAGTTGTGATATTTTGTTCTAGGTTGCTGGAAGAGTTGAGGTGGGTGGTGTTGAGGGCATCAATCCATTTGTCCTCTGAGACTTTGCTCCAGCTGCTGTGAGGGCACTAGGCAGATTCGGGCTGTGTGAGCTGGTGACAAGTAACTTCTGGGACATGGCTGTACTTGATGCAGTTCCAGGAGGTAAAGATGGAGTCTAGAGTGTTTTCCTGCAGTATGTGTGGGGTAATGGATGAGTTAGGTGAGGCTGATTTTGTGTATGTAGTTATGGAGGTTGGTGGTATTAAGGTTATTGTGGTCAATGAGGTGAAGATTTAGGTCGCTGAGAAATCTGGAGTCATTGGAGCCCTGGAAGGTGGGAGGGTTGTGGGGGCAGTTTGCTGGGTTACCCAAGGTGGGAAGAAGAGGTGGGAAGACACGCAGTAGAACAGGTAAGGAGCAAGGGAGACAAGGCGGTAACAGGTGCACGACTGTGGAAGCTACAAAAAGGGGATGTGGGACAAGAAGGAGGCAATGAAGTCAAAGCACAAGGAGGTAAAACAAGGATGCAAGTGAGAGAGAAAAAGGGCAATGAGATCAAAACACACAGAGTGGTTACAAAGCAAGGAAGTGAGAGAGATGGAGAAAAGGTTAGGGAGGTCGTCAGAGCAAAGGCAGGTGATAACACAATGAAGCAAGTGAGAGAGTAAAGGGCAATGAGTTCAGAGCATGAAGAGGTGACAAAACAAAGGGTAACAGAGGGACGCAAATGAGAGAGAAAAGTGCTATGAGGTCAAAGCACAAATAGATAAACGAAAAAAGGAAGCAAGTGAGAGAGAGAAAAGGGCAATGAAGTCAGAACACAAAGAGGTGAAAACAAACATGTGAGTGAGACAGGTAGAAAAGTGAAGGAGCCGAAGTGGAGATGAGGAGGGGAGAGGAATACAGGGACAGGTGAAGTGGTTATTGGTGCAGTGCAGAGCTGTGTCCAAAAGGGCCCTGACTGGTCAGAGAACCAGCCCAGGTAGGTGGGTAGCCTGGGTACCTTCTCCCACCTACCTACCACTTGAAAACGTCCAGGAATGAGCTGAGATGGATGAATTCTTTTTAGACACAGCTGGGATATTCTCTCATCACTTGCTGAGCAGTAGGTGAGCCAACAGCTCCATCATTAATGCAAAATGAAGGGATGACAGTGGGCACCCCTTCCTTACACCACAACCTATGTTTCTCTGCTATGACACCACATAACCCATAAGCACTCTTGCCAGTGGCTGTGTGTACAATAAATAGATCCAACAAAGGATCATAGGGCAAAAGTAGAACAAACGGGTAGGGGCAAAAAAATAATGTTGAATTCTTTGTCAGTGGATAGCAGGACTGGAGTCCTCTCACCACGTGGCACCCTGTCCATGATATGAAACAGTCTCTACAAGTTAAGAAAGGTGTTAGGCCTAGGAATAACACCACACCGCTCTACATGCATGAGGGTTGGCATGAGGTACTGGTTTCTCAGCGCCAGTAATTTTCCCAGTGTCCCAATGTTTTCCAGCCTGTGGTTATTAACAACCTCTGGTGGGTCTTGTCCCTGCTTGGGCAGCACCATAATTACAGTCTCTCTTAGAGATTGGAGAAGAATGCCCTCAATAAATACCACATTATAAACAGTGAACGGTCATGATGCCAGCTGGGTCTCAAATGCTGTATAAAACTCTGAGAGTATTCCATCCATTCCCAACTTCTTCACCATCGGTTGAATTTCAATTAGTCACTATCTCTTCAAGGGTCAGAGGTGCTGCTAAAGTAGCCCTTTGGGCTGAAGTGAGATGCAGCAGTGCCATATCAGCAAGAAATGTAGTCACATGGGCCACCCTTTGCTCCGGGAAGGGGCATACAGAAAGAGGTAAAACTTCAAGAATATCACAACTGAGCCAACCTCTCATCATGCTGATTCCTCACATTGGCCAGCTCAGGCAGCTCGGGTAGAATGGTGGAATCAGCAGTGGTCTAGTACACTGACTCATGCAAATCTATTTCTAGAGACTAGATTTCATCACAAATTTGGTTCTTGACCCCATAGGGAGATTGAAGACAGCGACACTGCACCACCACATTAAGGGCATCCCATTCAGTCCCATTCAAACATATAGAGTTCTTGTTTTCTGTAAAATAATTTGGGCCATATTTACAAGAAAGTGGTACATCACTTGTGATGTGTTGCTTTTCTTGCGGCCACCATGCGTCCCCTAACGCCACCACGGTAGTGCTCTATTTACAATACTGCCATGGAGCATGTTAGGGGCAAAAGCATCTTTTTGTCGATGCTATTGTAATGCCATACTGGATTAGTGTAAATAAAATTATGCAAATCCAGTGTTGTGTTAAGAGGCCCATTGAAATCAATGGGAACCTCATTTTAACACTTGCTTTAAGTAGGCGTTAAAAATAACGCTAGAAAAGGCGCAATGGAATCTTGTGGATTCCACTGCACCATTTTTAGTGACCCTCTAATGAGGGAACACCGCCTTTGCATACATCATGCATATATTATGCATGAAGTGGCACAAAGGTTTTCCAAGGTGGCGCACCTTGCCCTACAGTCATGAGGCTGTAACGTCTCTGCAGGAGAGTGTGGCATCAACTGTATCGATTCCATAAACTTCCAAGCAATACATTTATTCTGGTTGTGATCATCCCATTCTGTGTCATAGTTAGATCCTCAAGGATGTGGAGCGACCTTTTGATGTGTGGCCATCCAGCACAAGGAGAATGTTCCCCACTAAAGCTGAGCCACTCAAGTGAAACATACAAAAAACATAGTGGATCAACTTCTGCAACATGTGCAAATGACATCATCTACAGCTCTGAGTGAAAATGTGTGGCCACAAATCAAGGCATTAATGTCCTGGCCAGTGCTATCCCCATCTTCAGTGACAGTGTCCATTCATCTAAGTCATATTAACCCCTGCAGGTGTGTTGTTGGGTCAGTTGATCAAGCACCAGTGCACACTCTATGCCAGCCTGTTTCTTTTTGGATGTATTCAGCAATCCTTACCAGTCTGGTCCTCTCCTCTGTCTCTGTCCTCCCCTACTAGATCTGGCCAGTGCCCTTTCAAAAGTATTCACCCCAGTAGATTCCAGCCATTGCCATACCTCCAAGGGTAAAGAATAGAGACTTGTTATCCCACATCTCCTGAAGTCTGTCTAGGAATAAATGATAGGGGAGTTCTAGCTGGTGCAGTTTCCAATTAATGGATAGGAAGGAGCTATGTTGTTCTGTATGTCCATCATGTAATCCGGAACAATTTGCACCATACCTCCCTCTATGTGCCAGTGCCATGTTTCAGAGCACATTGCGAGACATGGTTGCTATCTCTGTAATTGCTTTAAAAGAAGAAAGCAAGCAAGAGATTTCATTTCCATTATCCATCTGCACAGAAAGTGACATCACTGAATTTTCCCTCCCCCTTCTGCAGGAAGTGACATCACTGTACTTCTCATCATCCTTCTGCACAGGAAGTGGCATCACTGGTTTTTCCACCATCAATCTGCATAGGAAGTGAAATCACTCCTCCTCTCTCCCAGGTCCTAATCAATGGCAGCTGCAGTATGTGCTTGCAGTGGATAGACTCAGTGGGTGCTATGCTACTACATTGAAACCAAGCCAAAGGCAGTCCTGTCTATGCCTTGCCAAGCCTGGACTGCCCCCAATGCCAGGAAGCCTGGTGCTCCCCCCCTCCCGCCACTACCCCACTGAAACTCTCCATGCCCTCAACTCTGGCCGCTGTGCCACATGCTGCTGCCTCACTGCACCACACATCACCGAGGGAGCATTCTTCTGTTCTTCTTGCATACATACAGGTATGTACCCACACACTTACCACACAGCACCCAAAACCCAACTCTCACAAACTCACATAATCCTGCAACAACTCGCACAAAACTCAGCACTTGCATGTATGCTTCTCAATTCAGAATCACTCACCAAACATGCCACAGAGAACTGGGATCCACTGTACGACCATGCACAGGACCTGCTTTTCCTCACAAAAACCTAGCTGAATCCTACATCGGCACCAGACATCGCCACAGCCACCCCCTGCTACAAGATCACTAGGGAAGACAGACTTCACAAGCCCATGGGTTGAATCACAATCATCCACAAGAACACCATCAGCTGCACCCTCTCATGGACATATCATCCTCCACCATGAAACACTTGTTGTTCAAGTTTCACATCACAGCCAACTTCACCTTAAGTGGCATTCTCATCTGCATACCACTGGGACCACACACTAATTTTACAGACTGTATCAAGGACTTTGTCGCAACGCTTTCCCTTGATGCAAGCAATTGCATCCTACTCTGAGACCTAAACTTCCATCTGAACTTCACTTTGGGATTTGTTACCAGGCTTGAAAAAATTGCAAATTTGTCCTCTTTGCTGTCGATTTAATTTCAGAGACCTGACACCACATGCATATGAAATAATGTCCAAGTCATGGAAGAGAATCTGATTTCTTGGTGTCACATTCTCTGACAGTCTTCTGGGCACACTATAGGAGATCCCATTAAGAATGTTAATAGACTGCATACATTTCCATGTAGTATGGTGTAATGACCAAAGGAAGTAGTTGTGCTATTTCATAGAGCCCCAGAAACAGCGGATTGACCAGACAATGTAAAAACAATCATAAAAGGTTAGAAAGTAGAATTTAGTATTCTCCTCTTCGTGGACATGATGACGGTCGAGTGCATTACACCCATGCCTTGATCTTAAGAAAATCATGACATAGTGAGGAATGCAAAGAAAGGCAGTGACAGTTTTCATGGCGAAGTGCTCAAGATTCAGCAATGGATAATGGACTAAAGAAGAAGAGATGCATGGATGCGCAGTGAGTGTCCAAATGCCCTGAGTTATGTCTGATGATAATGTAAAGCACAAGGTTTCTGAAATGTCAACCATATGGTTTTGGAAACTTCCAACATTGTGTTAATGGTACCTTATTAAAATGAATGTTGATTCATAAAAACGAAAGGCTAGAAAAAGTGGCATCATACATGGTGTGATCCTTTGTCTCACGTAGCACCCCACAAGTCCCCTTTTTTCTGCAGAGTTGCTGTTAGAAATGTCAAATAGTGGAAACCAATCAAGATATATAGGGCTGTCAAAGGCTCTATGTTGTTGATGCTACTTTCATGACTACTGTGACTAGTGATAGCAAAGGGCAATGCCAGTGGTACCAAAAGGAAAGCCAAAGGTAGTAACTGTTACCCCTGGAGGCTCATGATTGATGCCCATGTTTATTATTAAAGCACCATAGTTTATTGGGTAACAACATAAGTCTAGAACATTGTTTATTTTTTTCAAGTCATAATCATGTTGACTGGTGTCTATTACACAGACACACACACATACACATTTTAATTAGGCCATAGAGTAATCCACCTTGAGAATGAAACATAACTAGTGACAATTTTGCCCACACACAGCTCACAAGTTAACTTGTGGATATCTTGAAACCTGGCACAGGCAAACCCTTATGAGTGGGCTCCACTTTGCCTTGGGCAGGGTAGAAGGTGCTTCCTGCTAGCTGGTACCACTGCCCTGTGGGGACTGGGATGCCAATGGGGGGGATAAGGGATCTATTCAGTGTGCAGGAGCTCTAGACTTCTCCCCAGTCTGACACTATCCTGGCTGGGTAGGTAAGGTGACCCTACCTAGAGCCCTGAATTCCCAGATGAGATCCATAGCTTCAACAGTATCTCACAGGGAATTGTGGCAACTGTTGATCCTCTAGGAGCCCCAGACACCTCCCCAGGCAAACACAACCTTGGCCTGAGTAGGGAAGGTGATCCTGCCTAGAGCCCTGGCCTATGGGAACTAAGCATTCCAGGTGAAAAACATGGCAACACCAACCTCCACAGGGGATCACATTAGCTGTTCAGCCCACAGGAGCCCCAGACTCTTCCCTGATCCCATGTCACTCTAGCCTGGGTAGGGAAGGTGGCCCTCACTTTATTTTCCAGCCTGGCATGCATGGACCAAGCCTCCCAGATGAAAAACATGGCTTTGTCCATCTCTCATGGAGGATTTTGGGAGTTGTTAAGCCTGCAGGAGTCCTAAACCCATTCTTCTACCTGACACCACCCTGCCCAAGCATTGCCCTGGGCTGTCACATGGGGTCCAGTTTCAGTTCAACACCCCAGAAAGTCACAAGGGACCTCCCCAGTCTGCAACCACCATGCCCTGGTTAGGGACTATCACCCCCAGTTTATTGGCTAGGGAGGTTGAACATAAAACATATAAATTCCATTCTTCCTTTCTTCCAAAAGGAGCACTCTGGAGAACCAGCCCTCAAGGATGACAACGATTTAGTAGCCTGCCATCTTGTCGGGAGAGTATGGCTGATTTCATCTCTGCGAAAGGGGTCCTGGGGAACCACATCCCTCTCCTGGTGAACAAGGATGATATCTCTGGAAGTGGTGCTGGCACTGGTGTCGGAGTAGAGGATTTTACCCTTCCCGACATTGACCTGAACTGTGTATATGGAGCAAGGAACCTCTCTATTGATTGTCTAAAATCTCCAGTAGATAGTAATCTTAAACTCAGTACCCCCGGTCTAAGGCTGTTCAGCAGTACACCTACTGACCACTCTCTCTCTCTCCTTCAATAACTTCCTTGACGCCAGAACTCATGTGCTCTCCGAATCTCCTGAGTGGCCTTCCAGATCAAAATCTACTATTTTCGGAGTCCTTTAAATGTCTCGAGAGAAATCTATCTTCGATCCTGGTTCCCCTAGAAAAATCAATTACCAATTCTGATCATACTCAAGACATATTATTATCTATATTGAAAGCCTTCTTAGAGCAAAAGGACGCTAAATTAAGCTTTGATGGGAAATCTCTTGGGGCCACTGAGGTCACTAAGAGAGCTTCCCAAAAGTTGGGGGGGGGCGCCAAGATTCTAGTGTGATTTCACTGACATCAGACTCCTGTGTGCCCGTGATTCCATCTTCTCTGCCATGTCATTCTGACCAGGGTACCCAGGCAGGAAAGCCTCAAGTTCAGTGGAATTCTTCAAATACACAGGATCACTCTACTCAAGAGAGTGCTGTCTATTCCCTAGAAAATCTTTTCTCCAACTCACTCTCTTTGAGTAATGCGGCCCCTATTGTTCCCGAACTGGCTTTTCCCAAAAATTAGTCAAATCATCCAGTGGCCCCTTTCCCATTTTTCTGCCCAAAGTATACCATGACTTACTGATGGCAGAGCATAAGGGGATTTTGGCTGTAAAAACTTCCAAAGAGAAGAACATGGGATAAAAAGGGAAAAAAGGGGACAAATGGAGAAAACTGAGAATTTCCCAAAACAATCCAAGAAAGGTCGTGTTCGAGGACAAGGACCCTAGTGGAACCTCTCCTCAGCGGGAAGAACAAGAACATGGATTGGTGCTAAAGAAGGAGGGGCACAAGGCCGTGAGATCGTTTGGATCCCCTACCTCTTGGGGAGAACAAGACTCAACACCTTATCGGGATGTGCAACAGTATGTTCCACCAGTCTCTGTGAGCATGATATCTGATCCAAATCCTCATGCTTTTTCTACCTGTAATGTGAATGCTAATACAGCGGAATTGAACCCTACCTCAGTCTTTCATAAAGCTGGGGTAGTATACAGTAAGGAGGAATTTTTCACGGTCACACAGAGACCCTTGAATGTCTTGAATGTTTTGCTTTCTTTCATATTAATTTAATTTTAAATCATTCTTTATTAATCTCTTGTTTCACAGGTATTGATGAGCTAAAATTCAATGATAGTAGCGGTCCCAATATGGGGTAAGGAAGTATTGCTAAATCAGCAGCAGTTCCCCCATTTTATATTTAAATGGTACTAACTCCGACCAAACTCCCGTTCAGATTGTGTCACCTTTGGAAAATGTAAAAGTTTCCCTTCTCCCTGGTGAAAGAGTGGTGAAGCTCATGGAGGATGGGCCCTCACATCTCTCAGGTTCCAATGAGGGAAACTGGAGCTGGTTAGCAGGGGCTCTAAATGGCACCCGGGGAAGGGAATATACTCAGAACCCAGTCATTAACTAGAGTCTCTCCATGGTCTCTTGGAATGCCGCAGGAATAGGAAATCATTCCGAAAAATTAGATCTTATTTGCTCTCTTCAGGCGGACTTAATTTGCATCCAAGAGACCTGGAGTGTATCTGATTTCAGTTGTACCGGGTAGTTTGTCCTCAGTATAAAGGCACAGCACTCCAAGAGAGAGCATGCAAAAGGGGGTATCGCTATGCTATTAAGTAACAAACATAAATGCAAATACGTTAGCCTGCCTGTCTCCTCAAATCTTTTTCACCTAGTGAGAGTGTATCCAATATTGGGGAATGGCAAGAAAACCCCCATGCTAATTGTAAATGTGTATATTCCACCAGTTAAGGACTATGATAGAGCTCTTTTGCATATGTGTTGTCATATTTCTGCAATCTGTTCCAATCCACACAAAAGCACGGATGAGTTATTGATAATAGGGGATTTGAACTGTAAATCTATCTCTTTCCACCTTTTGCGATTTAGAGAAGGAAGTTGCTCTAAAAATCCCTTCCATCCCATTTCCCCCGAGAATCAGGTCAGACAAAAGGGGCTTCACCCTTTTGAAAGATCTCATGGACCTGTGTTGCATCATCTTAAATGAACGTTTTTGCTCTGACTCTCTTGCAGCTTTTACACACAAATCCCCACAGAGCAGTTCCATTATTGAGTATAGGTTGGGTTCCTATGTTATTGCTCAATCAGTAGAGGATATGATGGTTAAGGATACATCTTTAAGTGACCAATGCAGCTTTTCTCCATTGAACCATGGAGTTTTAGGGCAAGGATGTTAGTTTCTGTGGGATAATGGGCAGAACATTTTGGACCCCTGCCAAAATGTCAGCTGTTAACAAAGTACTCAATTGCTCAGTGAGAGATATTGATGGATGGAATGCGGATCCCGTAAACTACTTTTCCAAACTCATTGAATCTATGACCCAAAGGGTTCCACATCAATGGTGTAAGCCTCTACAAAAGAAGGTAAAGCAATCCATCCTATTGTTGAATAGAGAAATGAATCAATTGGTAAGGAGGCAGTATAAATGGAAGACCGAGGATAGGAGTAGGAGTATAGCTTTATTAAAAAGCAAAAGAGCGCGAGTGAAGTTATGCATAAGGAAGGAAGAGGCAGAGAAGATGTGGGTGGCACTGAGGGAATCTGCGGTGCCAAAAAACTCCCACAAATTCTGGGCTATTATATCTAAAGGTTTTGGAAAGCGTAAATTGTTTAGCGCCTCTCCAATAGCCGAGGTTGACAGGAGGAAGTACATACTCAACTGTATGCAGAAAATCTGGAGTGGGAGCCCACACAATTGGTTTTGAACACAAGTGCTAGAACTGAAGTGGATTACTGGGGTCCCCCGTCTGTGTTGGAGAATCGAGGGGCTTATCAGGTCGATGCGGGCATCGGGAGCAATGGGCCCTGGGAAGTTCCGATGTCATTAATTAACCAAGAACCGCTGCTCTGGGCAAAAATTCTCCACCCGGTTTTCACTGCCTGCTATTCACACAGTAGAGTCCCTGAATCCTGGAATGAAAGTGTCATAGCCCCACTATATAAAACGGGAGATAAATCTTTACCCATAAACTATTGCCAAATTGCATTGCTGGATGCAACTGACAAGATATTCGCAAAAAGGATATTAACACATTTAACCCCTTGGGTTGAGGAAATTGAGATACTCGTTCTGGAAAAAGCAGGCTTTAGAAAGGAACATAGTACATTGGATAATATCTTATTGATGCATATTATAAATGAAAAATATGTGCAGTATATGCTGCTTTTGTAGTCTTCTCCACGGCTTTTGATAGGGTAGAGAGGAAAATTGTGTGGAAACAATTATATAAGTTGGGTGTTCCCCCAAACTTGTTATGTTTGGTTATAGCTTTGACTCTTCTACCTGGTGCAAAGTTTTGTTAGGAGGGAAACAGGGCCTGTCTTCTAAACTCCCCTAAAAATGGTTTGAAACAAGGCTGCATATTGGCACCACTATTATTCTCTTTATACATCTCTAATATGCCCCGTTCCTTGCAGAATGCAGATGGCTTTGGTCCCAAAATTGGAGGTCATTCACTCTCCTGCCTTTTATACGGTGTTTAAATCGGCGTCTTGCTGCCTTAAATCACTACTCCACACAACACCATTTGCAGATTAATAGAAGTCGCAAGTAGTATGTTTCCTAGGGAAAAGATTGGGTAAGAAAATCTAATTTTTCTGGTTCCCGGGTCAACAAAAATTAGAGCAGGGAAAATCTTACTGGTTTGGGGGAAACTTTTATCCTCATCACTCAATGACCAAGATCTAAGACGTAATAATGCTACTAAGGCCCAATCTCAAGCACAGGGTTTAGTAACCATTTTTAACGCAGTCGACCGGCATTATTTCCTCCGTTCATTAACTGCCTATCCAACAAAGATCCCGGCCACTCTCTTGTTCGCTTTAGAGTGTACAGAGATTTCTAAATGGAATTTCCTTGATAGGATGGAAGGGCAGATTCTAAGACGCCTAGCCTTTTGTAACAACTCAGCCTCAATGGCTGCTCTCAGGCTTGAATTTGGTATTAAGAACACTTTTGTACTGGGTCTAGCGGCGGTGGTCCGGAGCGCTTATAGCCTTGCTCATAGCAGGGAATTCATTCTAAGAAACTTAGGGGGTCATTCCGAGCTTGGCGTGGAACCGCCAGAAGACCGTACCGCGGTCAAAAGACCGCGGCGGTCATTCTGGGTTTCCCACTGGGCTGGCTGGCGACCGCCAAAAGGCCGCCCGCCAGCCCAGTGGGAAACACCCTTCTACGATGAAGCCGGCTCCGAATGGAGCCGGCGGAGTGGAAGGTGTGCGACGGGTGCAGTTGCACCCGTCACGAATTTCAGTGTCTGCTAAGCAGACACTGAAATTCAAAGTGGGGCCCTCTTACGGGGGCCCCTGCAGTGCCCATGCCGTTGGCATGGGCACTGCAGGGGCCCCCAGGAGCCCCACGACACCCCTCACAGCCATCCTGTTCCTGGCGATCGAAACCGCCAGGAACAGGATGGCGGTGAGGGGGTCGGAATCCCCCATGGCTGTACCGCCGCGGTCAGAATGCCCAAAGGAGCACCGCCAGCCTGTTGGCGGTGCTCCCGCAAACCCCGGCCCTGGCGGTAATTACCGCCAGGGTCGGAATGACCCCCTTAGTTTATATAGAAATCTTCGGCAGATTAAAAGAAAAATCTAAGTTTTTTTGAAATTACAATCTGGCGATATGATTGCTGGAGCTTGATCCCATTGTTACCACCTCCTGGTCTTAAAAAAATTCTGAAAGAAGCGACCTGGTCCAAAAGCTTCTCTTTAGACTTAGGATCTTGTTGTCTAAACAGGAGACTGGCCACACTTACTAAAACAGTAACCTTTAAACAATCTTAGCCGTACCTGTCCTGAAATCTCCTACATGGGGTGAGGCACTGTTTGTTTTCTTGAGATTAGATAAATTACGACTCAGAGAACTAACCTCTAAATGGGATGGATCCAATAATAATTGTGATCTGTGTCAATTGGCTGTACAGAATTTTAAGCATGTATTATTTGTTTGTCCGGCTCTAGCCACACTTAGGAAAAAATTGTTGACACCTCTCTTCCTACATTTTAATATTTGTTCTGCTGGAGATTCCTTGAAAGCAGTATACAATCCTCCAAATGAATTATTCTGTTATAGGATTTTTACATTTTGCCAGTCTTTTTAAAAACTTTTTTGAGTCTTCGTGTACTGGTGGTAACTCATGATGATGGTGAGTGATCCATCAAGGCAGCTTTGATAATTACTATTAGTTGTTATTTTGTGCACCAAGGGAGTGGGGTTTTCCTTTTATTGTGTAGCAGAACACGATAATGTCCTATAATGCCTCCCTGATGTGCCATTTTGGAATGGAAGCATACGCTACACAAATTGTCCTTATTGAAGAAAATACTAATGTTCATTAGGGGGTTCTTCAAGCGTGGTTTGTATTAGGTTACTGATTTGCACTGTTTGATGTATTTTATGTTTTGTTTGTAAAGAAGATAATGGGGTTGAGTGTTTTGCATACAGAAGTTAATTCCTTGCCTAAACCTGCTGTATAGGTATATATTTTGAATTGGTATATATTTCTGTATTGGTATATGTTTTAAATCGCTCACCGTCATAAATTCTGATATTTATTGTTTGAGGGATTTTACTATGATTGTATGATTGATGGTATTTAATTTTATTTTAGAAAATTGAATCTTTATGTTCTATGTCACTTTTGTATCAGCTATGCATGTGGACCTCTTATGAGTTCCAATTCAGGAAATAAAAAAAAACTTTAAACTTGAAACTTGAAACGATTTCTCACCAGGTGCCCCACAAACATGCAGTGTACTATAGGTGATAGAGGCAGCCCCCTTCCATCTGCACTCTAGTCCCCAAAAGAGCAGCTTTATACACTCACTCAGAGGCTGACTATTCTAGGACAACCAAGGGTCCAGAGCAATGTGTTTTGTTATAGTTTAAGGGGGTTCTGACTTAGAGGCATTTGGTCATAATCCAACAGATGGTAGCTTCATGCAACTGGCTCCTCAGCCAAACACACACATTAAATATCTGAGCCTGAGGTTCATCTCGTACTGAGCAGGATTATTATTGCAACAGCACATCCATAGTAGGGTAAAACAAGCATGTCTCATGACAGTCTAAACCCATCTCATTTCCCTAATAATGGGTGAACAATCCAACATCAATATTAGTGGGTGAACAATCTAACGGTTGGTGAATTCTTTTTCACAATGATAGGAAGATCCAACATTGAAGGATCAAAAAGTGATGCTGCTATGAATGCTTGGCTCCCCAAGCTAGTTATCTCTGTGGTAATATTTTCTAATACCACCTGCTTGAAACCCAAATAATCAGAAGGATCATGGCCCCTGCTTTCATGGTCTCTATTCATACTGAAAATCAAGATCAAACAAGCTTTTGCCTTTCTGCTTCATGGTAGGTTTCTGTCCTCCCAGAGCTTGCCTTACGATACCTTCTTTACTGTTTGACAGATGTACCTCTTGAGTAGGTTATACCAAACATGTTCCAGGTTCTTGGAACCACAATAAAGATCCCTCAGGGTCTCATCCCTACCTCATTTGGTAATTGAAAAAACAATGAGTAGTAGTATTTTACCAGTGACCTGAGTGCCTAACATTTATATTACACCCTTCATTTACCTTCACAGTGCCAGACTAGAGTCAAGCTCAACATGGACTTTCTTCCATGCTGATTCTGCCAAGCCCGTTCCCTTGGCTGTGGTTTCACTAGATAGGAGGTGAGAATTTTGTTCATGCATTGATGCATTCATACATGTCGCTAGTTAGATGATGAGGCATTTGGCTATTCCTGTATGAGCTCGTGATGGCTCATTCTGGATTATTATGGCTGCCCATCAGCGTCAAGTGAGTTTTGCTTCTAACAACACAACAATTGTTCAGGAGTACAGCTTTAATTGAAACTGTCCTTACAGGAACATGAACTAGATATTAGTTAGAGGCAGTACACCCTCCAGAACCTCTCTAACAAAATAAATTGTCTATATCTCAATGCACGTCTGGATCATTCAGAATCAAATGTCCTGTGCAAAGTAAGGTATGATTAGCATGTAATTAACACTCATTATGTATTCTGTACTGATTATGAATATGCAAATAATAGAAATATATCCCAAATTCACACACTCATCAAATATCAATATACAACTCTAAATTTACACAACAATTGTAATAATAATAAATCTGAAGCATAAACATTTAACTATTTGTAATATTATAGTTCACATCTAAACATTATTAACTGTATGAATTTAAAGTGTCAAACAAAGAGATATTATTAAACATCCTACTAATAGAAATGTAGTATGTATTATGCAGTAGAGTGTACGCTGGAGTGTTAGGTTAAACAATTAGTTGTCCTTTAATACGTGGCACATTTTTAAAGTGTCCATCGAAGTTGACAGGTATAAATTCTTTTTAAGTGGTTCTTTTTAAGTGGGAAAGACAGTTGTAGTCCAAGATTAGATAGAGCAACATCATTACATTAAGGCCAAAAACCCCAACATCCTACAATAAAAACAAGATTTTTGATTTCCTGAGATAAATCATGATAGTAGTTTACTTTACTTTCAAATTCTTGTTTAAGGGAGTTTTGTGAATTTTCATATCAAATTAAAACATCAATCGCCTCAGCAGTACCATCTTTGGTGAACATCATATCAGGTTTTTGTAATTCAGCTTTGACTATTTTTGATATGAGGTTTCATATATGTCATCCACCCACACCTTTTTGATCTATCAATGACAAGTTCTAGAATTTTGTTGCGCCTTTTGATCATTATTGCCTTTGTTTTAAGACATGATCCTGATATGTGAACAATTGTTTCACATACACCTTCACAATATCTGCAGTAACAACTGTTTGATCTCCCTCTCTAGAGATGGTTTTCATGATGTACAAAATATTTCCTCTTAGCAATAGCGCATCTATATATTAGTTTTCTTTCAAGTTCATGCACTTACTAATCCAGAGACTTGAGGTTGGATTTTTTTCTAGATACTTAATACCATTACCTTGGACAGAGAGACTTTTACATCTCTTAAATTCCTCTTTTCTCAGGTCAAATGTTGCTAATAATTGTGAACTGTAGCTTAGAAATCTACTGTCCAAAATGTTGAATTTGAGAGTTTTGCTATTAGCAATTTTGTTGTTAATTATTTCTCCTGAAGACATGAGAAATGTAAAAATCTGGAGTTTCTTTGAGATATAGTATACCTCTGATTTTGTTTTTGTTATATTTAGCCTCTGATGTTATCTTTGCAGCAAAGGAGACCATCATAGGTGTATGCTGGCAGGTGGAGGACGTGCTTAACATAGTTCCTTGTTATCTGGTCCAGCAAGTTGAGAGTTTATGCTTCTGTACTTGACATTTCCAGTATACATGACAGCTTGTGAAACAGGTATTGGGATAATATTTCAATCATTTGTGTGGGCTCGAGTGGTAAATTGTAAAGATTTTGAGGGTAGAACCTCCTTTATTTTGCAGTGTCATGTATAACCTGTGTGAGGAGCAAAGTTCAATATGAGGTATTTCTTACTGTCATCTGGTTGTATGTTCTCAATATTTTGTTTTTCAAATTATTCACCAGGATTTTGTCTTTATGGTGACTTATGAAAAAAAGTGTGCCTTTTTCACATAGTTTTAAGCCTGTTGTTTTACTGAATTTCACAATTATCTTCAAAGTAGTACTTATTCCTCCCCATGTGCTACTGAGTGCTGATATGCAGTCAGCAAAGGTTAGAATGGTGATCTGCTCAATAAGTCCATCTGATCCAAATGTAAAGCACTTGCAGTTTTTTCTGAAGATCACATAGTAGAGAATCCATGACAATGTTAACCAAGGGTGGGGATAACAAGTCACCTTGTTTGAATCCAGATTTCATTGTTATTTCTGGAGCAGATTCATTATTTTTGCCCTTGAAGAATGTTGATGAATCTGTATACAAATGTTTATTAGATCTTGGATGTATAATGGAACTCTATGTCTTTCGAGACTCTGCAAAAATGTTACCATGGCCAACAGAGTCAAAAGCTTTGGAAATGTCTGTGAACAGCACTGCAAGTGAGTGTTTATTTTTTTTGTGCCCCTTTTATGAAGTTCTGCAGCAGTATCAGATTTCCAAGACATCCTCTCCCTTTTTGTCTTGCGTTCAAATAACAAAAACTGTAAGGGCCTGTGTTATGAAAAGTTAGCACCGCCATTGCGTCATTTTCTGATGCAAAAGCAGCGTAAACTTATAAAATATAATTATATTTTGTAAGTTTACGGTGCTTTTGCATCAAACAATGACACAAAGGCGGCACCAACCTTTCATAAATCAGGCTCTAAGTCTTTTGGTCAGATTTTTTAAAGTAGCTTCATGAATACTGTACCAATGGTTATCAGTCTCCAATTGATTATTCTGTTTACTCTTTGATTGGTGCATTTTTCAAAATTGGGAACAAAAGGCTCTTCTTTATAAATTCTGGGACTCTTATCGTAGTTAACCAAGCCAATAATATTTTTGGCAGCAGTCTTAGTTGTTTTTTGGGCACATTGTACAGATCATTTAGGCCATTATTGTGAGGGCCTACTGCTTTATTCAAGTTATCAAATGCTTCAGTTATTCCAAGAAATGTAATTTTTTTGCATAGAGCTTTGAAATATCATTCTTCCTGTATTCTGTCAATAAAGATGATTGTTTTTTCTTATTCTCTTTTTCAAAAAATATATTTGTAGCATTGAAAGATATCATCACTACAGAATCTGCAAGTGGCATCTTCGGCATAATCTGTGGTTTTTGTTGGGCAATTTTCTTTTTGTATTTATTAAACATTGTAAGATATTCCTGTTGGCTGCCCTTTGCTTTTACATGTATTTTATTATGCATTTTACTGACCCTTTTATTTTTCATTTCTTTTTTTTTTGGTATTTTATTTTGGATTGGGACACTCCATTGCTCCTCTTGAACAGTACTCATAGGCTCATTACCAGCTTCATTTGGATGTTCGTTGTGGCTGAATACACTAATATCACTGGTATTTTCTAAGAGATAAATCACAATTGCTTCCTTCCGGCCCATAGAAAACTTCATAATGATGTGGATTTTTTGAATATTTGTGAACTTCTGATATTCTGAAATTCTGTCATTCAGATTATCAATGTTATTGACTTTAGGCACTCTCTTTCTGTTGACAATAAAGTATTTACACTTTTATTTTGTTATTCACACTAAAATTTCAGGTTATTGTTGGAATCACTTTCAATGTTGTTGGATGCTTGTTGCACCTCCTTTGCCAGTATTTTGTTGGATGCTTGCTGCACCTCCTTTGCTGATATTTTGCTTTTATCTCTTCCATCCTTCTCTTTTTCTGTAATTTGTTTTCTGTTTTTATTGTCAGAATGCAGAACCATGAGCATGTTTATATTTCTTTTCAACTCAGTTAGTTTGGATGGTTTGCAGCTGGCTAGACCAGCAAGTCTAACATCATTTTGCGCTTTTAGATGTACATTTCTTGCATTATGCAACATTCAAATTTTGTTTTACATCTGAGGTCACAGAAGCTACAAAAGAAGTGTAGCCTCCTTTCTTTATTCTGCCTTTACATTTGGCATAGGGGCAAGTAAAGTTGTGGAATTCAGTAAAATCTTTTTTATTTATTGGAGACCTATTTTCTAAGTTCTTTGAAAATTCCCATTATGTCTCCACATAAATCACAGTTGCATTTTTCATTGGGTTATTTCCAATTACGTTTCTGGTGGAATCACTTTGCTTGTTATTGGGTTTATCATTGATCTCGTAAACATCTGGCAATTTCTCAAGTCTTGGTGCAATAGTGTCACTTTTGTCTGATGTGGTGACAAATCCAATACTTACACTGAGGTCTAAAGTTTCCTCATCTTCAAATAGAATGGCATGGAGAGTGAACAGATTGACACAGCGTGATTCAATTTGTTGTTCTACATTGAGTTGATAGATGTAGATGTAGAGTTGACAAAATCAGTAAGGAGTTTAATGATTTGTGGCAAAGACAGCACCTCCTTTCGCCTTCTTAGCAGGGTTTTCAATATCAAGGAACTGCCTCACCTGGAATTGGGATTTTTAGCTTTGTCATTTCTCACTATAATACTCAAGGCTATAACAGAACCTTGCTTGGCCTATCTCTTTAGACTTCACCTCAAAGAGTATAGTGGTGCGGACATAGTTACAAGCCGAGGCACTTGGAGGAAAAGGCCACTATGAATGAGAAAAGGTTAAAATAGTCATGGTTACTCCTGCTGTTCACCTACGCTTCATTGAAATTCTTCACTTTGAAATTCAGAGCACTAAGAAGAAGTCACATTGTGTCAACACTCACCTCATGCCTTCACAATGTTTTCCTTTGATTAAACAGTCAAATTCCCCTTGTCTGCATCAGTCTGAGGTTGGGGCCACATGTCACAGGGAGTGGCATGGGGAAAGGTGACTGCCACAGCTATTGCAATTCACAGGAAGGTCCTGGGTCACATCTAGAGTTTCCACCACACTGTAGGGAAACACCTCATCCAGCCATAGTGTGTGCGTCCAGCTCTGTTTTAAACCCCAGCATGACTGATCCAAACATTAGAGCCAATCCTTATCCTGAAGTAATAGATCTGTCTTGCCAACCTCTCTCATCTACACTGTTCCAACATACTAGACTCTTTTCACTTTGGAGACATGTGCCCGGCACAAGATTGACCCTATCACTTCTGATTTTCAAGGACCAGTGAAACCACCAGACACCAAGGAACTGAGCAGTTTTCTTAAGCTCAGGCCTCTCTCTACAGGAGAACCCATTACAGAGCACTCTGCACTTCACTAAGGAATGAGAACTCTTCTCAGGGGCTTCTGCCAGCTTCTCAAGATTGCTTCCATTACCATAGTGAACATTGCAAGGGCACCTGTTTCTGCCACTCTAGGTTCTGGGATTTTAACCTGATTCCCTTTCGATCGGCAAACGGCAACAGAGGCCATCACACATCTCTTCTGAATGGCGCTTGTCTGACTCTTAAGACCAGCTGACCCATGTTCAGCTGCTGTTCACATGGAACCCTTCTACACTTTGTCCTTCAAACTTCTCATTTGAATATTTGCTGCTATCAAAAGATCTGCACCTGTGGCGGCTCTATCCAATCCCTTTCCTAAGGCTTTAAGGTGCACTGTAGTAGTCCTCCTACACATCGCAACTTAGTCCCCATGACTCTCAGAGCTGGCGACAGCTGAGTACGGCCCCAAACTCCAGCACCATCCATTGTTATTGCTAGTTGATTTGGCAGGTGAGTTGTGACACACTTCTAAGCATATTCCAACTTTTTTTGCCCACTGTCCTGCTGTTTATATCAACCAACACCTTTACTGGGGTCAGACCTTTGGCACTGGGGCCTTAAACTGGCATTCAGTTTATCCCACAGCAACAGTTCTGGTTATCAAAAGTAGCGCACTAGACACTCACATTCCATGCCCCTCTCCAAACCAGCAAGCTCGGCTTCTTACCCAAGTAATGTTTGAGAATACGTTGACATTGTTTCAGACCCAAAACTTCTAATGATTTGCTTTACCAGATAAAACTGGGGTTTCCGAACCCCAGCTTTCCTGGTGGAAACTTCAGAAGGAAAAAGCTGTTAGATGCTTTGAATAGTCTTTCGCCCCATACCCTTGTTGGATGACTGGTTTGTACATTAGGACCTCTAGGAACCTCCACTAGAGTTTCCTATGGCTTCACCCTGCCCATACATAGTTCACCAACTTTTTAGGTCCTATAACATACATTCATGCTCCACCTCCGCAACAGAGTGGGTCAAACGGGCAACTGGTGCACTTGCAGCAAGGATGTCTCTGGATCCCACTAAATCCAGCACGCACCAGCTCTTACCTTCATTGAACAATATGGGTTTGTCCAACTTGTGCATGTGTTAGATCTCTTGGTCTGTGTTTCAAGATGGTTCAGGTGGGTAGCGGACAGATCTGCAGATCCCTGGCACCCAGCATGGTCTCTCAACCCGCAGTGCAATATAGTCAGGGTGCACTGTGCAAGGTGTGTCCCAGTTGACAATCATGCTGGGTTTGGGGGGTCCTATCACCCTGCCCAAACCCAGCACATCCCAAGAGGGTCCGGAACAATTGCCAGGGTAGGGCAGTTAGGTGGTCAATCTACTTGGCCCTGTGGACACAGCAAAGCTACTGTCAGGGAGGCTGTAACATTACCCACCAGAGCAGAGAGTCACCTATCACCACAAAGCCTTCCCAGCTGACCTGGAGCCCCTCATGGCACACCACTGTGCCAGAAATGCACCCTGTGGGGACTGGGTGCCCCCAGATGACAGTCCCACTAAGGGGATCCACGCTCCCATGTTACCAACCTTCCTGCTGTGTTGAAGCACAGAGTGCATGGACCCTATCAATTTATCTCTCTATGGTTTCACAGCCTCCTGAACTCTCTCTTTGAAGTTCTTTCATCTTTTCCTTATGGTACTTGATGGATATCGGTCTACACCCATATTTAGCCTCAGATAGCATTTATCACCAGCATTGGGCTGCACTTTCAGACAACCCGACTCCGAGAAGTCCTGATCCCAGCACACCGGTGGTCACTACGAGCCTAACATCATCCATGGGGTAAGCCTCAGCAAAGGGTAGACACACAGTGATCCGCCCTTTGTAGCACTGTCCCATGCTTATCTGGTTCCAAACATGGATATTACACTGGAGCCGATGCCAGACTTCCACTCCCTCAATGGAAGACATAAGACCCAGAGATGGTACACCTAGATCTACTGGCTTCTAGAGGGGGAAGGTGGGAAGGGACAAAATAAGAAAAAGAAAACTTATGTTATTGATTCTGCTCAGCGACTGTACTACTCTGCTGAACAGGATGCACCACTCCTAGAATCTTCTAGGTATGAGAAAGTGGACATTTACGGGACCAGCATCCCTGGTTTCATGAAGACTCAATAGACTGGGAACAGCAAGAAGAGGCAATTACCATCTGTATATCAATAAGCCTCTACACAATTTACAATGCACTCACTGCTTCTATACCCATAAATACCCATAACTTACGAGTTTCTTCAAAATCACAGCATAGGAGCAGAATTATCAGATTCTTAGATGAGAATCTTAGAAACCTCTTGAGGAAGAACTTGAAATACAAATTGGAGCTAATCATACTCCCAGGACTACTCAGAACATTGATTAGAGTTGATAGCACTTTCAAAAGTACACCCAGAACACAGGTTGGGAGTACTGACACTTCCAAGGTAATCAAGAAACAAGGTTACACTCGGTACATAGATTTGAAGTTACTGACACTCCTGAGGTATGCTAGAACCAAGGTTACACTCATTACATAGTCAAGAACACTCCCAAGGTTACACTTGTATATAGGTTGGAGTCAGGGACTCTCTCAAGACACCCTCATTACATAGGTTGGAGTCTGGCACACTCCCAAGATACACTCAGTACATAGGTTATACTGGGAACAAGGTTATATTCAAAGCAAGGTTACTCTTGGAACAAGGTTATGCTCACAATAAGGTTATACTCGTAACAAGGTCATACTAAGAACAGGATTATACTCGGCACAAGGTTGAAGTTACTAGACACTCATAAGGTTGTTCTCAAAACATAGGTTTGGAATCAGAGGCGCTCCCAAGATATACAAGAAACAAGGTTACACTTAGTACATAGGTCGGAGTCTGGGACACTCCCAAAGTATGCTAGAAAACACATGGTACATAGGTTGATGTTACAAGGTTTATTCAGAGTTCACTCTCTAGTCCATGAGGAAAACATTTCAAGTGCCAAGGTTTGGAGAGAGGGTCCGGAGCCAGGAACAATGGAGGAGAATGAACTGGAGCAAAGTCTGGAGTCCTGAAGAGGCTGACAGACAGGTGTGGACTACTTAGACTTAGGCCCTCATTATGACATTGGCGGTAAATGCCACTTGCCGCCATGCTGACGGCCGCCAACTTACTGCTGCGCTGGTAAATATCCGTTCATCATATTATGACACACACACACACCAATCTGACAGATCCGCCACAAATCCACCAGACAAAAAGTCAGTGCAAAAGTGGAGGTCCCAAAACCCACACCGTTACACCAACAGAACAATGCCCATCATATTATGACCCACGGATCACCACGGCAGAAATTCAACGGCGGTAAACCATTGGCAGGACATACCCCCATGCTCACAATGGACACCCACAGACAAAACAACACAACTTTGGCCAATTCAAACAACACACACCTCACACCCATACACACACCACACTCACACACCCGCACCACTGTAAAACACACACCCACAGTAACCACAAACCTTTACGAATACAATTCATTGCCACAAGACAGACACCAAGACCACTTTGACAACTAGACACACACCACTCACACCCATACACCCCTCATGCATTCCACATCACACACCCCAACACATTACCCAGCACACATCACCATAACACCCATGGCACCACGAAGGCACCCCCGTTTCACTGAGGAGGTGTTAAGGGTCATAGTGGAGGAAATTGTCAGGGTAGAGCCACAGCTCTTTGGAGCACAGGTGCAGCAGATATCAATAGCAAGGAAGATGGAGCTATGCCAGAGAATCGTGGACAGGGTCAATGCCGTGGGACAGCATCCAAGAACAAGGGACGACATCAGGAAGAGGTGGAACAAACTACGGGGGAAGGTACATTCCATAGCAGCAAGACACTAGGGGCAGATGTAGCAAAAATCCCATTTCCGACTCGCAAAATGCGATGCGAGCCGTTACCGACTCGCAAAATTTGCGACCCCATTTTGTGACCCGCAAATAGGAAGTCGCAATTTGCGAGTCGCAAACCATATGCAATAGCAACTCGCAAATTGCGACTAGTCGCAAAAAGCCCATTTTGCACTTTCAATTTACCACTAACTCAGAGCAGGTGGTAACCATTACCAAAGTATAAAATGAGACCCAGAAGGCATCTGGGTTACTCAAGATGGCTGAGATATACCTGATAGCAGTGAGGAGGAGAGCCCACGCCGCCCAGCAGAGGAGGAGGAGGAGCCAGAGACAGGAGAAGATTTACAGAACAAGGCAGACCCTCTTCCAGCAAACTGAGGAGGAAATTTATGACAAATACAGACTTAGCAGTGCAGCTATACTAGATTTAATAGATTTACTCAAACCACAGCTAGAACGCAAGACTGTGCGCGGCTGCGCCATCCTTACGCATGTGCAAGTGCTATGCTCACTGCACCTCTTGGCCTCGGGTAGCTATCAGGGGGTCATTGCTGTGGCAGGTGGGGTATCCCAAAGTGCACTATCACGGTTTTTTAGGGCATTCCTAGACGCCTTACTCACACACATGCCCGATACATATACCTACCCAGGAATGAGGCAGAAATCAACACCACCAAGTTGGACTTTTATAGGATTGCCAACTTCCCCCATGTCATAGGGTGTGTAGACGGGACACATATACAAATATGCGCACCTGCAAACCTGGAATATCTGTTCCGCAATAGGAAGTGTACCCACTCACTCAACATACAGGTGGTATGTGACACTCATTATATCATCACTGACATGGTTGCCAAATTTCCAGGCAGTACCCATGACTCCTAAATTTTTAGGCACAGTGGGATACACCAACGACTGGAACGTGGGGAGTTTGGAGACGGATACCTCCTAGGTAGAGCTGAATACACCTTGCAGACATACACACAGATCAATGTGCATACCACCCATGCCTTGCTAACAGTGTACGTTTTGTGCCCAACAGGTGACAGTGCATATGCACTACGTCCATGGATACTGACTCCGTACTTAACACCCAGCAGTGATTGCGAGAGGCGATACAACAGTGCACATAAGAGGACCAGGAACATCATAGAACGCACCTCCGGACTGCTGAAAGCAAGATTCAGATGCCTCCACCGAAGTGGAGGTGCCCTCCAGTACACCCCAATAACGGCTTTCAAAATAGTTGTTGCATGCGCTATCCTGCACAACATTGCCACCCGACGTGGGCTACCTCTCACCCCTGAAGACCCTGATTCTGAGGATGAAGAGCAAGAGCCACCACATCACCATCATGGGGATAGGAGCATTGCGAATCAAGGCAGACTGAGACGGGAACACATTGCAAACCACTACTTTGGAAGGTACGTGACAACTTCTACTATACTCACCAATATGACAAAGAGTCCATGTGTTAAGTGGAAAGAACAAATGATTTAATAAGTGCAAATAACCAAACTATGTACATGAAAAACAGTTCATGGGCTTCTATAGTCCACCTGGCATGGGACACATTGCCATCATGTGCCCCAACCCCAGGGACAGTGTGGAGCTCACACCCTACGGCGGGCTCGGCCAGCCTGGCTGGTACTAGGTGGGTCAGCAGTGTTCTGCCTTGTGCTTCCACTACGTAGCACCCTGGTGTCACTGGCAGAGACACTGCTGACAGTGGAGCCCTCCTCACTGTCTTGCGGGGTGTCGCCTGTGCCCCTGGCCACCTGCCGTGCCTCCATTAGATCTATTGCATGGTTGATCCGGCCCAGTCCCCGTGCCACATCACCCGCAAAGTGGCCCATGTCCACCTGGAGGCTTACTTTTCGCCTCGTCAGCCCAGTTGTGTTAACAGCCAGCCTGACTATAGAGGTGGCCATCCTGTCCAGGAGTTGCAGCAGCTGGCGGTCCCTGCGCCGTGAACTGTCACTCTGCGTTAGCAGTCCTGCCACCAGTTCGCACATAGATAGTGCAAGGTCACCCGAGTTGTTACCTATAACCTGCAATTCTGAATGCACCTGCTGCATACTGATGGCATGATTTCTTTCAAAGCGCTGCACTACCCCACTAATCCTCCTCAATTGTTGGTTTTGCAGGCGATGACCCCGTAGCAGTTGGGCCTCTGTTGGTGTTGTGGAGGCATGCCCTGACTCTGCCTGCTGCTCTGGTGTTGGTATCCTACGTCGCCTGCGCAGCGGTGGAGGCCCTGTAGTGTCTGACGTGGCACTCTGGCTTGTACCTGGTGCAGGCTTGCACACCACTGTTGCAACTGGTGTTTTCAGAGAGGGCATGGTGTTGGTGGTGCAGGGAGCAGTGGTGGCTTGTCCTGTTGTCTCCTCTCTGTGCTGGCTGACCATTGGCCCCTGGCTGCTTGGGCTGGTGGGGGTGTCTTGTGGGAGACCTGTGGGACATAGGGAACACACTGTCAGTGTCTAATATCTGTTATCACCTTCCTAATAAAGAATTGCCTATGAACTGCCTACTTGACTACATTGCCCATAATGCATCATTCTGGTGTTTGCTACTCTGAAATGGAGCTATTTTGGTTGTGCATGCCCCTGTGTACAAGGTGGGTGGGGGTATGGCATTGATGGGGGTACATGCATATCACATGGTACTCACTGGTTGATGGTCCTGGCTCAGAGGTGTCCAGATCTCCCATTCCACTGACAGCCTCAGGCTCAAGGGTCTCCTCTACCCTTTCCTCCAGGGGTGTGGGTGGTGGTACCGTCAATGGTCCCCCTCCTGTGCCTCTCATCTCCCGGAGCCGTTCTGCCACCCTCTCCTTGGTCCTGGAGCGCAGGTCATACCACCGTTTCTTAAGTTCGTCCACACTCCGGTGGCTGACCCCCAGGGAGTTGACCTTGTCCTGGATATCCTGCCAAATCCTTTTTTTTCTGTGTCTGGCACAGTGAGGGCTGCCCTGCCAAACAGCTCGTCATGGTGCTGACAGCACTCATCTGTTAGCACCTCCAACTCCTTCTCAGCAAACTTTAGCTTTCTTTTCCTGGGAGTGTCAGCCATCGTTGCTGGAGCTGTGTTTGTTAGCTGTGCTGTAGTTAAAAAGGGTGTGGTCCTCCCTCCTCCCAGGTGTATTTGTAAACTTCCTGGCTGTGATGTCATCATCATGTGCCAGGAAGTGTTTTCCTGAGTGTTCTAAAGTGATTTCCAGAGTGTTCTGCAGCACCTGCTTTCAATTTTCAGCACAGTCGCAATTTGCGATACCCACTTGCAAATTGTGAGTCCGTTTTTTGCGCAGTCGCAAAAAGCGACCTCGCAAACAGCGGACTCGCTATCTGCGGTGCGACTCCGTGTGCGAGTCACAAATTGTCCTTGCACTTTCTACCTGCATTGCAGTTAGCGACTCGCAAATTGCGAGTCGCAAATACTCGCAATTTGCGATTCGCTATTTTTAACCTACCTACATCTGGCCCTAGCTCTCTATACAGAGGACTGGCGGTGGCCCCCCACCTCTTCCCCCACAACTCACAGCATGGGAGGAGCAGGTACTGTCAATACTGTATCCTGAGGGCCTGGCCGGAGTTGGAGAAGGACTGAACACTGGTAACTCAACTGTTAACAATGATCACCCCCATACCTGCATGTCAAAACACATCCTCACCCTCACTCCCATCACTCCACTCCATCCCACACACACTCCACCATCACATCACACTAATCCCAATGCCAAGCCCAGTATGCTGTACCAGTGCATGGACACCCCTCCCATCCCTGCATGGACACTCATCACTGAAGCATGCACAGCATAGGGAACTAACATACCCACAATACACCAACATACACAAGCAAAAGCTGGCAGGGGAACAACAACCATAGAGGGTAAGCTACAGAAGTACAAATGTCAGACACCTGAAGCATAATTCATCATTTACATCCCCACAGGTACCTCAACCAATATCACTGGAGAGGAGGTGCCACCACTATCCAGTCCCCCAACAGAAGAGGCCTGCAGTGATGACAGCAACTCTGGACTTCCGGATCTGGATGATCTGCCTGGCCCATCAGCGACCACTGGACAGTCGACCACCCAAGCCCAGTCACAGACCACCACTGAGCCTCCCCCATCAGGAACCAACACCACAGCACCCACCCAGCATACCCACACCTCTGTCCCCAAAACACATCAATCAGCAGTGTGCCCACCTGTTCAGGGACCCCAGGCCACACCTCATAAACAAGACAATCAGGGACCTGGGGTCAGTGGCAGTGGGCACACTGTTCAGGGGACAGATGCACAGACCGGGACAACAGGGACAGTGGGAGGACTGCTGTGTGCCAGTGGGAGGACAGGACCAGGGAACCAACTCTCCAGGAGGCACTCTCTGAGATCCAGGGAGCCTACCAACATTCCCAGGACACAATGGGCCAGATCCTAGACAACGTGCAGGAGAACAGGCGGCTGCAGGAGGGACAGTATCAGGGGATCAGAGAGGATTTGCAGGCCATCAACAACACCCTGATCTCCATAGCAGGGGTGCTGGCAGACATGGCCAATATTATGAGGGAGGCAGTGTCACACCAGCGGGCCCCTACCACTAGCCAGTCATCTGAACAGCCCTCCACTTCCGCTGCCGCTAGTGGCCAGGAGGCCCTGCCACAGGACGAACAGGCCACCAGCACCCCTCCCCCTGCAGAAGGTGAACCACCCCGCAAACGTTCCCTGCAAACCATACAGAAGCCATAGACACTTGCCAAGACCACCACCAGGAAATAAGACTCTCCTGATTGTTCCCCTTGTGTCCCACTCAGTCACTTTGTCAACCTTGAACTGCCATTGCTCCCTTTCCCATGTCCCCATGGACAATGCACCTGTGCTATAAACAGCCTGGAACAATACCCTGGACTTTCCTACATCATCACCCCATTCCATTGCACTTTCCCCTCTATATTTTAGCACTACAATAAACACCCTTGGATAAAAATCAAAGACTAGTATTTCATGTATTGCAAATTTGTATTCATTGAAACAGCTACAGCCATTGCAAGTGAACTGTATATAGAATGAGCATAGAATTAATGACCTCGAGCTGGCTGTTGTGATCACACCAGGAGAATGTGCCATATCACCAACATCTGCAAAATGAATATCCAGTGGTAACAGTAAGTGGGCAAAGAAGTGGGTAATGCCAGCATGGCAATGCTACACAGAGTACAACAATAGTCGTAGAAATGTAAATTTGCACTGTCTCACCTGTGTGTCATTGAAAGTACTGACGTATCACAGATGTTCTGTTGTCCACATCTTCATCCTCTGCCTCCTCATCGTCACTGTCCTCAGGGTCCACTTCTGCCACAGGAGCATCTCCAATCTCCTCCTCCTGCAAAAAAGGTACATGGCATCTGAGGGCCAGGTTGTGCAACATGCAGCATGCCACTACTATCTGGCAGACCTTCTTGGGTGAGTAGTACAGGGAGCCACTGGTTGGATGGAAGCACCTGAACCTGGCCTTCAGAAGGCCAAAGGTCCTTTCAATGATCCTTCTGGCTCGCCATGTGCCTCATTATAGCTTCTGCCCTTGTCCTGGCATTCTTCGCAGGGGTCAGCAGCCATGATAGGTTTGGGTAACCGGAGTCACATGCAAATACTGAGGGACAACATTTAGCCAAACAATATCCTATTTGGCCAACACCATAGGCATATACCAACATATACTGGATGGGAACCAGGGCTCACCTATTAGCCACACCCTATGCCTGTGTAGTTGGGACATCACATTTGGGATGCTGCTATTCCTCAGTGCAAAGGCATCATGCACCGACCTTGGAAACTTAGCATTGACGTGGGAGATGTACTTTTCCGCCAAGCACACCATCTGCACATTCATGGAGTGGAAACTCTTACAATTCCTGAACACCTGTTCATTCTGGTGGGGGGCGCAAATGCAATATGTGTTCTATCGGTCGCACCTATTATATTGAGTATATGTCCCATTGCATAGAATCCAGCTTTACATTGGCCAAATCCTCAAGCTGGGGGAATGCAATGTAGCTGCACATGTGTTTTATCAGGGCAGACAACACTCTTGTTAGCATGTTTGAGAACATTGACTGTGACATTCCTGTTGCCAAGCCCACTGTCACTTGAAAAGAACCAGTTGCCAGGAAATGGAGAACTAATAGCACTTGCACAAGAGGGGGGATCTCAGTGGGATGACGAATAGCAGCTATCAGGGCAGGCTCCAATTGAGCACACAGCTCTATGATTGTGGCCCTGTCCAGCCTATATATGAGTATTATGTGCCTGTCCTCCAGTGTAGCCAAGTCCACCAGGGGTCTGTGCACGGGTGTATGTCTCCATCTCCTATTCATCTGCAGCAGTAGGTATCTAAGCGACACAAGAGTGAGTAGGCTGTCACAAACCGAACAATGGAGCCACAACAGCAGTTCACAATGTGCAAACATGTTATGGGACAGTGTAATTTGTGAACTATGTGCCTATTGATCCTGTGACACAGCAAAAATTGATAGGCCTGTTCACCCCCCTTAAATGGTGACTGCCTGTCCTGTGTGGAGGGACAGGTAGTAGTGAAGTAATGCTGCTGACGTGCGCCATGGCAGTAGGCAGTTGTGAACCGCTGTGCAATTCCTCATTGGTTAATATTGAGCCCTATGGGTTACAGTGGCCAATGGTGATCTACGCCGGCCGTGACGGTATGCACCGCCACGGACATGACCTACATTTTCTATCAGATTCCTCACTTGTTTCCTGACCTTCCATAGGAGAGGACCTACACTGCATGTGCTGCTGTGACCTGTGTCTGGAACCTACCATGACCCGTGTGACTGGGGAAAGGCCCCAGCCTTCACTTCGGAGGAGTTGAAGCGACTGGTGGATGGGTCCTACCCAGTACGGACTGCTGTATAGGCCTCCAGACCAACAGTTCAGTACACCTTGTGCATGATGCATGTGATATAAATGCTTGGAGTTGTGTGTGAAGGCCTTGTGTAAGGAGGGTGGGTGGATGTAATCTTGGAGGTGTAAATGTTGTGGGCTGGGCTATGTGTGTGCCAATGGTGCTGCAAACGGGTATGGTGGGCCATTTGTGTTACAGGCTGTACTGTTTGTCTTATGGTGTTCTCCTGTCTGTGTTGCCTCTGCAGGTCAGCGCCCATCAAAAGAAGGGAATATGGCATGCCATTGCCAAGGACGTGCGGACCCTAGGGATCTATGGCAGGCGGAGCACCCACTGTCGCAAACGGTGGGAGGACCTGTGATACTGGGCATGGAAGACTGTGGAGACCCAGCTGGGGATGTCCTCCCAATGAAGAAGGGGTGCCCGTCAGACCCTGACCCCCCTGATGGCCCGCATACTGGCGGTGGCCTACCCTGAGCTGAATGGGTGCTTGAGGGCATCACAACAGCCACAAGGGGGTGAGTACAGTGGCTATCATTACAACTTACGGCTGGTGGGGTGATATCCGGGTTGTGGTTGTGTGTCAGTGGGTGCCCCTAGGCCAGGCCAGACATAGCAGCGTAGGTCCTCTGGTGGATAAGGGTGTGAATGTGAATTACTGCTTACCTAGCTTGGTAGTATTCACTCCTGGGCAGGGCTGCGTGGGTCCTAGGTGTGCTGCAGTTGGCAGTGTGTGCCCCTCCTCATTCCTTGGTGACTAGCCATTTCACTGGTAGTGCCATGCATAGTGCGTAGGCCTGTTCCCTGTGTGTGAAGGTGCTGTGTATGCCAACAGTGGTGTTGGTGCAGTCATTGACCCAGTGTATCCTTTGTCTCTCTCCCCCCCTTTCTTGTTTTGTCATCCTGTCCTTATGTGCATTAGCATCATCTGGCGGAGGAGCAGAGGCACCGGTGACAGAAGGAGCTTCATGGTCACCTCTGTGACCACCCGAGCTGCAGGTACAGCCACCACCCCCGTACCAGCACTGCCCTCCCAGTAGCCCCTAAGCGAGTTGTCCGCTCACCGAGGAGGGTGGGCATCTCCTTTGCCCCAGGCACCTCAGGTGCTGCCCCAGTGAGCCCTGTTGCCCTGAGTGAGGAGGCTATTGACCTCCTGAGATCCATCTCCGTAGTGCAAACAACCACTGTGAATGCCATCGAGGGGCTAGCAGCCCAGATGCAGCAATCAAATGCATTCCTGGAGGGCATTCACAGTGGATTGGCGGCCCAACAGAGATCGATTCAGGCTCTCGCCTCCTCTCTGAGGGCAGCCATTGTCCCTATTTTAACCATCCCCCCTCCAACTTCTACTACCCAGTCCCATTCTCCTCAGCCCCAACCAATCCCAAGCACACAGCCAGACATGCATGCACACAAGACAACACCCAAGAGTGTCACAGGCAAACACAGGCATCACACTCCACACCACAGGCACTCCCACAAACACCATTCAGTTGCAGACATGACAACATCCATTATCTCCACTGTCTCCCCATCCTCCTCCTCCTCCATCTCCCACCCAGTTGCATCTTCACTCACACCTACCTGCACTACATCAATATCCACTACCAGCATCACATCCATGCACGTGTCCCCTGTGTCCTCTCCCACAGTGTCTGTTCCCCCTCCTAAAGTACACAAACGCAAGCACTCAGACATCAAACAGCCATCCACCTCACAACAGCATACAGCCCATGCACCCACATCCAGCAGACAAACACCTCCATCAACCATTACCTCATCCTCCACTCCCATTACTCCTCCCTCTTCCAGCCCAAACGTCCCTAAAAAGCTTTTCCTTTTCCCAGATTGACCTCTTCCCTATCCCTCAACCATCCCTGTCCTGCACATATGAGCAGGGTAGCAAGGACCCAACCAAGCACCTCAGCAAAACAGTCCACGCGCCCAGTGGTAACACCACCTACTCGTGGTGGAAAGGATTCCAGGCCAACAATACTGGAGGGGAAGGAGCCTGCAGTAGCTGCAAAGAAGGGGATGGAGCCTGCACCACCAGGCAGAGGGGGGAAGAGCCCATCCACCAGTGCCAGGAAAGGGTAAGGGATCCCCAATCCATGAGCAGGAGGAGAGGAGGCAATCTACGTCAGCGGAAGCTGACAGCCAAACACCGCCACCACCAGCAGCTGTCACAGGGCCCCTGCTGCCAGCCGTGGTTGCGCAGCCATCAGCGAGTGTAGAGGCTGAGCATGAGCCTCCCACAACCATCACCACAGTGCTGCCATCGGAGGGTGCAGGGGCTGAGCAGGAGCCTCACACAACCACCACCACAGTGCAGCCATCACCACTGGCGGACGCCACATAGTCCAGCCTCCAAGGGCTGCTGTGTGGCCTGCCCCCACCAGAACCAGTGGGCAAGACACCCACTTGAGAGACTGTGGCCTTGCACTCCCCAGGACAAAGAGCAATGGGCATGTTACCCCCTCCAGTGGGCAAGACACCCACTTGAGAGACTGTGGGATTGCACTCCACAGGACAAAGCACAGGGCATGTTGATCCCCCCAGAAGCAGTGGGGAAGACACACACTTGAGAGATTGTGGCCTTGCACTCTCCAGGACAAGGAGCAGTGGGCATGTTGCCCCCTCCAGAACTAGTGGGCTTGTTCCCGCATCCTGCTGAGGTGCCCCCCCATGAGGTGCAGACCTATTTGACAACTGATGCCCCTGCAGTGTTTTCTCCAGATTGTTGCAGGATTCAGGTGCGGCCTTGGACTGTGCCCTGTGGCCATGTGGACCCTGTGAACTATGCACTGGGAAGTGTCCCTTTATTATACAAGGGTACAGATCTGTTTCATGGCCAAATCGGATTGTTGATTTTATTGTTGGACTGATTACAATCATTTTCGTAAATTCCTGTTGCCTTTGCATTATTTTGCAGATTTTCGTGGTCAAATTGCTTTTGTAATGCATTTGGTTGTGTGTATGGCATGTGTATGTTGGGTGTGTGTGATACGTATGTGTGTCACTCTCATTTTCCTCCCACCCTCCCTTGTGTGCTAGGTGTCTGTACTCACTGTCGTCGTCTTCGCTGACATTGGTGTTCCAAGTGGAGCATAACGTGGAAGATCATCGGAAAGACTTCCCTGTGTCTCCACTGCTGAGTCCTTTCTCTTCTGTGATGTGTTTCCATCAGGCGTTTGATGGCGTTGGTACCACCCTGGAAAAGGTGGTGGAATTGTGTGTTTTAATATGGTGGGTTGTACTTTATCTTCCGCCTGGCTGTAGGTGGCTACCGCCGTGGTGACTGTTGTTTCCATCCTGGCGGTTGGTGTGGTACATTGGATGTCTATCGGAGAAATCACCGCCATAGTCATAATTTGGCAGTAATTACCAGCAGCCTGTTGGCAGTATAACCGCTACTTTATCACCGACCACCTGGGTTATAATGAGGGCCTTAGCCTTGTCTAGTACTATCTCTCGATCCCACAGATGGCAGGATGCTAGGCGCAAGAAGCTCAAGAGGAGGCGAAATAGTAGCTCATAAGGGAAGACACTGGAAGCATTGCAAGCGTTAGGCTCATGGAACCATCAGGAAGGAATGGAAGACGGGGAGTTTCAGGCGACACAGAAGATGAGTGCAGGGACGAGGCCTGCGCAAGACTAAATCGTGGGAGGTCCTGGCAACTCTGAAATTGAGTACAGGGACGAAGCTTGTACTGAACAGGAATGCAGGAAGATCTGGGCAACACAGGAGGTGAGTGCAGGGATAGCGCTTATGCAGGATGGGTATGGGTCTGGGAAAGAGCTATTACTCTCACAATCATTTCTGTTTTTAGGTCCGATGAGCTTTCCAGTGATGAGTCAAATTAAGACAAAGGCTCCACTCCTGGTGATGTCATTCTGTCAATTTGTTTAGGTTTTCAGCTTTGCCGCCATGCCACCCTGAAACCTAAAGACCTTGGTTGCCTAGAAGCTGCTCAGTAGGTTATGGGACTAATGCTGCTAGATTGCTAGTCTGCATTGTTCATGGTCAGATCTATGATGGTATCTGAACATCTTCGAGCCTCAGACTTTCTAGCAGCACAGTCCCTCGTACTCATGGCCTCAAATTCCAATAATCAACTAAATAGAACCAAACTCCTATTCCATTATTCCTAGCTGAAGTATTCAGTTGACCAGCCTGCTTTAAGCACTCTCATTGTTTCAAAGTGAATGATTCAGACCTGGATACTCAGTCAAGAGCATTAAGGGAGGCACAAGAGACAGTGGCTGGGACAGACATTAGCTTTCCTTGTGGCCTGGACTGTCAGATCAATCTATAGATCCAACAATATTCTTTTTAACTGCAGCAATTTTAACATATGCCACTGGAGCTAGAATTACTGCGGTTTATGGCACCACATCTATCCTGCAGTGGACCTTTGTTAAATGATTTAAAGTGTATTCATTCCAATTACAAGGCCAAGTCGAGAGTAGGTAATTTGTGTGCCTGTTGCCTTTCTTCAATGTGGTAGCCATTGCTCAAGCTCCCTTTGCAGAATCTAACCCAGATTCCCTGTTACCTGTGGTCACTGTGGTAGGTACAATAAGTACAATTAAAAGTTAATAAGACAGGCATCCATATGCAATGTTGCCATAACAGGGATCTGTGATCAGACCAAGATTATCCAGAGTCCCTATAGAAGCCAGGCGAGCCCAGATTGGTCTTGTTCTGAAAAACACATCCTAGGAAGCAAGTGCTTGTTGGCATTTGATATCTTCAAAATTATCACAGTTATCCAAGAAATAGATGAAGCAATCCAAGGAACTATAACTGGTGTAATGAACCATGTGCACTCTGTACCAACCATGGGTACTCACAGATTCATGGCTTAATCTTTGAGACAAGCATATGATACTGACAGAATCAACCAGGTAGCTGCACCTGCTGAACAGAAGGAGAAACTGGGTGTCCATCCTGGGGTGACCTTCATTCCCCTCAGGAACCCGCTTTGGGAGCCTCTACTTGCCTATATGTGTCTTTGGAGACAGGATAGTAACACCAGCACCATCAGGCCTGGTCTGCTCTGTGACTACAGGTGGGGGAAATGGGCCAAGGTGCAGCCTGAGCAAGAGAAAAGAATGCTGTCTCCCAGCCACTTGCTCCAAACTGCTGCAGAAATGCACTGGGTGGAAAAGGGCAACAGACAGAAACACAGGGCTCAGACCACCAGGAATCTTCTGAGGCTAGCACCACCGGACCCCATCCAGTCTGGTCAGATCACTTTTCAAGCTGCCAAGCTGCTTGGCCTTTCTCTGCTGAGTTGCCTCTACAAAAGGCCTTGAATCAGACAGTTCAGGCAGGATGGAAGCGCTTTGCTTGAACAACAGCTGATGCTGGCCAAGCAGGCCATTCCCAAGTGGACCAAGTGTGCCTAATCAATCAGAATATAATGCTGTATACACTGGCCTGATGTTGGCCATCCTGCATGGAAGTATTAGCTTTGCATCCCTGCTTGAACTCTGGGAAGCAAGGCTCAGACAGGAAAGAAACATTGGACAGGGCAGCCAAGGCGGCTCCTGGGACCCGAGGACGGGCCAGTCCTGACCCTCACAGCACCTGGGGAGAAGGACTGGAGGACAAGAGTTCCCTCATACCTGGTCCCTTATAATCCAGAAGAAAGGTACCCTCCTTTCTTGCAATCCACTCACATCAGTTTAAAAGGGCCCAATGCTGCAAATACATCCAATCTCATGGAGTCCTGGCTGGGCTTGGAGAGTCAAATGAGCCTTCATCAGAAATTCCAGATCAGCCCAGCTGTCAATATCACAGTACAGTGCTCGGTAGACTGCCCTCAAGCAGGCTGCCTTGCATGGGAATAAAAGCCCCATTGGATTGGGTTGGAAGGCAGCTGCAGACCCAGGCAGCACCTATGGGAGAACCACTAGGCGATGACGTGGTCCCAAGTCCACTGTCGCTACTTATTCAGAGCAAAATTAGCCCATTTCTTGTAATCCGTGAACACTGCGGGGCAGATTTAAGAGTCCCTAGCGCCTCCTTGCCCCACATTAGCATCATTTTGTTTTACGCTAATGTAGCCCAATGAGGACAAATTGCAGTGCCAAATTTACAAAGTAGCAAATTGCATGCATTGCACCACTTTTGTAACCCTTTGTGCTACATTATGCCTGTGCCAGCCTTAATGTATGCAAAGGGGTAGTTCACCCATTAGGGGGGCCAAAAACAAGGAGCAAAGAAATCTAAGAGATTTCTTTGCATCATTTCTTTCTGCCCTTTTAACGCCTATTAAAGCAGGCATTAAAAGGAGTCACAACACTGTTCACAATGGGCCTCAATGGACTTTGTATGATTAGTGTCAAAATTGTTGTTGCTAATCCTGCAAAGCTTCAAACTAGAGTAAAATATTTTGACGCTAGTTGCCTAACTACCACCATGGTGTGCCGTATCTTAGATATGGCGCACACACGGTGGCATTTGGGGGAGCTGAAGGGTCCTAGAAATGTGCAGCACCACTTTTCCTAAATCTGACCCTGAGTGACAGAGGGAGCTGCTGGAGAAAACTTACCCAATCTCCTGGAGCACTGGCTGGGATCAAAGAGTCAAAGGATCCATCTTCAGGACTTCCACGGCAGCCTGGCCATCTGGGTGGCCCTTAGGAACACATGGCAGGCAACCAGATGCGCAGACATGAAGGATGGCCATCTGGTCATGCCATATCTTATTTTTAAACAGCAGTCTGCTCTCCCTTGGAGAGAACAGGGACTTTGAGGCCCGGGTTCTTGGAGCCCGAGCTGGGTATCAGGCAAGGGGCTATGGTTGAGGGGGCTCACGGACCTCTGACGTACGGACGGTGAAAACGTCTTAACCCAAAGAAGTAAGGAAGACCTCCCAGGACCTATAGGACTCCTTCTAGGACATTTTGTGGCACAGCAGGACAGTGATTGGAGCCCAGGGCCAGGGGCTTCCACCCCTTGGACAGCTAGAGCCCTGACCATGCCCCAATCAGAGCTTCTGTACCCAATCAATCACAGCACAGTGCTGGCTTTGCCTCCCTGCCTGTTCCTCTGGAAGCAGTGGTTGGAGGAAAGAGCTGAAAGACTAATAATTTATAGGAAGGCTTACTGCTATTTTTATAATCTACACTGAGTGAAAGGGGGCCAATGGAATGAACACATCTAACCTCCCAGAGCCCTGACTGGCTTGGAGAGTCAGATGCGGTCACTGGACTTCCAAGTCATCCCAGTCATCACACTCACAGTACAGTGCTGAATAAGCCACCTACCCCGCTGTCCCTCAAGCAGGCCATCATGCATGGGGATGGCAGCTTCACATCCCAGCCTGCTCTCCGAGAAGCAAGGCGTAAAGGAAAATAACACCAATAATCAGGGCTGGAACTCTGCTGCAGTCTAAGGCCCCTGTGGTCTCCTGTTGCCTTGCTCAGACCCTGATAGCAATAGGGTGTGAATCACTAAGCTGTGGGGCTGCATTGTGGAGTCTTATATTGTCATTGAGAATGATGTTGACAAAGGGCTTGTGATGTGAAGGCTTGCATTCAGGATGCCTCATGCAGCAGTGGTTCCAAGGAGACTGCGGACTGTGATATGAGGTTCAGCATCAGGATGCATCAGCCTGTAGCTGTTCCAAAGCGGAGCTGGGAAGAGAAGTGTTATGCTGCATATGTTCTGCCCACAAAATCACAGCTGGACTGGCAGAGATCCATCAGGCTCCCTTCCAATGGTTCAGGACTGAGGTGGCACCAGTTTGGGGGCAAAGCTCACAGCAAACTGAATCCTGGAGCTGTGTTTCAGGGGGTATGAACCTTTTCTGTCCCTGAGATTCAGGTCAGGAGGCCAGACAACTAGCCCCTGGAGTCATTCTGGTGGTCCTGCATTCAAGATGCAGGTCCAGTCCTTTCAATTAGGCAGCAGAGCAGCAGGACAGCAGAGTAGCCGTTCTTCTTCCAGAGCAGCACAGCAGTCCTTCTGAGCCTGCCACATGTCGGGAGCTGTACTAAAGAGTTGGGTCTGAGGGTCCAAACTTTATACATGGTGCCCACGTCGAAGTAGAAGGTGGTTCTGGAGTCCTAAAAGTAAAAAAAGGGGGATCAGAAAACAGGAGGGCGAAGGCAAATAGTTTGGTGATGACCCTACACAAACAGGAAATATATATATATATATATATATATATATATATATATATATATATATATATTAATTAATGAATTTCTAAGATCATAAGGTCTCAACAAGAAAATATGATCTTACAGTATACACAGATACAAAGACATCCATCCACATGTATCCAAGACACATGTTGGGAATTAAGTTTAACCAAATAGTCAACTGTAATGTTGTTGGAATATTTTATATGCAAAACGACAGTCATAGACCATTCTCCGACCTCACAGGATACATCATAATTAATACTACAGGTTGAAGTAAAAGTTGAAGTTCCACAAATTTCTATTAAGTACACTTTAGGTCTTAGATATATGCTGTTACTCGGAGATATCATATATATATATATATATATATATATGTATATATATATATATATATATATATAATGTGTTAAACTAAAGAATTAACTTTTAAATTGTCTTGTTCTGCAGTCGTATTTAAATGGAGACTAGAATGTGATTTTCTTTACAAGTGCCATCACACACAGATCTGCTGCGAATTTAAATGTGCTATTTGCTTGTGCAGTAATTTATATTATTTGAAGATGGCCATTTTTAAGTTGAGACATGAACATAAATGAAAGCATCATGTTTTTGTCTATAGAGATCAAGACATAGTGGTAGTGATAAATGCTGAAAGCATGGTATGAGGTTCTGAGGTGGCCATATTAATCATTATTCAATATGTCAAACCTTAGCCATATTGGAACGGAATTTAACTTGATCATTTAAATCATACATGAACGTACAGCAAATTAGGCATGTAATACTGACTCCACTATACAAATTACAGTTGAGATTTGGTATACTTATTTTCCTCCTAGGAGGATGCCTCAATAATGGAAAGGTAAATATACAGTTAAGACCATAAAAATTATTTCACAGAGTAAGAGTAAACAAACCTTGACTATTCAAAATCTATGGTTCAGCGATAGCTGGTATAGTCGTTTTCACTCAGGAGGACAACTTAATAATGAAAAGTTACATACACACACTTAAGGCCATAAAGATCATGAGTCAGAGTGAATTATAGCATGCATTGGTTGTTCTGGCGACAAGTTTAATTTCTATGTAATGAAATAGGGAAACATGGTTTTAAACGTGTACTACAAGAGCAAGTGGTTACCATGTCAGGAACTCTATGATATCCGAATAAGGTATATGATGTAGAGATTTCATGCTATTTTGGGATTTTATGATCACCTGTGCATAGGGTAACTACAGCATCTGTTACATTTATGTATAGATATCTACTCAATTGAGCATTGAGTCCTAGCAAAATACAGTGCTAGTGAGCGGCAACTAAGCAACAGAAGTGAACAATTCTTCATGAAGGTGAAAACATTAAGGGGGCTTTCTTCATATCAGATCGGCTTTGGTTACAGTAACTCATATAAATGAATGTTCATAACCAAATACCACTGAAGCTCATGCCTTTGCGAATTACATGATAAAAAATATTGCAATACAAAAAGAACTTCCCCGTTCATAAATTATTTCACTTGTCAAACCAATTAATATTTTACTGTAGACGTTAGCACATAATTCATGTTATAAAAGTCACAAATGTATTACCCCATCCCTGGTATCAGTATCAATAATATTACATGATGAGAATTATTGTAACATTATTCACTGCGCTAATGAATTAAGAGAGTCATGACTAAGACACAGTCCGTTTATATGAACTGCTAGGAATCATCCAGGTAAGGGTTGTTTAATTACGACTGAATTTTACTTGTTTTTGTTACTATCACAATAGATACAACAGCATGCGCTCTTGTCTTGTTACCTTGAAATAGACCATAGACTAAAATAAAGACGATTGTTTGATGGATTGGCTTATATTGTTGCTTACCACTGTTTTTTCTTTCTCTTTTTTCTCTTTCTTATCTTTGCTTACTGTCTTTTGTACTCTACACAAGGATTTAAATTCAATAGGAAATGATAGAAAGTTATTCGAAATCGAGTCCCCTGATGAAGCTATCGCAAAGCAACACAAAACAGACAGAAAATAGTGTTCCTAACTAAGTAGGGATGGAGATGGTTTTCTGAAACTAGTTAATGTGTAGTGACACGAAGCATGGGCTCTATAAGGATGCACCAAATTAATGTTTAATAGCGCATTGGAAGGGATAGGAAGCACATTAACCATTAATTGATGTCACACGCATGACGATTGTCTGAACTGTGCAATCGTGTATTTATGAACTTTTGAAACATGGCTGCATTTAATGCAATGTCCGTAAAAAATATTGTTTTCATCGATTTCATCAGATCCTGTTGCAGCCTTATTGTTTTAATCAGTTAGAGACTACCAAACATAGGATAAGTGGCAACATGGTATATATGCGCTCTCATCTGAGCGTGGTATAAAACACTGTGAAAATTATAATATTTCTTAGTTCTCTTCATAGCTGCACGAACAAAAACAAAAAAACGTGAAGGAATCAAAATGCTTGATTTGAGTGCATTATCCTGCATTTTCGTTAACAGCAATGCTTGTTCTCCATCTGAAATATTAACTAGCATAAAGCAAAATTGTGTTTTAAAGTAATATTAACAAGATACCTTTCAAGAACAGAATGAAAAGTTGGAAGCCTCCGTGAAAATGCGCCCGTTTTCTTTAGCTCTGCATATTAAAAGCAGAAAGTCTGAAGGAAAAGCTATACCCAGTAGAACAGCAGTACCATTAATCATGATGGTTGTTAAAGGGTGAAGCTTGCTTTGATGTAGCAGCAGTTATCTCATGCCATTGCATGTCAGTGCCTTTACTAAAAGCAACATCATTGTCTGACTAGCAAGGGCTACTGCAATAAGGCATCATGTGAGAACTGAATATGTCAGGACATCCCCAACTGGGACTCTTGAGCATCTAGGCTTCCAGGCTGTCTGCATATGATCTTGATGTCTCTTTTAATCCGCTGCAGCCTTGAATTCAATGATGGGATTGAAAAATGAAATACCCCATCACCTACTGCAGTTTGAAAATTAAGGGGCAAATTTATAAAAAATGATTCACAATTGCACTAGAGCAGTTGTGCGTCATTTTTTATTAATGCGAGCTAGCGACATTCCTTAGCACCATCCATGCCCCATAATTATGAAATGACGTAGGATGGCACTAAGGAAAGGTTAGCATGAAAAAAAAGACGCTAACATCTGTGACATGGCGTAAGGAGAAATTATGCAAATGCTGCAAAAGTGGCCCAACACCGTTTTGCGGCATGTAAACATGTCGCCAAAGGGTTAGTGACATTTTTACACCTCATTAGCATCAAAACAAAACACACAAGCAGGAAAGAGTGCAATTGCAAGAGAAGATGGAATCATCAGGCCAGGAGAGACCCCAGGGAGACCCCAAAACACAAGCACCAGTCAGGGGGGTCTAGAAAACTCATAGGAGAAGAGAAAGCGCAAGTGTCGCTTTAGAGAGGAGGAGCATGACATACTGGTCAGAGAGGTGACAGAGCACCAACACCAGCTCTTCGTCACCTCCAAATTGCCAGTTGGTAGGAGAGATGCAATATAGCAGGCAAGGTAGAAGTCCGGCACCACAGGAGGATCTGGATGAGCTGGAGGAGATGGTTGCAGCGGTCATCCTGGAGCAGCTGGTTACTGGAATCGCATGACAGGAGAGCGCAGACTACCAGGCAAATGCAGGGTAAGTTTAGGGGGGGGATATCTGGAACTCCACTAATGGCAGAAGGGGGAGGCGCATAGGACACATTCAATGCATGCCAAAGGATTGCATCGGGACACAAAAGTCCTGAATCAAGAAGTACCTTCCCCACCCAAGCCACACATGTACTGACGCTTTGGTCAATTGACTCCATCATATACACAACATCAACATAGGCCACTCACATATACACTACGTCAGCATAGGTCACTTACTATGTCTATACTCTACCACATTGCATGGTAGGCACGTCCAAATAGTGTGGCTGTGGCGGTGCCTTTACAACACCCATTGAATATAGTCAAAGCCCCTGTACCAACACAACTTGGACATTAGAGAATAGGACGGAAATCAATACCACCCCATGCGTGATATGTCTGGCCAAAATGTTTCCCTTCCTCATTGTCACATTGCCTTTACTCATCTATGCTGCATCGTGCTGCACACATTAAAATGCACTCTCCGCAGAAATATCTTGTACATGTGCAGGAAGGGACACCTCCCTGCCCATGAACAAATCATAACTTCAAGGCAGGCACCCGCAATCATGCTGCAACAATGCCTGTGTTGGTGCAAGAAGCACAAATCTGTGCAGGCACAGGGGGAATTGCAGGGCTGTTCTGTATGCAAGTAAATATGGCACATCACTGCATATCTAAACTGATGCAGTGTACTGCAAAACATCTTGCAGCTGCCCTGAGCCATGCCAAAGGTAGACATCAATGAATAAGTGGCCAGCCATTATAATTCCTACTACACACAATTCCATGCCAGCACACGCTGCCCCTTGAGCTACAAGCAAGCCATTCATATTGCACAACATTCCAACAGACATGCTGTCACCATCCATTCTCCAATGATATCATATAATTGGTCAGGCAAAACCATCTTTCATAGCATTCCACACTTCAGACTGTCTCACACCAAACCCTGGATTAGTACACATGATGCACAAGATGACGCTTACTGGATGCATTAGGGTCTTCAAATTGAGCAACCTCACCTATGGTGTAGGATGGAGGTCCACCTGCAAGACATGAATGGAAAACCTTGTTTAGTGTAATTTGTACATATCAGTTAATAGATTACATTTTTCACCGTCAACTTGTTAGGCTGAGTGAGCAAGTCATCCTAGTGGTAGATTAGAGCAACTGACCAAGATCAATGATTGGTCAATCACATATAGTCTCAGATAGTGTAGACCCACACACCTACAAACCATCTCTGTCCCTGAAGCTCCTGTGGTGCTTCTCACTTCACCATTTATTCATAGAATTGTCACACAGGTTCCTGTTAGCTCTACACCTCCATGACCATATGGGACTGCTTGACACTGTATAATGCATCTGAGGGGCAATGCAATGGTTGTTGCAGTGGATGTCCCATTGTGTCACCCATAGCATTTGAGCCTGCCTCAGACGTTGTAGACATCTACCTCATTGTCACAGAAAACTGATAAACTACTGCCCATAGGTTGTCTGGGTATTCCAAGGTGATGAAGAATGCTTTTATAAATCCTTCAGAGAAATAAGTAATATGTGTGTTCCATCACAAGGCACACACACACACGATCAATAATGCAATGGGAGTTTACTAATGTGAAAATAGTTGTACCTACCTGTACATTGACTGATTGATAACATGGATGTATTGCCAACAGTGTGTGGCCAGCCATTGTTGCCATGGTATACCATTATTTGTCCAGGGATGGATAAGAACATGGGCATAGACATATGCCTCAACATAGACACACTTGCTCTGTGGTCCAAGGATGCATTTGTTGGTGCAGGTTACTGAGTAATGTGTCCGTGATGGAGTAGATGCAGAGCAGCCCCATACTGTCAGTGAGAAGTGGCAGGTCTGTGCAACTGACTTAGCACATGTGTGTGTGTGATAATAGACATAGTTTAGGGTGTATGTGATACACAATGTATAGGAACAGGGAGGTGCTAGTAGTCTGCACCCAGTGCATGGTCAAGCTTCCTTACATGGCCTTGGCCAATGACACAAAGGGGCCAATAGAACACCAGTGGTGCAGCATCAATTGCATCAATACAGTTCTTGTGGCCCTTAGTGCACCCCTTGCCCCCGCCATATGTGTGCCTAATGAGAAGTAAGGCACAGCATGATGCAGGTAGGGTCCAACTGCATATATTTATGTGTAGGTAAATGATGTACTCAGCAGGATTTGCAACAGACCATCACAACTTCTGCTAAGTACATGGGGGCCCATCTCATACATGTATATGCCCCATATCACACCTGCTCTCAGCAGCCATTCAGAGTGCATGAAAAATTGAAAAAAGGAATTTCTCATTTGTTTCAGTGGCTTATACAGTTTTGCCTCCCAAACAGGTTTTTAGACACCCTTCCATACATGATGCATGGCGCAGGCCTCACTTCGTGCTGTTCAAAAACAAGTTACCCTACGCATGCATCACAACACTTTGTAATGGTTGTGCAGGGAAAATGGTACATCTGCCCTGCATCGGCTTCAATATTGTACATTTGAATAGCAGGCCTAAGGTGGCACTGGGACTCTTTATACAGGTAGCATACTACATGTCCAGATCCACAACCATTACAGGCAGCACTCAACTGTATCTGCAACTGTCATGCCCATGCAAAAGAAAGAACTTTGTATAGAAATTGGAGACCCCACTGCTTCACCAATCTCTATGCCCATATGATCCAACAGATCTTGCTCTCTTGTAAAGAGGTCTGCCTAGCAGTACTTAAGTTGGTGGTTGTTCCTCCCTGTTCCAAAGATCTGTGTTAGGTGATGGATCACCTTGGCCCACCACACTCTCCTTTCCTCTATGGTGTAGCCAAGAATGACACGTCCCCCCAGTTGCAGCATCATGGGGAGGTAGTGCTGAACCAGCCATATAAATCCTCCCAGCTCATCGTCCGACATCTGCGCCATCCTCCCTTCCCCAGACATACTGGACTGCAAATGCAGTTCACCCCCCCAAAAACAAATCCTAACACCTAATCAGACTACCCCAATTACTCCAACAACTATACTACCCCAGACAAACACCCCACAATACAGAGACAGAAACAGTACACTTACAATACAAAAGACATGTTTAAAGACAAATGAAGTACATCACCTATAGGACACAGCACAATAAACACTCCAAAGAGCCCAAACACTCCAAAACTCCTACAGCACCAGTTCCAAACACACTCACACAGACAATAAGACTGTGAAGTGAAAGTGAAATCGAAATCACTGTACCACGTTTGCAGGCAGGATGTTGTGTTTCATCACTTTCTGGGTGTGTGCGTCACATTTCCAGTCATGCATTGATTTTCCAAAATTTTGCCTGTGGACCTGCGATAGACGTTCAGGGACTAGGCGCCTTTTAGCTCAGGGGAATTATATGGTATTTGCGTATGTGTGAAAAATGTTGACGCATGATGGGCATGCATCGATTCTTCACCGTGGTACGTTAGAAGGCGTGTGAGCGTGTGATTGCCATTCAGGGCCCAGTGTGGATTTTTTGTGTTTGCGTCATTTTTTTGACGCATGACGGAATTGCAGGGATTTTTGCATTGTAGGCCTTGAGTGCACCCTGATTCACTTAACATGTGACATGGGCTGTGCTACAATGTTAAATATGTGGCATGGCTACATGTGCGTGCCTATCCATAAATGTCTTTACGGTGATATTGGTATGTCAAATCCATAGGTTTGTGTATGAGTCTGCTGCATGCGATTACTTATACCTTTTGCATATGTGCATGTGTATCTACACTGTTTCCACATACATTTTGCCACATGTGTGCTATGTGTATACATATTTGTGTGAATACTAATTTGTGGGTGGACTACATTTTTATGTCTGAGATACAAATGTACACATGCCTACAGCGCAATATATATGATGGCCTGTGTCCAACAGTGGTAAGGCATGTGACAACCATGACAATTTGTACTCAGAGTATTCAGTGGACTTGGACTGCATTGACATGATGTTACCCCTGGCAATTTGCATGTGCATGTGTGTCCATTCTGGTGTGTTGTTGGACTTTACTTAATGTTGGTCTGCTACACATGTGCCATTTGGTTCCCCATGCATCTTAGTTGCAGGAGATGTTGTGTACACATGTGTTAGTGAAGGTTGGTATATGCTGTGTGTGTAAAGACATGTGTAGTGTAATTTCTGTAGCATATGACAGTTGTGTGTTCATGGGATGGGAAACCTCACATTATTATCTTTCTGCAAGGACACATGCTGGCATTTTACAAATGCATGTGTTGTCACATCAGTGCCACCCATGTTTCTGTATGTCAGAACACATGTGAAGGTCATTTCTTTCAGTCATCGATCTTGTGATACCTATGCTCTTACTTTTGTGCCAGGTTGCCTTTTATTCAGAATCCATACACATTACCATGCCTGAACCATTATAGTGGTACATGTGTGCTGAGATATAAATGTTATATGTGTGCATGCCTCCAACTCGGCACCTAAATTTGTCAACATCATGTTTATTATGACTGTCACATACAACGGCATACCACTGTGTAGCAGTGTTGCAATCTGGCGAAGATGCCAACCTACTCATCGTCAAAACTGTGTAAGTTTGCATGGCAACACAAATACATGGTTGCATGTGAAGGGACAGGTTAATAGTGCTCCAGTTTACTCAGCCGCCTGTGCACATGCATCAGGCCCCTGACAATGCCATACATAAATGTAGCCAGAGCATTGGTATGCAGGTTTAGTGAGCAGGGATCTGGACTCTTCATGATTACTACTCAGCAGAACTATTCACACTTCCCAGCAGACAGACACATGCACAGTTGTGGTCATACAGACCAGGATATCACATTTTCCTCTGAGATACTTGATGTCAGCCTTCCTTTCTCATGTACAGAACCCGGGTGCTTGCACATGTAGTACATGTCTCATTATTTGATGTCCTTAGTTGTTTCCATGGGCAGCTTGTTTAGGGGTTGTCTATCTGTTGTGACTTCAATATTGGAAACGTGGCAGGGTACACATGGTGTTTTCTGTCACTGCCTCCAGTCATGGTGGCATGCAATGGGGAAATGCCACGGTGCGCTAGTGGCCAACATGACTGGGTTATGTGCTGACCTGGCCACCCCCTCTGTACATATGTTAAATGTTGACATGTAGACATTGATGTGTTGTACAGTCAGTATTGGTCTATGTGTGTCTATTCTCCATGTTTTCCTGCATTACTGGTATGTATTGTCTCCTACATTGCTCCCATTCTTTAGGCTGCTTGCACTTTGTACACATCTTCCACAGCAACATTGTCTGGTCATGCATGGACATGATGCATGTGACTTGTGTAATTTGTAGATGTACATATCTCCTACTACTGGCTACTTGGTCGTTATGGTTCCATTGATGCTATTTGTGACATGTAATGAGTGCCACGCACACATGACATTACACATGCCACTGCCTCAAAGTGACCTCCTGTGTTGTATTTACAAGCGGTCCATCCACATTCTCCATTAACCATGGGTATGCATTTCTTCCAGCATGCCACAACCTAGGTAACACTTACCATGACTGAATGATGTTGAGGTGTGAAATCATCTCAGTGTTGTACTTTTCTTTAGCCAAATGCAATATATATGGCTAGGTCTACTCACACTCAGTTTGATGTTGTGTCTCAGACTTTATTTAACGATGCTGGACATAGTAGCACATCCCACATCTGATTGTGATGTTGGAGCCCAAAACATGTATGGGATAAATTGTTACTGTTAGTGCCAAGCACTTGATCTGTCATGTGAGTGACAATGACTGGTGTGTATTGCTATGTGTTCAATCAATCAATCAATCAAAAAAATGTATAGAACGCGCTACTCACCTGTGAGGGTCTCAAGGCGCTAGTGGGGGAAGAGGGTGAGCGGGGGTTACTGTTCGAACAGCCATGTCTTGAGTTTTTTTCTGAAGAGTAGGAGGTCTTTGGTTTTGCGGAGGTTGGTGGGGAGGGAGTTCCAGGTTGTGGGGGCGAGGTAGGAGAAGGCCCTGCCTCCTGTGGTGGTTCAATGGATGCGGGGGACTGTAGCTAGTGTGAGGTCGGCTGATCGGAGGTTGCGGGTGGGAGTGTGGAAGTTCACTCTTTTGTTGAGGTAGGTCGGGCCGGTGTTGTGGAGGGATTTGTGTGCATGGATGAGGATCTTGAAAGTGATTCTCTTGTCTATGGGGAGCCAGTGAAGAGATATGAGGTGTGGTGAGATTTGTTTGTGGTGGGGGAGGCCATCTACGAGGCTTGCGGTTGTGTTCTGGATTCTCTGGAGTTTTGCGCTTGAGTTTGAGTGTGGTGCCGGCATAGAGGGCGTTACCGTAGTCAAGTCTGCTGCTGATGAGTGTATGGGTGACTGTCTTCCTGGTCTCTGGGGGAATCCATTTGAAGGATTTTTTTTAGAATGCGGAGTGTGTGGAAGCAGGAGGAGGTTAGTGCATTGATTTGTTGTGTCAAAGAGAGGGAGGGGTCCAGGATGATGCTGAGGTTGCGTATGTGGTTTGCGGGGGTGGTTGCGGGGCATCGGGCGGTGGGCCACCAGGAGTTGTCCCATATGAATTTACTGGGGCCGAAGATGATGATCTCGGTTTTGTTGGAGTTAAGCTTGAGGTGGTTAGTTGTCATCCAGTTGACGGTGTTGAGGAGAGCAGCATATAGGTTGGTTTTGGCGGTGGTGGGGTTGTGGGTGAGGGATAGGATGAGTTGGGTGTCATCTGCGTAGGAGAGGATGGTGATACCGTGTGGTCGGAGGATGTTGGCTAGGGGGGTCATGTAAATGTTGAAGAGTGTGGGGCTGAGGGAGGACCCTTGGGGGACTCCGCAGATAATCTTGGTAGCGGTGGAGTGGAAAGGTGGAAGGCGGACTCTCTGGGTCCGGTTGGTGAGGAAGGAGGTGAGCCAGTCTAGGGCTTTGTGGCAAATTCCTATTTTGTGGAGGTGTGTGCGGAGTGTGTGGTGGCAGACAGTGTCAAAGGCTGCGGAGAGGTCTAGGAGGATGAGTGCGACGGTCTCGCCTTTTGTCGACTTTGGTCCTGATGTCATCAGTGCATGCGATGAGGGTGGTTTCCGTGCTGTGGTTCTTGCGGAACCCAGATTGCGAGGGGTCAAGAGTGTTGTTTTCTTTGAGGAAGTGGGATAGGCGGGCGTTGACTAGTTTCTCGGCAACCTTGGCGGGGAAAGGGAGGAGGGAGATGGGGCGATAGTTGGAGAGGATCTCCGGGTCGGCTTTGTTTTTTTTAGGAGAGCGATGATTTCCACGTGCTTCCAGGGGTCTGGGTAGGTGGCGGAGTCGAAAGAGCAGTTGATTATGTTGCGGAGTATGGGGGTGATTGTAGGGCTGGCTTTGTTGTAGATGCAATGTGGACAGGGGTCGGAGGGGGATCCAGAGTGGATGGAGTTCATGTTGTTTTCGGTTTCTTCGTGTGTGGTGGGGGCCCAGGTGGTGAGTGTGGTGGGGGGGTCGTGAGTGGGGGTTGAGTTGGGTGAGTGAGGTGTGTGTGTGGTGGGTGTGTGTGGTATGAAGCTGTTGTGGATATCTAGGATTTTGTGGTGGAAGTGGTTGGAAAGGGCGTCATATAGGGGTTGTGTGTGTGTGGGGTCTATGTTTCTGACTTTGGGTTTAGCTAGCTCTTTAAAGATGGTGAAGAGTTCTTTGCTGTTTTGAGAGTTGTTGTCAAGGCGTGTCTTGTAGTGGGGTCTTTTGGAGGTGCGTATGAGTTGGTGATGGGTGTGATTGGTGGCTTTGAGGGTGTTGAAGTTGGCTGTAGAGGGTTCATGTCACCATATTTTCTCCGCTTGGCGCCATTTGCGCTTGGAGTCTTGGAGTTCGGGGGAGAACCATGGGGCATTCTTGATGTTGCGGGTGGCGATGTGTTTTCTGAGGGTGGCTAGTGTGTCTGCGCAGGTAGTGATCCATTTAGAGAGGTTGTGTGCTCCAGTGTTGGGGTCGTTGGTGTGGGGGGGAGGTTGTGAGCCAGTTGGGAGTTCAGGCGTTCTATAGGGATCTTGTCCCACATGCGGTAGGGTGTGGTGTGTTGATGGTGGTGTGTGGGGGGTTTGGTGAAGGAGAAGTGGATGCAGTGGTGGTCAGTCCAGAGGAGTTTGGTGGTGTGGGTGTAGGCTATGTGTTGGCTTGAGGTGAAAATTGTGTCAAATGTGTGTCCTGCTGAGTGGGTGGGTGCGGTGAGCAGTTGTTTGAGTCCGAGGTTGGTGAGGTTGTCTATGAGGGAGGTAGAATTGTGGTCTTGAAGGTTCTCCAAGTGAAAGTTGAAATCACCGAGGAGGATGTAGTCTGTGGAGGTGAGGGCATGCGAGCTGATGGTGTCAGCGAAGGTGTTGCAGAAGGTGGGGCGTGGTCCTGGTGGTCTGTAGATTAGTGTACCTCTAAGGGTGGAGTTGTTGTTAATGTGGACTAGGAAGTGCATGTGTTCTGAGTTGTCGGTAGTGTCTTAGGAGCTGGTGGTGACTTTGATGGTGTCCCTGTGTAGGATGGCGATGCCACCACCTGGCCTGTTGAGGCAGTCTTTGCGTTGGATTTTGTATCCCTTGGGGGTGGCAATGGCTATGTCGGGTTCCGAGGAGGGGTTGGTCCAGGTTTCCATGAGGAAGGCGATGTCAGGTGAGTGTGATGAGATGAGGTCCCAGAGTTCTATGGCATGTTTGTGAAGGGAGCGGGTGTTGAGGAGCAGGCAGTTGAGGTGGTTGTGGTGGGTGGTGTTGGTGTGGTGCATGAGGGTGTTGTTGCGGGGTGTGTTCTGGTGGTGGGGTGGTGTGGGGCGGGGTTGGTTGGTGGGGGTGGGGGCAGAGCAGGTGAGTATTGCGTTGGGGGTGTTGTGTTTGTCGTGGGGGGGTTGCTATGGTTGGTGTGTGGTGTGAAGAATGAGGAGCAGGAGAAATGACAGGTGTGGCAGGTGAAGGGGCCATGAGTGTGCGTGGGGCTGGAAAGGGTGCAAGCGGGGCGGGGGTCTGGGTTGAATGAGTGGAGGGTGAGGGGAGAGTAGATTTGTCTGAGGGGGCCAGGGGGACAGGCGCTGGGCGCGGTCTTGGCGTGGACGGGTGCAGACGGGCTTGCCTTTGGCGCGCCAGCGGCATGCCCGCTGCGCGCGGCTGTGCCGCGGCTGCCATAAATGGGGAGGAGGGAAGGAGTGGCAACTGGGAGGAGGGTGGGCTGGGCGAATGGGAAGGCTGGGGGGGTGGGGCCGCAGGGGATGGCAGCAGTGGGAAAAAAGGAAAAACGGATGGTGAGGAGGAGAGGGGAGGCGGGAGGGGCCGCAGGGATGAAGCAGCAGGGGAAATTCTAAAAAGGAAAAGACGTATGGTGAGGAGGTGGGGGGAGGCAGGAAGGGCCGCAGGGACGCTGCGGCAGGGGAAATTCTAAAAAGGAAAAGACAGACGGTGAGGAGGTGGGGGAGGCGGGAGTGGCCGCAGGGAAGCAGCGGCAGGGGAAATTCTAAAAAGAAAAAGACAGAGATTGAGGAGGTGGGGGAGGCGGGAGGGGCCGCAGGGATGCAGCGGCAGGGGAAATTCTAAAAAGGAAAAGACAGACGGTGAGGAGGTGGGGGGAGGCAGGAGGGGCCTCATGGATGCAGCAGCAGGGGAAATTCTAAAAAGGAAAAGATGGACGGTGAGGAGGTTTGGGGAGGCGGGAGGAGCCGCAGGGACGCAGCGGCAGGGGAAATTCTAAAAAGGAAAAGACGGACGGTGAGGAGGAGGGGGGGCGGGAGGGGCCGCAGGGACGCAGCAGCAGGGGAAATTCTCAAAAGGAAAAGACGGACGGTGAGGAGGTGGGGGAGGAGCCACAGGGATGCAGCGTCAGGGAAAATTCTAAAAAGGAAATGACGGACAGTGAGGAGGTGGGGGGAGGCGGGAGGGGCCGCAGAGACGCAGCGGCAGGGGAAATTCTAAAAAGGAAAAGACAGACGGTGAGGAGGAGGGGCAGGCGGGAGGGCCACAGGGACACAGCGGCAGGGGAAATTCTAAAAAGGAAAAGATGGATGGTGAGGAGGTTGGGGGAGGCGGGAAGGGCAGCAGGGACGCAGCGACAGGGGAAATTCTAAAAAGGAAAAGACAGACGGTGAGGAGGTGGGGGGAGGTGGGATGTGCCGCAGGGACAAAGCGGCAGGGTAAATTCTAAAAAGGAAAAGACGGACGGTGAGGAGGTGGGGGGAGGTGGGAGGAGCCGCAGGGACGCAGCAGCAGCGGAAATTCTAAAAAGGAAAAGGCAGACGGTGAGGAGGTGGGGGGAGGCGGGAGGAGCCGCAGGGACGCAGCAGCAGCGGAAATTCTGAAAAGGAAAAGACAGACGGTGTGGAGGTGGGGGGAGGCTGGAGGGGCCGCAGGGACGCAGCGGCAGGGTAAATTCTAAAAAGGAAAAGACGGACGGTGAGGAGGTGGGGGAAGGCGGGAGGAGCCGCAGGGACGCAGCAGCAGCGGAAATTCTAAAAAGGAAAAGACAGACGGTGAGGAGGTGGGGGGAGGCGGGAGGGGCCGCAGGGACGCAGCAGCAGGGGAAATTCTAAAAAGGAAAAGACAGATGGTGAGGAGGAGGGGGTGGCGGGAGGGACGCAGGGACGCAGCGGCAGGGGAAATTCTAAAAAGGAAAAGACGGATGGGGAAGGAAACAGCATGTGTTGTCTGATGTTGTTCTACAGAGCATACTGACACATGTCAAGCACTGTTGATACTGGTAAACCTGTTGCTACCTAGGACATACACTGATACATCTGCCGTCACATGTTTATCTGGATTTGCTCTAGGCATGTGTCAAGACAGCAGATTTGTGTGACAAATGTGCAGCTCATGTACATAGTGAGTGAAAGACACTCTGCCTACATTCCACAATTATTTGGTTGTGCATTGTCCCAATAAATTCTTAGATCCTCACAATGGGTCATGTGGTTGGACAGTGATTCTGCACCCACAGCTGCTTATTTTGTCTGGCAACCCATTGTGCACTACATAGCCAATTTGTGTGTGCCATAAGTGAGGTACAGTCCAACATGTGTCAGGGTTGTGCCCAATGGCAATGCCAGGACATTATCCCATGGATACACTGTGCAGGCTCAATATCGGTCAATGGTTACAATCCCTGGACAATTACAGAAGGTCCATAGTTACCTATGATGTCCCACCTTTGTCACACATGTACCATACAAGCAAAGCTGCAATCACTGTGAGTTGTGACAGTGTTCTGTGACATTACTTAATATTGATGTGTTGACAGCCCCAACCTTATGCGTGCCCTCTTGTATTCATTTTATTACGCATGGTGTTTTTGTGGTGAATGGGCTAGGTATTTGCACCTTGCCCACTTGACAGCACAATATATGTAGTGGTGCAAGGATCTAGGCCTTTAGGAGTCACAAGCCCGTGAAATGCGTGTCACTGATATGTGAGATGGAGACAGTAGACCCTCTTACATCCCAAACAATGTTGCTACCATACTTGCCACATTTGTGTTTCCCACCTGCTCCTTGAGGTTGGAGCCACATTGCAGTGGTATATGTAGTGGACAATGAGTAGACCAAGGAGAATCAGATGCAAAGTATTTTATTTGTGCTATTTACAATGTGATGTTGTTAGTCCGGTGACTATGTGTAGAAGTTCTCTACAATGTGGAGACTCCTGCAAACTCCTGCAGCAGTGTTCTGTTGTTCCCCCTCCCAATTACCTGATCTATCATCATCCTATCACTCGTTGGAGACATCAACCTGATCATCCCAGGGGATATGTGTTCTGACACAGATGTTGTGAAGATGCCAGTATTATTTTGCACCCGAGTGCTAGAGCTTAAAGAGGCTTCCTCCTGTTAGGGCCAGGCACCTGAACTTTGATTTCAGGAGGCCAAATGTCCTCTCCACCACATTGTGCGTTTTTCTGTGACCCTCGTTGTAGGCCCACTCTTCTACCATTGTGGGATTGGCAAATGGAGTCATAACCCATAGCTGTGTGCTGTACCCTTGATCAGTTGCCAAGGAAAGATAGAAGATGTGTTGGTAAAGCTTGATAGTGGTTTGGAACATACCATGGCAGTTGTTAGTTTTAGTTGGAGTGGTGAGTCAGACTTGCTTGTGGTATAGTGTATGTTACTGCTCTTGTGAAATGGATTCATTGGACTGTGTTGATGGACATGGCAATCTTGGGTCGGACTCAAGGCCCTGGGAATTTTGATGTTGATCCCAAAATGATGATTATAATTTAGGAAAATGGGTTGTGTAGTCCATATTTGACTTTGGCGTACAATGGACTCCAGTTTAGTCTGTATATCGGGATCACATCTTGTTCCCTGAGGCAAGGGATGGTTCTGCACTGTCTGAAGATCCTCTCCTGCCTTCTGCACTGCCTTTGTGGCTGCTGTGGTGGTTTTCAGGGTTGCTGCGGTGGTGGTAGAGGGACCTGCTGTTTTCGTTGATGTCTGAAACGTGTGCCAAACTGGAGCAGTACCACTTCCATGTTCTCAAGGAAGTTTTAAAAGCTCCTTCTGTGTGTTTTCTCTGAGTGGTGGTGTTTTGGCCTCTTTTTAATGCCTGGTCTGATCAGGCATTAAAATTTGACGCTAATCAGACTTAGTGCCATTTTTTAGGTCTGCTTCCTTGATTTGCGTCATTTTTGCGTCAATAGGTAAATATGGCACTAGAGCGCTACCATCATTTTTTTGGAAGGGAGCGCTTGCCTTGCATTGCATTATCGCAATGAGATGCAAGGTGGATTGGTGCTCCCTTGAAATGGCGCTAACTCCGAAATGTTGATGCTAAATGGGTCTAACGTCACAATATAAATATAGAGGTATGTTTTGTAAAAAAAAAAATGACACTAAGGCAGTGCAAACATTTCCTAAATATGGGCCTAAATCTCTCCTCAAGAAGCTGCCTAGGTTCACACTGCCAACTCTAGTGCCCTGGCACAGTGTGCAGACATTTTAGTCGAAGACTACAATCTGATGTGTGGCTATGAATAAATACATAGATAGGACTGGCTTTAGCACTGGTGGCAACTGGTGCAACAAAGTTTTTTGCCCCTCCCCCAGTGACCTCCTTCGAGACTGATTTCTTCACTACCCCCCTGCAACAGTGCTCATCATCTCTCTATAGCCCCTCACATTCTTTTTTTATTTTTTTACAGCACTACTCATACCTGAGTAGGGTGTGAGAGCAGTTTAAATCACACACACTTTATACAGAGTCATTGAAGCATACATGTTTAAATCAATCTATAGGAAATGTTACCTTACACAATAAGAATTACTAGGTGTAGAAATCACATGCCATCCATGCTAGTAAACAGTATATTTTCAGAGTGCTTGGTCTGGAGAAGTAAAATCTCAGGATTTAATATGTGTCACAATGGTTGGGGTTGACTTTACTAATACTATTGTATTTCTACCCAAATGCTCTTTGATAATAGTTTATAGGACACTGTGCTACATTAGGACTCTAACTTATGAACTGCAAGTAACAAAAGGATTGCTGTGACAAAAGCAGTAGCTCTCTGAGTAACACACATGTAATACAGTTCTATGATCTGCATGGTACAGGTTCTTTGTAGCAGACCTTTTAACCCTCTGCGCTACCTTATGAAGAGTCAAATATGATAGTAGACATAACACTTTTCAGGAGGAACATTAATCATCAGAATTATTTTGACAATGTTATTGTTGGCTGAAAACTGCTGGACACACAAAGAACTCTGCAGTAGGTGTTCCTAAACCATTTGGTTATTTCTAAACACAGTGCATGCCCCCTCCCCCGGAGCTCAACAGCAGGTGGAGCTGCACCATTCACACCACTCTAAAGCTGGTCATTTAATTTTCACAACCAATTAAATCAATTACCAGATAATTTAGGAACATACAGATTAAGATAACATTAAAGAAGAAATTGTTCCCTAAAAAATGCATCAAGTAAATATAAACAAATCATTATGTATGTCTTCCATTAGCAATTACTATAAACAGCATCTGATTTAGAGCATGGGGCCTGATGTACCAAGTGATTTTACAGTCACAAGGTTCACATTTGAGACTTTGTGACTGCAAAATAGCTTTTTTAAATGTACAGAACCAACACTGAGATCCTGTAACATGCTAATGAATCACAATTTGGGTTTTAGAATAAACACAGAATCAGTGTTTGAAAGGGGCATGTAAAGGGCATACATTCCAAATACGATTCTTAGGCTTATGTATTATGGTTTTGCAACCGAAATCTGTTGCAAAACATTTTGATTTTATCATCGAAACTGATTGTAACCATTTGCAAATGGGAACAGGTCTCCAAGGGTTCCCTTCCCCTCTTGAGAATGTTGCAATTTTTTTTTTATTAGCAGGTAATGGTTCCTGGTACCACTCTTTGCGCCGAAAAGCATTTATAAAACTATTAATTATCTTTTTCAAACACATCACATTTTCCTATTAAGAAAATAAGCTGCAATTAAAAAAGGATTGCTTTATTTAAAAGCAATCACAGACATTGCAGTCTGCATATCCCAGCAGGCCATCATGTCTGTGACTTTAACCAATCATAGAGGTTCTCAATTTGTGACCCACCTAATGCAGGTTAATGAGGCAGGTCAAATTGATCCAAGGAGGGTGGGCAAATACAGGTCAAGCTTTTGTACTCAACTGTCTAACTCCACAGGCCTATGGCTGACAGGGAATTCTAATCCATCATGATAAGTGGCTTTCACAAAGTGGCTATCAGCACAGCATCAGCTCTGCACACTCGGATTGAGACCACAGAACAGGGGTACAGATGGGAGGGAATGTGCTAAGAGAGAATGTTTGGGGAGGATACTTCAGCAGTGGATAAGGATAGAGGCAAAGGTAGTGTTCTGAGCTTGGGCAAGGTAGACGTTGAGTAATTCCGAGGAGCTTGGAAGACAGTGGTAGTTCAGATGTTTTTAGATATGTGTAGACAAGCAGATTCTAATAAGGGTGAAGGTGGGGTTAGCAGGGCTCCAGTTTGTATTTCATATTTGGGTTGGTAAGGCAACAGATAAAAAGAGGGCGGTTGTTGTAGGTGAAAAGATATCATAAAAATGTTATTTTTGGTATACAGCATTGGGAAGGGGGGAAGGGAGAAGAGGCCATGTTCTCTATGGCTCCCTGGTGACTCTGCACTACACTGCTGATCCGAGCATTTGAAAAAAGATTCACTTGACTAGCACTATTATAATTTCACAGATACTAACCAAGTCTTATTTACCTTCCTCTTCTTAGGTGCTAAAAATAAGCAAACATGATTGACCACCTCCCTCCCTTGCTCAAAAAACTTTTTTCCTCATCTTTAATTTAGATAATGTTATTTCTCTTCTTTTTCTTTTAATCTTGACACACAGTACAATCACCTTACCCTTAGCCTGAAACATTAGGAGTCCCTCAAGTAGCTCTATGTGTTTGCCCCATCTCATCACTTTAGCCTAGAACACCAACTCATCCAGCACCACTTTGTCTTCAAGATTAAGGCCAAACAATCTTTCCCTGTGCAGAACCCTAATCTGTTGTTGAATGCTGTGCATGTAGTGGTATTGCAAATGTCTCTTTTTTGAAGTGCACTACAGCTTTCTCTTCCAAATGGGAAATTGTCATGGCTTCCACCCATGCCATCATGTGCAGTGGCCTCAAATATGATATTCCACTTTCTCTCTGTACCACACATCCTCCTCGCTCTAAATTAAAAAGGCATCAATCCAAACTTCTTAATCTAGTCTTCAAAATGGTCCATGGCATTTTACACCATCAATTTGCTCAGAAAATTTCCTTCTACATCCCGAGTAGCATTTGTCTCTCACTAACCCATGGCAACTTAAGAGTTCATATCACCAGTTACTCACTTTAGTAATATCACACACCTGACACATGAGAATTGGCACCACATTCTACCTCTTAACATCAATGATTCACAATTAAATGTGTCAATGTTTTTAGCATGAATTTCTTAGAAACTCTCAGTGTTAGGTCATGTGAATGCACTGAATAGTCTAGAAAACTGCACTATTGAGTTATATCAAACACACCATAAAATGTTATACAGATAAGAAAAACAGTGGAAGATCTTACCCATAGTCAGATTTTCAAAACTATTAGACATATGTTTGAATTGTGAGAAGTGTGTTGTGAATGCGTCTGTGTGTGTTGTGTTGTTTGCTTGGTTGCATGCATTTTAGTGAATGCATGTAAGAATGGTGAAGTGAGTGACACTCATCATGTCGCTATGAGTGGAGAAGCCAACCCGCCATTCTCATAATGTGGCGGTATGTACTGCCAGCCTGTTGGCGGTACTACCAGCACATTTCCACTCACCTCTGGGGTCATAATGACCCCCAATAACTCTATAAATAAAGTCCAGGATACTAAAGCAATTGTTGGCTCTTTCATAAAATGAAAA